>NC_056745.1:301205357-301568691 GCF_019279795.1 Protopterus annectens
GGGGAAATATCTTATGGTTTGTCATGACTAATTGCTGAAGTATGAGGAAAGTTTTGTTTGCAGTTTCTTCTTGTGAGGAAAAATATTCTTTAAATAATTTAATTTCTTCTATGATGAACATAGTACTGCTGTGTAAGGAAACTTACCATAACAGTAGCTGTTCAAATGATCACTGTTGCAGTAGCCACTCACTCCCTCCATGACTCTTATTTTTTGGTATGTTGTTTACGCCAGGGTGTGGTTATTTATTTTATGTTCTTCCTAGTATACTCCTTTCAGGGTTAGCATCCCTCTCTCTGTTTACAAGAAAGGTCTGAAGAGCTTGACGCCCAAACTTTTGTCTTTTAATTATCTCAGCTTGTGCTGCCTGAGAGTTTGGGAGCATAGAAGATGCCCTGAAACTTTAGAAATTGGCCGTCTGTTATATCCGTGGCAGGATATTACTCATATAGCTAAGGCTGCTTTCACAGTATAACTACTTTTATAGTAAGTTTATTTATACAACTGTACTTTTTCTCTCTGTAGCCTCATATATACATTCCTGCTTGCTTGCACTTTCAACTTAAAATAGCATTCAAGGAATAAGCTTTGGCACACAGATGGAAATGGACTGAAGACGAAAAAGTATAAAACAGATACACATGACATTGGGATCAGTCTGTCAATAGGTGCAAAGTCCACTTCACAAAGTTTTTAAACACTGCTAAATTATATACTGTTTCATATTTTATTTTACACTCAAGCATTGACTTATTACTTGATTTTATATATATATATATATATATATATATATATATATATATATATACATTCATTTTATTTCTGAATTACATTTTGCTGTTCCACTCCAATCCACAAGGACAGAATGTCATGACAGCACTGGAAGCTAAACGTTTTTACTGCAAAGATACTATAAAAACAATGCTGTCCTCAACCTGTCTTAATCAAAGTAATCCTCAATATCAATGTCTGGATTAAGGAGGTCTTCTCCATATTTTGAAAGATCCATCTGGTTTAAAATTAAATTTTCAAATGTTTCTTCTAAGTCTGTATCACCGATTAATACAACTCCTTTCATTCTACCATTCTGCATCACGACTTTCACATATTCTTGCCCTTTGGTACATCTTAGCAGTAATTCATGATCAACACCTAGACCTTGGGCATTGTACTTTCCCAAAAGTATGACCTAAAATACAAAAACACATTCATTAGATTGAGATACCACTGTAAATCATAAAACATTTTATGCATATATATTTTACAAGTATTTCAAGAAAACAAATATTTAAATGTTTTGAAATAAAAAAGAATTTAAAACTTCTGAAAACAGCAAAGTTTCACTATCTTTATTTAACCTTTCCTTAGAAGCCTTGAAGGACCATTCCCTTCAGGACTGCTTCCAAAGGTCAAATGGAGAACACTGTGGGAGTCTTTTCCTTACGTTCAAGATCATCATTCATGTCATTCTGCAGATGCCTTGCCCAGTCAATTTCACAGCGCATCACATTTCCAAACACTACAGCTTCAGAGCTCTTAACATCAACAAAGGCTTCCCTGCCTTAAATTACAAAGGGATATCTTACTACAACACAACCTGGTACAAAATAGAAACAACATACCTTTGTTACTACCACAGAAAAACTACTGGTTCAAATATTATCTAGCTAAAACAAACATACTGACATGAACTGCAATTATTGCATCTTAAAGGAAAAGGTACACTGACTGCCTATTACGAACAGAGCCACTTAACTTGTAAGTATAGCAATATTTAAAATTCTCAAACTAGACTACGGCCTGCCCCTTAAAGGATTACACTAAATTAGAGAACAAATCTACTCCCTTAGAAGTAGCCAAGAAAGTACTCTCATTTTGATCAGACCTAGATTTAAATTACTTTTCAGGGAAAGGGTCCTCTCAAAAGTAGGACCCACCTTATGGGATCAGCTACCTATAGACAATCTGGAAACACTGGAAGCATTCAAAAAACATCTTAAACAGCACTTGCAAAAGAATCTAAGTGTACCCACTTTAGAAACACTGGCTAATTTTTGCAGCGTTTAACAGGAGCTATGCCTCAAACTGTAAGCATTATAAATTAGTTTGTAAATAGATATTAGAACCCTAGGGTGTTTTACCTTCCTCCTGACTGCACAAAATGTTCAGTGTTATTAATGCACTTATTTTATTACTAGGTGTGTTATTTTATACATTTATATGTAGAGAAAATACAGCTCACAGCCTTAACCATCTGTGTCAACTGTCAGAAATTACCTGTCCTCTGTATTGTATTTATTAGTTATTGTTCTGTACTCTTGTACCTTTTCTAGTTGCCTGATTTATCCTTACTTGTTTGCTGTTATTGTACTTGGGTGGTGACCGAAAAAGGTTAATAGACTAACTCACTTCCCTGTGTATCACACCACAAAATAAGTAAATACATACATAAATACTCCATCAAGACAACAATATATTCTTTAAACTGCCTTTTCTAGCAGAAAGAAAAGTTGCTCCTTTAACAAGCCAAGTTCGCTTGACAATTAAACCCTATTTGTAAAGAAAGCAACTTGGTACTGCACTACTGCCAATGAAGAAAGAAAAAATATTTTTTTCAAAATAACTGAAAAGCTTACAATGATCATCAGATGGAAAGCAGGTATGCCTACATCCTAAGGAAGCCATAAATAACAAGAAAGGCGGAGGACAGACAATCCATACTAGCCAGAACAATGCAGTATATTGCTCATAAAAATAAAGCAGATACATTCTTATCATTCGATCTACAGAGAATACCCTTCATGAATGGGTCGTACAGGTTGGGTTTACCTTCTACACAATCAGCACTGGGCATCTTCTTTGAGAAGTTCCCATGCTGAGGCACAAATGTGCATCCATGACACCACATACAATAACATCACACATTAACCTGGTAAGCACAATCATCCCTTGTGCTCATCAGTTTTTTCTACTAGTGAACAACCACCTGCAAATCAAGAACAATGAACTCAGGCAGGCACCCCATCACAGTATGTAAGCTGCTCAAATTACAAGGAAACTCTGCAGCCTAGACTAACAGGAATGACTGCTCACCTGAAGGAGGCTGAACAAAGAGTATTCCCTGCCCCATCCAGGAGGGTCTCCTTCTTACAGAAACTGATGCAATAAGAAAGCAGTTTTGTAAAATCTTAACATAACAGTAGATCTTCTATTCACTGTTGCAGTATTCAAAAGCAACGGAATCTCCTGCCAAGGACAGCCTTATGTCTGGCCAGTACACAAAAGCCTTTAACTTTTACCAGCATCATACATCAGGTGAATATTTCCCGTGTCAGCATAGTGCATAAACGTGACATATGGACACTCCAAATTCAGAACAAGAGTCACACCAGAAGAAAGGAGAATATGTACATCCAGGGAAAGAAGAAATGCCTAAGGAGAAAGGCAAAGAGCCCTTGGCCAGTCAGATGTCCCCTACAGAAGACAGGAAGAAAAGGGGGCAGAAGAGAGAGACTGAATAGTGTAACAATGAAGAGAAGGACATCTACTGTTATGGTAAGATTTTACACAACTGTACTATGTCCTTCCATGTCACTGTTGCAGTATTTATAACCAATGGAAGAGTACAAAAGCTAATGTAAGGAATGGTAGACGGAAGCAAGGAGAAACCCTCCATAAACCCATGAAGGACAGCCTTGGCAAAACCCATCCTGCCTCTAAATATGAAATCCAACTTTAAATGTAGTAAAGGGAGGAGCCCTGCACAAATCCAGAAAGGACAGCCTTGGCAAAACACACCCTGGCTCTAGACATGACTTCCAACTTGCCATATTTAGTGAAGGTGTTCACAGAAGACCAAGTAGCAGCTGCAAGGATGGAACTGGTGTCCAAACCTTTGAAGAAAGCCCCAGGGTTGGCCACTGCCCTGGTAGAATAGGCCCAAACAGATACATAAATCTGTTTGATATGAAAGGTATAAAAAAGGAAATGGCTTTCGAAATCTAGGATGAGATGGTTTGCTTAGAAACTGCCAAACCCAATGTTAGCATGAAAAGGAACAAAAAGTTGATCAGATTTGCATATGGCCTTTGTCTTGTCAACAAAATACCTGTCCTATGAAGATCCAAGATGGGTAGAACCTTTTTATCAGGAGATGGAAGAGAAGGAAAAAAGGAAGGAAGCTGGATAACCTGATTAAGGGACAACTCACTTACAATCTTGGGCATAAAAGAAAGATTAGTACTCAGACAACCTGTCCCTAAAAGGGGGAAACCGCCACCAAGGCTTGGAGTTCAGAAACTCTCTTGGATGAGGTGACAGCAATCAATTAAACAGTCTTTTATGTGCATTGCTGCAAAGCAGCAGCAGAAGGCTCAAAAGGAGCCTGGGTCAGTTTCTCAAGAACAAAATTAAGGTCTCAAGATGAAGGGATAGGCCTTCTTAGGGGCCTGATGTGGAGGGTGCATTTCAGGAAATGTTTAACCTGAAAATGAGAGGCCAATGGAGGATTCAAAGGTAGACAGGCATAGACTGCTGACAAGTGAACTTTGACAGAAGAATATGCCAATCCAGTATGGCGCAGTTCACACAAAAGAGAACCAAATGGACTTTCACTGAAAAATTAAGACAATAAATAGAAAATCTCTTACATTTGGACATACATAATTTTCTGGTACTAGGTTTCATGACCTCCTGCAGAACCCTAAGCATGTCCTCAGAAAACTGGTGCTGAAACGGGATTAAAATCCTATCACCCAAAGTGCAACCTGAAGCGTGGACAGATGAGGGTGAATGACAGACCCTTTGTCTTGTGTGAGAAGATCCATTTGGTGAGGTAACTTGCAAAGACTGCCCCATGCCAGATAAAACAGGAGGGGGAACTGGTGTTGCTTGGGCCAAAAATAAATCACCAACAAGATTCTTGGAGAGTCCTGTTTGATCCTATGTAGGACCCTGGGAAGAAGAGCAAGCAGAGGAAAAGCATAAAGGAATATTCCCTTTCAAGAAAAAGGCATGGCGTCCACCTTCCTAGCCACAGGACTTGGGGTTCTGGAACAGAAGAGAGGAAGCTGTCTGTTCTGAGGGAAGCAAAAATATCCACTCAAAGAATACCCAACTGATGAACTATGTCCAGAAAAACCTCTCTGTGACACATCCACTTGTGAGTTTGTGCCCTGGACCTGCTCAAGAGAGTCTGCGACCAGGTTTTGTTCTTAAGGAATGTAAATTACCTGAAGAAATATCTGTAGTCAGACAGCTAGAGCCTGGGCCTGAAGGGCTAGTCTGCAAAGAAAATAAGACCTTGATTCCCCCTTTTATTGATGTACCATATGACTGTGATGTCTGTATAGACCCTTAAAAGGCCTAGGACCAAAAAGAGTGGAAGGTCTGGAGAGCAAGGATAAGCGCCCCCACCTCTTTGATATTGATGTGACCTAGTCACTGATAAGGGAGACAGAGATCCTGAAACCCTCATACTGCTGGAAGCAGTCCCCCACTCCTGATATGAAGCAACAGTAAACAGCTCCTGAAACAGAGCTGGAAGCTAGAAACGGATACCTACGTTGAGGGATATGTGCTGAATCCACCAATGAAGCCTGAGTTTGAAACAAAGGAGTAAGGGAATTGGAAACTCCAGAGGATGGCTGAAACCACACTGAATGTAGGTACCACTAAATCTTCCTCTTATGAAGCTTGGCAAAAAGTGAGCATGGGGTTGGTAGAGGCCATGAACTCCAGAGCCCTCAGAAATTCCCTGGCAGACATAAGACACAGACGAAGGAAAGACTGGAAGTAGATTGTGAAAGAGAACACCTTGGGAGTGGGCAAAGAGGTGAGAATTGGAACAGTTTGCATACTGCAACCCAGAAAACTGTGATCATGAGAGGAGGACAGGACAGATGTCTGGAGATTGATGGTGAAGCCCAGTCTTTGCAAAATGAGTCTGGTAAAGTGCAGGTCCTGCAGGAGCTTGGAAGGAGGGGGAGTATGAAAAAAACAGGCCATCCAGAGAAGCCTGCAAAAAGCTATGACTGCAGTCAGGTACCTGGTGAATACCCTAGGGCTGTGGAAAGACCAAAGGGCAAAGCAGGGAACTGAAAACAAGAAACCTAAAAGCTTCTTGAATAGAAGATGAATGGAAATATGAACACAGGTGTCCTTCACATCACAGAAACCAAAAAGGTCTGAGGTAGCAAGAGGAGAAACAGTGTCTGGAGGGAAAGCATTCTGGAGATGGGCACCTTGAGAAAAATATCCAGAAAGGAAAGGTCTAGAAGAGGCCTCAAGGACTCCTCCTTTCTGAGGACCAGAACCATCCTGGAATAAAACCCTGTACCTTTACAACCTCTGGAATGGGCTGAATGGTACCTTGATTCAGTAAACTCTACAGTACCCCTGAAAATGGGGAATTTGGTCTGAATGGTCTTGAGGAATGCCCTAAAAGGGGGAAAGGGATTTCTAGACCACAAAATAGCCCTGACAGATGACTGACAGAATCAAGGAATCTAATCTGTTGACAAAAAGGGAGTGATGGAGAAAGTATGAGAGACCAGGGAAACTGGCAAAGGGGAAAGGATGTCAGAATGCCACACAGAGGCAGACTTGTCCTGAAAAGAAGGTTTTAAAGATATAGGCATCTGAGAGGGTTTGTCAGAAAAAAACATGCAGAGGAACTTTTTGAGGGCTGACAAGACTGTCTATGAACAAAAGCAGTTTTAGTAGAACAATTCCTCTGAAATTCAGTAATGGGAGAGACAAAAATCTGCTAAGAGCCTTCATGACCTTGCCTCAATCCTTTATGGTCTTAACTAAATCAGCCACTGGAGTACCAAGAAGATTTTGATTATCCGCAAGAGTATGAAGAAGCTTATCCTTAATATCTTTAGGCAAAAGCCTGAAAAAGAAGCCAAGAACAGCATCTCATGGCAGACAAAGCAGCAGCAGCTCTAGAGGATGCATCAGTAGCACTGTAGCTACACTTGGAGTGACGAGCCACCTGAGAAGTGAATCCCACCAAAGAAAGAGCAGTGCTCTTAGCATCAGAATCAGGCAGGTCAGACAGAACCCACCCCAACTGAGACAAAAGGGATAAAATATACCTGGTCATGTGAGTTTGACAGTTTATGGCATGAAATGCCAGGGTGGCAGAAGTACAGACTTTCTTCCCCAGCCTGTCTATAGCACCACTGTCCCTTGTCTGAGATAAGCTTGTAAGAAGGCAAAGGTCGGGAAGGCTCATCAGCAGTAACAACAGAGCACAGCTGAGTCAGAAGAGGGACACTTTTTTGTCAAACACCTTTACTGAATTATCACTTGTGACATAGGCAAATTTACATCATATAAAAGTAATCAAACTATATTAACCTAATTTCACATATACCGCTACTTATCATATAACCTAAGCAATATTACATACATTACTCCAATTCCTGCCTTTTGTTAAAACAAGAAACATTTTTTATTAAACCATCACTTACTACATAGGCAATCATATATGTATATGAATGAAAACAAACCACACCGACACACTCCTAGTTACAAGCACTTTACATCACTTATAATCTACCCAATCTTTCTCAAACATTCCATGGCTCATTTAAGTCCTGCCGCATTTTAAACCTCATTCCTCCCTTGTATGTATTGTTCCCATAATTCCCATTTTTTTTCCTATGTAGTTTGTTCCTACCCTTTTCTAAAGATATCAATTCCAGTTGCTTTATCTCTGTTACTATATTCACTATTTCCAATTCCAATAGTTGTTTTAGACTTTGATTTCCATTTTGTAATAATTGCTTTTTTTGCAGCCACCATTGTTAGACACAGCAAGGCCTTACCATGTCTTGGCAATTCCGAATCACAGCTCAAAACAATCATCTCCCTCATCAGACCAATCTGCTCACCCAGCATCTCTGACAATGCATCCCACAGGGAATCCTTGAAGTCCACCAACTCACAGCATTCTCCGAAAATATGTTCCCAATTGGTTCCCCTTTATAATCTCGAAATACTGAAATCTCGAATTTCAGTACCCAGAGACCATAAAGGCAAATTTTTAAAATACCGAAAGTGCATAATCGCGAATTTGAATATCTCTAATTCGCGGTTATGGCTTTACGCTTCATTACGCCCTGTGTTTTCTGTGGATGGTGTACGGTGTTGTGTGTGAATTTGGGTGCGATTTAAGGTACGTGAGTGTTTTGTAAGGGTTTTGGGTGGGAGTTTGAATGTATATGAGTGTGTTTGTAAGTTGTATGTGTGGGTTAGGTTAGGCAGGTGAAAATATGTGTGTGTAAGTGTTGGATGTGTTGGTGTTGGTGTTTGTATATGTGTGATGTGTGTGTCTGTGTGCAAGGGACTGTGGAATATCTGGGTGTGAGTTTGCTGTCTTTTCCTGTTTGTGGAATCCCGGAGTTAGTATATATAAGTAAGGGGGGGTGCGGGGGACTTGCCCTCCTGCTTATATGTAGTGTAGGTGTGTATATTTGTATTCACTTTATAACCTCGAAATGCTGAAATATCGAATTTCAGTATCTCGAGACTATAAAACCGAATCCACAAAACACCGACAAACAAAAACCGCGAAACCACATAACCGAAAACACCGCACACACTACACTAAACATACAACAAAACACCCACATCACAACATAAACAAAAAAACAACACACATACACAACTCACACACATATAAGCAGGGGGGCAAGCACCCCTGCGCCCCCCACACCCCCCCTAGTTATATATACTAACTCCGAGATCGCACAAACACAACACAAAAGCTCACTCACACACGCACATTCTCCAATCCCTCACACACACTCTAACTCCCACTCAAAACCCTTACAAAACACTCACTTACCTGACATAACACCTACATCCAAACACGGCACCGCGCACCAACAAAACACAAACCCGGACATTACATATTGCAACTTCATAACTGCGAATTCAACATATTTTCGACATACGTCAAATTCGCGATTATGAACGTTCGCTATTTTGAACATTCGACTTTATAGCTTCGAGATACTGAAATTCGACATTTCAGTATTTCGATGTTATAAAGTGAACCCGTATATTTTTGTTGTATTTGTGTATGTAGTGTGGGTAGGATAGTGTATGTGTTGTGTGGTGTGTATGTGTTCGAAATTTTGTATTTCGTGGTTTTGGGGTTTTGAACATTCGCCTTTATGGTTTTGAGATACTGAAATTCGAGATTTCAGTATTTCGAGATTATAAAGGGGAACCTCCCAATTATACCCTTCTTCCTCTTCACACCTCCAACATTCATTGTCTGCCTGAGACAAAATTCTGGAGTCTACATGGGGTATAAAAATATATATACAAGCATCTCCAGGCAAAAATCCTAAATCTTCTAGATTTTGTTGCATATTTGGGAGACATGTATATATCCTCCCATTGTTTCTTTGTGAATTGCTTATCCAATCTCTCTTCCCAATCCTTTTCTAACATCCTCTGACTGATTATTACAGTTATCATGCAATATTTTATATGCTCTACTAATTATTCCTTTTTAATGGGACCTTCTGTTCTAGATTCTATTAAAAACTCTACCAGTGTTGGTCTTTCATTTAAAACTCTCCCTACTTCTTTCTATTTGCGCTATACTCTGATATTAATCCCTGACAGGGAAGGGTAGCCTGTCTGCATCTCTAATTGCAGTCATCCCTATTGGCAGAACCTCCTTTCTCCATTCTCGTGTTGGTTTAGTTCTTAGAATACTTTCTGTTTCTTTATGGATATAATACTCTGTATGATTATTGCTATTCCCCTTAAAGGCCTGCATCCAAAATCCCATTCTCTCCTTGTTTCATGAGCCTCCCCCCCGTTTCATCATCATCCCGTTCCACTTTGAATTACAATTTTCTGCTTGTGCTATGTATAGGAATCTTAACTGTGTAGCTCTGAAATACCCCTTCAAATTGGGTAATCCCAATCCGCTCTGTTCTATTGGATGAATCAGTTTATTCCACTTGACTCTTAACGTCTTCCCCTCCCATATAAAATCCTTCAGCTCTTTATTAATTGCTATCCACAACTTCTCCTCTGGTTGATAAAAATATGCCTGACCTGTGTATAAGTCTAAAGGGACTAAAAACATTTTACTTGCTAGTATCTTACTATCCATATCCATATAAAACAAAGCTTCCATTTTCTCAGGTTTTGTATTATCTTTTAGTTAGTTTCTTCCCACATATCCTTAGCTGCTACCCACTAGAATAATTTTTAATCCATACTCCTAAATACTACATTTTATCATGTCCTCATACATATGGATATTCCTGAACCAGTTCATGTGTGGGTACATAATTTAACACTATTGCCTTTGTTCTAACTTCATTAATTTTGTATCCTGAAAAGATCTGAAACCGTCTCAAAATGTTCCACAACACTGTAATGTCTTTTTTTGGTTTTGTCAGGTATAAAATAATGTCATCTGCAAACAAAGCCAGCTTTTCTTGACTACCATATCAATTATAACCTTGAGTTTATCAGTTCCTTATTTTCTTTGCCAATGGTTTTAAATATAATGCAAATAATAAAGGGGAAAAAGGACACCCCTGCTGGTTCCTCTGCTCAAGCAGAAATGATCAGAGAGGACTCCACCCACTTTAATTTTCACCTTCATCCCTCATATATCCTCCTACTCAACGTTATCATTTTTTTCAGGAAATGCAAATGCTTCCATTGCCCAGGTCATAAGGTCCTAGCTTACTCTGTCAAATTCTTTTTCTGTATCACGACCCACCAACAACAATGGTGTTTTCTTACATTATGCTTCCTTCTGGATCATCAGTGTTCTGTTAATGTTGTCAAATGTTTGCCTCCCCTCCACAAAACCACATTAATCCATATCAATAAGTTTTGGCATTACTTTTGCCATTGTTTTTAGCCATTACAGATTTGAACACTTTGTAATCATGGTTTAGTATTGAAATGGGCCTGTATAAAGCTGGATCTAATGTATCTTTATTCTCTTTAGGTATTACAGCTACCACTGCTTTCTTCAAGGATGGTGGTACTTCTCCTCTTAAGATCCTATTAAACAAAACCTTCCAGATCTTTATCAGTTTTTTTCCTCCTAGATTCCAAACTTCCACATGAATTCCATCTATTCCTGGGGGGGGGGTTACACATTACAATTTTTATCTCATCTCCTCCTATCCTAACCATTAGTAATTGAGCCTAATCTACCTCTAATCTTGACATATTTAATTTTTCCATAAACATTTCCATTTGCATATTTTCTTGATACTCATATTTCTCTGCTTTACACAGACTATTACAGAATTTCCAAAATATTTCTAATACCACTACAGGATCTCGTTACTTTCAGTGTTATATGCTCCCTAAGTTTAGCAGCAGCCCTTTCTACTTTCTGTTGCCTGAGTCATTGTGCTAAAAGTTTTTGTGCTCTAGTGCTATTATCAAAAAAACAGTTGCTTAAGAGAAATCTTTCTAAGCTTCTGCACATTATTGAAGCAATCCCTTATTTTCTGCCTAGCATTCTGCAGTTGACCCTCTTCCTGTTCTGCGAAATTCCCCCTATTCTGCAATACTTTCATATTTGTCTGTCCTTCTAAATAATTCTTGTTACTTCTTAACCATAGCTCCCTTTCTTTTACTTCCACCCTATTTTTCAACTCCACCTTAAGTTTATCCCACTCACTAGTTATATTTTCAGAAGAAATTTCTGTCATCTCTAACAGCTCCTGATTAATCTCCATTATCCAGTCCTTAAATTCCTCTCTTTTCAACAGGGAAAGCGCCAAGGTCTCATTTTTTTCATTACAGTGTGCTTTTTCTTGTCATCTCAATTTGAGCCTGTCACATCTTATAAAACTTTTTGTTATATTGAAAGCCCTTGAACAAAAAACAAACACCCCCATACCCCCTAAAACCTATTAACTTAATACTAACACAAAAACTATGTGCACCTTCAAATATTGAAGTTCTACCCTCCTAACAGGAACAAAAGTCCCAAACTGACAGCCACTCTCATAAACTTGAGTTAACCTAAAAGAAAGGTTATCCATGCTAAGACTCAGAAGAGGGACACTTGTAAAGAAACCTGAAAGCCTCAGGCACTTTATAGAAATAGACAGGCTTCTTAGGGACAGCAGGTTGGTAATCAGGAGCAAAGGAAGCAGCTGAAAAGGTATCCAGCAGAGCAGCCATGACAAAGTGAACAGCAGAAGGTTTAGGGAAGTCCATCTGCAACAACTCATAATACCTTTTCTGGATGTCAGAAACCTGGGAGCAGTCCCACTTAAAATGCTCCATCATGCGAACCACTGCATCCCCAAACCACAATTCTTTTAAAGGGGAGTCAGGACTTATGGACTTCTCCTCCTCCTCCTCAGAGCCATAATCCAAAGGTGATGGCATTTGGGAGTAGTAAGCCAAGGAATCCTCATCTGAGTCTGATTCCTCAGAAGAAGAATCAGGCTCCCTAGATCTTTTGGGGGTAGAAGACCAAGGAGAAGCAAGAACAGTAACCCTATGTGGTAGTCTCAAAGCCATCAGGACATTAACCAAGCCCTGAGTAAAATCCTGCCACTACCTTTCACGATCATTGGGAGTGGGGGAAATATGCTTAGTCTTATGTCTCTTCTTAAGGGGGACTTCGGCAATAACCAACCTTGGTGGCTCAGAACCCTGCATCGACTCAATTAGGATGCCAGGAGCCTTTACCCTAATTAAGATCTGGGGAATCATCCTAATGTCTCCAGATATGATCAGCCATGGCTCCCCCTCTACATCCTCTGCAGACATTTGCAAAACCTCAAATGACCTGGAAGAACCCAGTTCCATGCCGGGCTCCGACAGGGTCGCGGAAGAGGGAACAGTCATCGGCAATGGGCAGTCTTCAGGATAATCATCCACCATGAGGGAAATGTCCAGCAAAGGCTGGAGAGCAGTAATATCAGACCTTGTCTTCTCATCCTTTTAAGTGGCAACTGTATCTTGGGACAGGTGGATTCGAACATGGTACCTTGTGTCAACAACTTGAAACACTGGTTCAAAAGATAAGCAGAAAGTGAAGACAGATGGCTGTGAAGTGTCTTCGATACAAATATCTGTCAAATGGAGCACTGAATGTGGCAGTGAGAAGCACCTAGACAAAATAAACACTTGTCTTGATGATCCTTATGGGGAATCTTGCTCCCACACTGACATTTCCCTTTCTTGGATGACACAAACGTCACAAAATGCAATATAAAAGAAAAGGAACTTTAACAGTGATCTTGGTATAACCCGTGAAGAGCATTCAGACTGATGTTCAACTATGGTATTTGGACTGGTGGCAAAGTTGTTCTGAGTTTGGAGCATCCGTATGTCACCTTTATGCCCCATGCTGATGCAGGGAGTATACCACTAATGTACAAAGCTGGTAAAAGTTAAAGGCTTTGGTATACTGGCTGACCATATGGCTATCCTTGGCAGTTATAAATACTGCAACAGTGATATGGAAGGACATCATATTAATACTCAACATCATGGGCATTAAAGTGTGCTATGGCTGGGCTGGATTCCAAGCAATTTAACCACGTGGATGAAAACAGCTAAAGTACCACAACTAGGATTAACAAGGGAGCTGCAAACTGAGGAGCGCCTACCTAAATATAAAGAGAAGTGGATTACACTGCAGCCTGGGTCAGTGTGCAGAATGTTGAAAGCTATAAAGAATGATCAGTTGTGTAAAAAGTTACCATAATGATAGACATATTTCTCTTCTCTGTTGCAATACACCTGACATAAGGGAGTTGCCTGCCAAGGTGGTGACCCGAAGTTGGCCAGTAAACCAAAGTCTTTTACTACCTTGGGTGCGCAGTACATCTGATGTAGGCCACCAACAGACTTTTTCCATAAAAGAGACGTACGCATGCACCACCCTCAGAACTGAAGCCTCAGGTGAAGAGACAAACTAAGGTAATGAGGATCAATATTTCCAAGAAAGCCAGTAATCAAGGGGAAGGAGGGAGGGTTGGAATATTGCAACAGAGAACAGAAGGACATCTATCGTTATGGTAAGTTCTTATACAACTAATCTATGTCCTTCTATTCATCTGTTGCAGTATTCCTGACATAAGAGTACAAAAGCTCATGAAGAAAGGGAAGGGGGAATGGCAGAGGAATTTTCTATGAAGCCATGCAGAATGGCCCTGGCAAACTATTCCTTGGATTTGGAGATGGAATACGGCTTATAGTGTTTAGTGACAGTGTGGACAGTAGTCCAAGTAGCTGCTTCTAGGATGGAGTTTGTGTCTAGACCCTTGTGGAAGGTCCCTGAAGAAGACACTGCCCTGGTAGAGTGAGCTTTGACTGAGCCTGGAAGGACACTACAGTGGTGAGCATAACAAAAGTCAATGGATTTAGATATCCAATTGGAGATGGTCTGTTTGTACACAGGCAATCCCAGGGCCCTGAAGTGAAAGGACACAAACAATTGGTTTGATTTCCTAAAGGGTTTAGTTTTGTGAAGGTAGAACCCGAGCTGTTTGTGTACATCAAGGGTGTGGAAGAGCCTCTCACTACTGTTCTGGGGACAGAGAAAAAAGCTGGGGAGGTGAAATGCCCGGTTTAAGAACAATTCATTGACAACTCTGGGCACAAAAGAGGGGTTGATCCTGAGGGGAAACCCTGTCCTTGTGGAAGGGAGGAGAAGCCATAAGGGCTTGCAACTCTGACACCCGCCTGGCAAAGGTAATGGACACCAGGACAGTTTTCCAAGTACAGTATTTAAGTAAGCTAGAAGACGTTGGCTCAAATGATGCCTAAGTCAGTTTCTCCAGCACAAAGCTGAGGTCCCAGGGTGGAGCTGCAGGTCTCCTGGATGGTCTGATATGAAGGACACCTTTGAGGAATTGTTTAGCTTCAAATCTAGATGCTAAGGGCAGACAAAGTTGAAGACAGGCAGAGATAGCTGACAAATAGGCTTTTATGGAGGAGTAAGCTAATCCTGCATTAAGTAATTCACACAGATAGGACAAAACCATAGGTGGGTCTGCCATCAACATATCCTGGTTTCTACTAAAACACCAGATGGAGAACCTCTTCCATTTGGACAGGTAACTAGTAGGTTTCCTGGCCTCCTGCAGGACCTGAAGCATATCCTCGCAGTAAAAGTGTCGGAACGGAATCAGGCACTATCACTCACAGGGTCAGATGGAGGGTTCCCAACTGTGGGTGGAAGAGTGAGCCCTCGTTCTGTGTTTGCAGGTCCACTCTGTGGGTCAACTTGTGGTGACTGCCCCTGGCTAGGTGAAAGAGAAGGGGGAACCAATGCTTGGCCACCACAGGGAGTCACCAGCAAGATTTTTGGCTTTTCCTGTTGGATTTTCAGCATGCTGTTTGGAATTAGTGGAAGGGGAGGGAATGCATATAGGAATTTCTCTTTCCATGAGATTGATAGGGCATTTACTCCCCATGCCTGAGGATGGGGTTCTCTGACATAAAACTGTGGATGGAAGTTGCTTGTTCAAGGGGGAAGCAAACAGGTATATAGAATAGTTGTGTAAAATCTTACCATAACCATAGATATCCTTCTGTTCCATGTTCATGTATTCTAGGTGTGGGATTTCCTGCCCTCAGGCGACTCGTACGTTGGCTTTACTACAAAAGCTTCAGCTTGGCTGTTGCAGTATGCATGGGATGTCACACGTAGGCAAACAACCATACGCTCCGCAAAGATGGCATGCAGGGTCAAGCCAACAATGTAAACCACCAACAACCAGCAAAAAACGATAGTGAACACGCAGTAATGAAGAAATAATGATTATTTATTTATAATTCCTTCAAATCCAGACCGGTTTCGGCTACTCAGCCTTTATCAATGAATACAATAAACTTTATTGTACTCATTGATAAAGGCTGAATAGCCGAAACCGGTCTGGATTTGAAGGAATTATAAATAAATAATCATTATTTCTTCATTACTGCGTGTTCACTATCGTTTTTTGCTGGTCGTTGGTGGTTTACATGTCACACGTAGGGCCATAAACCAGGGGCCTTAAATGTGAAGTCTGCATGCACAATCCTCAGAACTTGAAGGCCAGCAGATGGAAAATAAGGCTCAGCAGGAGGGATGCCAGTTGTTTACAGGTATGTGACTTGGAGACCTACTGCAATGTACGTAGTACAGGTAAGGAATAAAACATGGGGGGACTGGTGGGCAGGAAGGAATATTGCAACATGGAAGAGAAGGACATCTATGGTTATGGTAAGATTTTACACAGCTATTTTATGTCCTTCTATTCCTATGTTGTAGTATTCTAGGTGTGGGAGTGTACCACAGCTAAAGAGGATAAGAGGGTGGTGGTAGATGAAGAAGGTTCTACAAGACCCTGCAGGATTGCCCTGGCGAATCCTGTCCTAGCTCTGGAAACTTGGTCCAGTTTGTAATGCTAGGTGAAGGTGTGGATAGTGGCCTAGATGGCTGCTTCCAAACTGGATGCTGTGTCTAGGCCTTTCATGAAGGCCCTTGAGGTGGCCACAGCTCTAGTGGAATGGGCCTTGATTCCCCTTGGGGGTTCCTTTCCATGGTGAGAGTAGCAGAAGCAAATAGCTTTCCTGATCCAGCATGCAATGGTTTGCTTGCAGACTGTCTTGTCCAGGGCTCTGGGGTGGAAGGAGACAAAGAGTTGGTTAATCTTTCTGATGGCCTTGGTCTTGTCCAGGTAAAATCTATGTTGTCTGTGCACATCCAGGGAGTGCAGTATCCTCTCCCCTTCATTAGTGAGTGGGGTAAAAAAGGTGAGCAGATGAATGGATTGGTTAAGAGACAGATCATTGACCACCTTAGGCATAAAGGAGGGGTTGGTTCACAGGGACACCCTGTCTTTGTGGAATACGGTGTAGGGGGGACAGGCCATTAAAGCCTGCAATTCTGACACTTCTGGCTGAAGTGACAGCCACCAGCAGGACAGTCTTCCATGTACACATCTGTAAGGAGGAAGGCCCAGCAGGTTCAAAGGGATGATGGGTTAGTTTCTCTAAGATGTAGTTAAGGTCCCAAGGTGGATGGATATGTTTTCTAGGTGTTCTCATTTGCAAGCCCCTTTAAGGAAGAGCTTTACGCTGAGCCTGGCCAGCAAGGGGGGTTCCAGGGGCAGGCAGGCTGATATGGCCAAGAGGTGTACCTTTACAGAAGAATAAGAAAGGCCACTTTTTATCAACTGACACAAGTAGTTTAGAACCAGGGGAACCTCCGCGGAGCTAGGGTCCCTTCCTTTTTGCAGACACCATTTTGCAAATCTTTCCCATTTAGCCAGGTAAGATTTTCTGGTGGTAGGTTTCCTTGCCTCCTTTAGGACTGAAAGCACATCCTCTGAGTAGTGGTGTCTGAAAGGGATCAAAAGTTTATCACCCACAGAGTTAGAGACACCATCTGTACCTGTGGGATAGGAGAGTTCCTTTGTCTTGTGACAGTAGGTCCACGTTGTAGGGTAACTTGAAGTGACTGCACTTGGCTAGTTTGGGAAGTAGGGGGAACCAGTGCTGCCTTGGCCAGTAGGGAGTCACTAACAAGATTTTTGGTTTGTCCTTCTGAATTTTCAGGAGGACTTTTTGAATCTGTGGGAATGGTGGGAAGGCATAAAAGAACTTCCCCTCCCATGAGATGCTGAAAGTGTCTACTCTCCATGATAGAGGGGAGTGGATTTTTGAGCAGAAGTTCTGCAGTTGCCTGTTCATGGGGGAGGCAAATAGGTCCATTTGTGGAGCACCCTACCAGTGGACTATGTCTAAGAAGACCTCCCTGTTCAGCATCCATTCATGCTGAGGCAAGGAGGTCCTGCTCAAGAGATCAGCTTGGTTGTTGTCCTGTGAGTTGATGTAGACTGCCTGCAGGACTAAGTTGATACGAGAGGCTAAGTCCCATATCAGCAGGGATAGACTGCACAGCTGATAGGCCTTTGTTCCTCCCTGCTTGTTGAGGTACTACATTACCGTGGTGTTGTCGGTGACAATCTGGAGGACCCCTGGAACCAGAAGGGGAGTGAAGGTCTTTAGAGCTAAGAAAACTGCTATCATTTCAATGATATTGATGTGTTTGGCCTGAAGAGAGGGATGTCATTTTTCTTGAATCCTGTAAGAGGCCAGATATGCTCCCCAACCTGAATCTGTGGCATCTGTATGCATAACTTGGGTTGGGATGGGGGAGGGCTGTAGTGGGAGCCCCGGGTTCAATTGCACTTGCTGGATCCACCAGCTGATTTCTGTTTTCAGACAGGGAAGGAGGAGGATGGCCTGCTCTAGGGGATGTAGGTGCTGGGACCAGGTGTTCTTCATGAACCACTGCAGCTTGCGCATGTGTATTCTTGCCAGTGGTAGCATGGGGATGGTTGCTGCCATTAAACCTAGGAGACGAAGAAAATGCCTTGCTGTCACCTTTTGGGATAGCAGAGCTCCCTGGAAGTGGGAAGTTAAAGACAGAACCATGTCCTGAGGTAGAAAAGCCTTTATTGAGTCTGTTCTGATTCTGCAGCCGAGGAAAATCTTGTCTTGGCTTGGGATCAGAGAAGATTTGGGGAGGTTGATGATGCATCCTAGGTTCTGCAGAAGGGACATGGTGAAATGTAGATGCTTCAACAGAGTCTCCCTGGACTCTGCCAGAATCAGGATGTCATCCAGATAAGGGTAAATCTGTATCCCCTGAGTTCTGCAGAAGGCAATGGCTGGGGCTAGGCACTTTGTAAAGACCCTGGGGGCTGTAGATAAACCAAAGGGCAAGGCAGTAAATTGGAAATGAGAGGAAGACCCAGTGAAACGCAGGAATTGACGTTCCTGATGGATATGTGCAGGTAGGCTTCCTTTAGGTCTATGGTGACCATGAAGGCCTTGGCTGCAATGAGAGGCAGTAGGATGGGGGGAGAGAGCATTCTGAAGGCGGGAACCTGAAGATGTAGGTTTAGAAAGGACAGTGCTAAGATGGGTCTCCAGGGGCCATCTTTTTTGGGGACCAGGAAGAGACGGGGGTAAAACCCCTTTCCTTCCTGTCCTGGAGGAACAGGTTCTATGGTGCCTAGCTTTAAGAGATCTGCCAGACCTTCTGGCATGAGATGGGCCTGGTTTTTGGGGAGGAAAGGGATGCCTCTTCTGGGTGGCTTCTTTTTCCAGGATAGGAAGTATCCTTTTTGGGTAATGTTTAAGACCCACTAGTCTGAAGTGATGGACTGGCAAAGGGGGAGACAGTGGGAAAGGTGGACAGAGTGGGGAGGTGGGCAAGGCAGTCATGCATTACTGGGGCCTCCTCTGTCCTGAAAACGCTGTCTGGGTTGCTGTGGTGGAGCAGAAGATCTGGAGTTGGTAGGTCTTCTAGCCCCTCTCCTGGACCTGGAAGAGGAGGGCTGTGGAGTATGTCTTACAAAGGTGGCTTTAGCAGGGTAGTTCCTATAATACTTGGGTATGGGCGACACCAGCAGGTGCTTAATGTCCTGGAGTTCTTTGCATTTTTCTTGTAGAGTTTTAAAAAGGTCAGCAGACGGTTTTCTGAAAAGCACATTGTGGTCCAGAGGGGCGTTCAGGATTATAGCCTTGAAATCCTCGTGGAGGTTCTGGAGTCTTAGCCATGAGTACCTCCTGAGGACTGAAGCAGATGGTGCAGACCTGACAGATGCTTCTGCAGCAGTGTAGCTGCATCTGATAGAGTGCCTGGCTACCTGTTGGGCCCAGGAAAGTTTGGATGAGATTTCCGTCTTGCTGGGACTGTCAGGCAAGGAAGCCAGCATGGAGGAGGCCTGAGAGACCAAGTCCAATGATTCCACTTGCAGCAGTTCAAAGTACCTTTTTTGGCTGTTAGTCATTTGGGAAGTATCACATTTAAAGTAATCCTTCATCTTGGTGATGGTCTCACCAAAAGTAATGTCCTCAGGGGGAGAGTCCCCCTCCACAGATTCCTCATCAGGAGAGTAATATTCCTGGGGAGAGGCAATCTGAGAAATATAAGAAATGGACACTTCTGATGATGAGAAAGAAGAGTCATGTTGTTCTTCCCTGACTTGAGGGGTCATGGATGGGAGGGAAGAAGCAAAGACAGGCCTAGGGCTCAGAAGAGGCAGGGTGGAGGTGGCTGAGGCTGAATGCCTAAGGGCCATAAAGGTCTGCATGAGAGAAGAGGTGATGGCCTGCCAATCCAGTGTGACTTCTGAAGAAGTGGAGGTATGTTTAGTTTTCTGCTTCTTTTTGGCTGGAGAGGAAGTAGAGAGAGGCCTGGCATCGGGTCTGGAGATGAACACATCCGAAGTCTGGATCCCTGCCGGAGGTACGACCAAAGCTGGTTCCCCCTCGACCTTAACGGGCGTCGAGGTCTGAGTGAGCTCCGAGGACATGCTGGTCGTCGGCTGTGAAACAGCTTTCCAGAGGGACACTGCTGCAGTCGACGGATCCGCTGAGTGTGCCTCAACCCCTAGATCATCAGTTGGCAGTGTGTTGGGAAGTGAAGCGGCAGGCAAAGAAGGCTTAGGAACCTTGGCCTTCATGCGCGAAGGTTCAGATGCAGCCTCCGATGCAGGATCCATCCTAAGGGCCAACCACTTAAGACGTTGGTTCTCAAGGTAGAGATTTAACGTGGCTAGACAGCTGGGCAAGGTCTTAGGCACAAACAATTGACGATTCCCAGCCTAGACAAAAAAACACACCTGTCATGGGCATCCTTATGGGGTATCTGGCACTTGCGTTGGCACTTTCCCTTTTTCCCAGACATAAGCTAAAGGCTACAACAGCCAAGTGTTAGCTAGAACAATTGTCAAAAATAAGAAAATCAGAAACCCAACAAGCTACTTATCTTTAAGATGCAACGTCTGTGAAGTGGCGATCGTATGATGCGAATGTCGTCTGTGGCTGAAAGGTTCTGGAGATTGTGTATGCTGATGTCACATTTAAGGTCCTTGATTTAAGGCCCTATGTGTGACGTCCCACGCACATTGCAACAGCCAAGCTGAAGCTTTTGTATAGAAGCCGACGTACAAGTCACCCGAGGGCAGGAAATTTCACTCCTACAATACTGCAGCATAGGAATAGAAGGACATCTCTGTAATACCCCGCTGGTGGACAATGTCCAGGAACACATCCCTGTGAAGCATCCATTTGTGAGCTTGAGCTCTAGATCTTAGGGTTTCTGTCATGGTATTCTAATTGGAAGGAATGTAGATCTTGTGGAGGGATACATCCAGGAGG
This sequence comes from Protopterus annectens, assembly GCF_019279795.1. Taxonomy (NCBI): domain Eukaryota; kingdom Metazoa; phylum Chordata; order Ceratodontiformes; family Protopteridae; genus Protopterus; species Protopterus annectens. Next base: position 301,226,556 of record NC_056745.1, read on the forward strand.
CATGTTAGATCCCAGACCTGCATGGCTAGTCTTCAAAGAGGTAGGATCTGGTCCCCCCCCATTTATGTACCACAAGACTGTCATGTTGCCTGTGTCAAGTCGTAATCTCCCCAGTTTGATGAGAGATTGGAATGTCTGAAGGGCAGGGATTAATGCCTTAATTTCCCCTGACATTTATGTGGTCCCTCATTTGAGCGGGTGACCATTCTCCTTGAACTGTGTGGTGATCCAGGCTGCTCTTCAACCCATGTCCGATGCACCTGTGAAAAGGACTTGAGTTGGTGGCAGTGGGTGAATGGGGAAGGCCTGGATTTAGAGACAGTTGTGTTATCCACCACTGGAGCTCCTTCTTTAGACAGAATAGAAGGGGGGTTTGGGATTCTAGAGGGTGGGGCATGTTGGGACCATACTTACGTGAGGAACCATTGGAGTTTCCTCATGTGTAGTCTTGCTAGAGGAAGCATGGGGATGGTGGAAGCCATGAGCCCCAAGATTTTGAGGAACTGCCTGGCAGATATCTGTTCCAAGGGGGTGTCTCCGCAAAGAGCTGTGAGATCCCCTGAGCTTTGGAGGGTGGGAGTGATGCCATCCATGCTCTGGGTTTGAAATCTGCAACCCAAATAAGTCTGAGCCTAGGATGGGACCAGGGGCAACTTTTTGAAGTTTATGGTAAATCCCAAGTCTTCTAGAATGGCAATTGCCCATTGGAGATTTTTGTTCAATTCCATTGGAAAACTGGCTTGTATCAAAAGGTCGTCTAGGTAGAGGTAGATTATGATCCCCTGGAGTCTGCAAAAGGCTACTACTGGGGCTATACATTTTGTGAAGACTCTTGGGGCAGTGGAGAGTCCAAAAGGCAAAGCCATGAACTAATAGTGTGAGGATCCCACAGAGAATCGTAGGAATTTCCTGTATCTGTGGTGGATGGGAATATGAAGGTAGGCATCCTTAATTCTATGGAAGTTAGGAATGCCTGAGGGAGGATGAGAGGGAATAATGTGTGCAAAGTAAGCATTGCATTTTGAATGGGGGAACTATTAGAAAGTTGTTGAGGTAGGGCCTTCCTTCCTGGGAACTAGAAAAAAGGTGAGAGTAAAACCCTCTTCCTTCTTGCCCTGGGGGAACAGGTTCAATAGTGCCCTGTTCTAGAAGGGCTTTCAGGACTGTTGGGAAAAAGGAGGCCTGGTCTATTGGTGGTACTGGACTACCCCTGAAGGGACGCAGCTCCTGCCAGACCATGAAGTACCCCCTCTTGATGATGCTCAACACCAAAGAGTCCTTTGTGATGAGTTCCAGGAAGGAAGGGAAAGGCACTGGGAAAGGGGAGGACAGGGCAAGTTACTAGAGAAGTCACATGGAGGTGCCTATCCAATCATGAAAGGGCTGTTTAGCCATTTGGGAAGAAGTAGCAGAAGGTGGTGAAAACTGTTGAGTTTTCTTAGACCTTTTCTGGGGTCTAGTCTGTGCTGCTCTGTATTGTCTGCAAATGAAAACTTTTTACAAGGTAGTTCTTGTGAAATTTAGGCACAGGAGATACCAAAATATGTTTAAGGTCTTTTAAGTTTTTTGCTTTTCTCTTGTAGGGACTTGAAAAGGTCCACAGACGGTTTGCTAAAAAGGGGCAGTAGTGTCTAAGAGGCATCCATTACTTTAGCCTTGATGTCCTCAGGTAAAGGTGGAAGCTTCAGCCAGGCAAATCTTCTGAGGGCAGAGTAAGAAGCAGCAGCTCTAGAGGTGGCTTCTACAGCATCACAGCTGCACTTGATAGAGTGTCTAGCTACCTGGGAAGAAGTAGCACGCAGGGAAGATGCCAGGGCCTTATTTTCAGAATCTGGCATGTCTGAAATGAGTTTGTAAATTTGAGACAGGAGTTCCAAATTATACTTGGTCATGCGTGCCTGATAGTTTAATGCTCTGAAGGCCACGGTGGATGAGGTATACATCTTCCTTCCCATCTCCAGCTGTCTGCTGTCCTTATCTGAAGGCAGGAGGGAAGAAGATGGAAGCAACCTGGAGGTCTTGTCAGAGGCAACAGATATTACAGAAGGATCTGCAACTGGGGCCTTGGAAAAAAAAAACTGGCAGTCCTTGGATACCTTGTAGTACTTGTCTGGCTTTTTAGGGGCTGGAAATTGAGTCTCTGGATGAGTGGAGGTGGATGCAAAAGCATCCAAAAAAGCTGGTAGAACAGGAGGAACGGCTGAAGGACTAGGGGACTGTACTTGGAAGAGGTCATAATAACGTTTTTGGACCTCAGACATAATTGTACTGTCCCATTTGAAGTGGTCATGCATTCTAGATACAGTCTCCCCAAAAGAAATCTACTCGGGGGGGGGGGGTTCTGTTCCATTTGAATCCTCTTCTGGGGAGGCATGGTCCAGAGGAGAGTGGATTTGTGAAGAATAATCCAAAGGGTCATCATCCTTACCAGAAGAGGAATCTTCCTCTGAAGTGGGTTGAGGTCTAGATCTTTTCAGTGGGGAGGCAGGCCAGGCTGGTGGGGATGCCGGGCGACCTGATGGAGGCCTAAGCGCCATAACCTTGAGAGAAGTTTAGCCATTCCTTCTGTAGGTCTGGAGGGGGAAATGCTTGTTTTTTTTGTTTCTTTGTAGGGGTATCCATGAGGTGCAAAGGAGGGCCCGACGTAAGCCTACATTCAACCATATCAGAGTCTATGTCCTCTCTAATGATAATCTGGGTAATTCCCCTAGGGCCCTTAGACATAATCAGCCTGGGTTCCCCCTAGATGTAAGAGACAGACATCTGAGAAGCTTCTCTGGACGTGCAAATGTCCAGAGTCAAGGCGGCATGTGAAATGGGCTCTGCCTGTGGTACAGATCCTGGTCGGCATATGTATCCAAGCTCTCAAGTGCTTCAGGAGAGACATCTGACTCGAGAGGCGCAGCTTCAATTTTGGGCCTATGTTTGGCCTTGTGCTTAGCAGGCTCGGCCATCAGGTCCGAAGAGGGATCCATTGCGCTTTTCGCCAAAAGCTCAAGGCTCTGGTTTTCAAGGTAGATCACAAGGGAGGACAACCAACTACGGGGGGTCTTAGGTAATAAAGACTGGCAAATAGAGCAGTTTTTGTGGTTGTGCTGAGGGCCGAGGCAAAAAAGGTACTGGGTATGACTATCCTTATGTGGAATCTCTCTTCCACAGTCACACTTCCCCTTCTTGGATGACATTAACCTCAGTAAGGAATAAGGCAGCAAAAAAGACAAAAAAAGGTTTCCCCAATGGGGCACTTACTTAGAAATCTAGGATATTGACACTGGAGTGACGTCCAGGACTGGTGATCCAACTGGTGGCAAAGAAGTTCTGAGGGTGGTGTGGGCATATGTCTCTTTTATGGCAGACATCTGTTGGTGACCTACGTCAGACATACAATGCACCCAAGGTAGTAAAAGACTTTGGTATACTGGTCAACATCAGCACACCGCCTTGGCAGATAACTCCCTTATGTCAGGAATACTGCAACAGATGAATATTTGCCCTTCTTAAGGGGTGAAAGAGAGTACAGACCCCCTACCTATAGAACAGGACCCATCCCCTGCAGAAGACTGCACCTCTCTCTAGAGTAAGGACCAATATCACTGCAAAAGCCCAGGAAAAGGATCTGGACAGAAATGGAAATCCCCTCCTATGTAGAAAAGAATACAGACAGAAACCCAATGGAGGAGGAAAAACAGCACCTTAGTAGGGACCTTAGAGCCAAGACACTCAGAAGAGGTGGTGCCACTATGAAGGAATACTATACTAAGATGAACTCCTATACCAAAGGATCCCATAGTATCAGGAACTCTGTTTTACAAGATGTTTAATAGCACACACCCAAGAAGACTCTCCTTGAGGAGAAAAATAATGTCCCTCTATAACTGAAGCTGAGTTTTAAACTAGCCTCTCCAAAACCAGTGAAACAAGGACAAGATCCACCCTGGCTCACAAGTGGAGACAAGTACCAGGAAAAAGCCTGTAAAACATCCCACATCCCTGCAGCAATCCAACTGCCGAGGTAGTAGGTACCATTATAGCCAAATGAAGAACCACTTCTATGTAAACGCAACTGGGAGTTTTCCAAGTAGTTCCTGACTCCTCCTCCTCTTACAGGACCCCTACTTGACACTAGCAGGACCCAGGAGACAACAGCCTTAGCTTGGTTGCAAAAAAGAACTAAGTGATCTTGCAGTTAAGGGGGAAGACAATCTCAATTAAATGCATAATGGGGTTCAACATAGCCACCCAAGAGCAAGAGTGGACCACATCTCTTCTAGTCTACAAATGGTGCCAATGGTAATTAAATGATATCTAAGAAACCTGCAACAGAGAGGATAGTTATCAATGGTACTCTTCTTTCAAAGGATAGATGTAGAGCAACAAAACCCTCCCCTTCTGTGCCTGTTCCCCGGGGGAAGAGGATGGTCATAATCCACTCAAGAAGCAAAGAGGATATGTCTCCTGAGTGCCACACCATCAGAAAAAACAATACTGAACCTGCTCAGAGAAGGGACCACAGAGGTGATCCTGTGAGACAGACCACAGAAGCTCATTCATAAGAATGATGACTGTTCTGAGAATCTAACCTTGACACTGCAGGCTGCTGGGAAGAAATTAAGGAAGGAATGAAGGAAGGAGAGGGCTGTTTGCAATAGAAGGAGAAGACAAAAATCCTCTCCACCAGGGAGATGTTTAATGGACCTCTTTGTCAAGCCAGCATCTAAATAGGCTCCCTGACCAGGAGGGCCAACAACATAGCTTCCATGCCTGCAGAACTGTGGGGGTGTTGTCCATGCAAGTGACTTTCCCTGTTCACTAGAACTTATCCTCCAAACAGAATAAAAAGACTGATGACTGGAAGTATAGATTCACAATCAGCAGCAGTTCTTTTTGCATCTGGTATTGAGGATCTGATACTGGAAAGGTAAACACAAGCCACCCCCAAAGACAAACAGACTATATGCAATGCAGAATTCCAAATTCTCCAGAGGGAGTTGGAATATCTCAACAACAGAGGTAGCCTGACATTTTAGAAGTCAGACCACTCCCATGCCAGGGCACACACTCACTCACTGCTGGCCCTCCATAATAGGTTCATAGGAGGTTACTAGGCTAATGGCCCTACAATCTTTACAAGCCTAGCCATGTAAAAAAAAAAAAACCTGTGTCCTCTGACCATAGTTAGATGGCCACATCATCAAAAATTCAGTTAACCAAACAGCACTTGTATTGAAAACGCCGTTTATCGAATTCGCTCACAGCCCCCCCCCCCCCCCCTGCTAACTATATATATATACCAACTCTAAGATCGCACTACAGTGAAGAAAGGGCAAATTTTCTGATCTTCACTGTACCGTGATCTCAGTATGAACAGTTTGATGAATGGCATTTTTTATGTAACTGCCGTTCGCTGAACTGACTTTTCAATAATGTAATAGGGACCCGTTGTTAGCAGAGCGATTCTATGATCAGCACCAACTACCCATGTCAAATGCTTTCTCTGCATCAAGACTCATCAACAGCAATTGTATTTTCTTACATTCTGTTTCCTTCTGAATCATCAGTGTTCTGTTAAAGGCAAATGTTTGGCTCCCCTCCACAAAACCACAGTGACTCACATCTATCAGTTTTGGCATTACTTTTGCCATTATTTTAGCTATTATAGACATGAACACTTTATAATCATGGTTTAGTATTGAAATGGGCCTGTATGAAGCTGGATCTGATGGGTCTTTATCCTCTTTAGGTATTACAGCTACCATTGCTTTCATCCACGACAGTGGCACTTCTCTTCCTCTTAGGCTACTGTTAAACAAAACTTTCCAGATATTTATCAGCTTTTTTCTTCCTAGCTTCCAAACTTCCACAGGAATACCATCTATTCCTGGGGACTTTCCAGTGGACTGGTTATACATCACAATTTTACCTCATCTCCTTTTATCCTGTTAGCAACTGAGTATATTTAGTTATTCCATAAACATTTCCATTTGTACTTTTTCTTGATTTCCATATCTCTTTGCTTTATACAGACTTTCAGAGAATTTTCAAAATATTTCTAACACTTCCAAAGAATCCCTAGTGATCTTCCTTGTAATAGGTTCCCTAAGCTTGGTGACAGCCCTTTCTACTTTCTGTTATATGAGTTGTGCTAAAAGGTTTTGTGCTTTACAGTTATTATCAGAAAGCAGTTGCTTAACATCAGTCTTTTTGAACTCATGCATGTTATCAAGGTAATCCCTTATATTCTGTTAGAAATTCTGTAGTTGCTCCTCTTCTTGTTCTGTGAGATTCCCCCTATTTTGAAATACTTCAATGTTTATCAGTCCCTCTAAATAATTACTGTTACTTCTTAACCATACTGCCCTTTTATTTCCCCCTATTTTAAATTCCATTTTAATTTTATCCCACTCCCTAGTTATATTTTCAGAAGTTGTTTCTATCTTCCCTAATAGCTCCTGAATAATTTCCACTACCCACTTCTTACATTCCTCTCTTTTCAACAGATAGGTTGGAAAGAACCAGTGTCTCATTTTTATTTTATTACCTTGTGTTTTTTTTTAGTTATCAGTGCATGATATGAAATAGTTACTGGGTGTTTACCATGACCTTCAATTAAATGCACATGTTCATATGAAATGTAAAGTCTGTCTAGCCTAGCCCAATTTTTGTATCCTGGGGAATAATATGTAAATTCACTCAGAATTCTTGTACTGAATTCACATTTTCCATGCCAAATATTTTCATAAATTTCTTTAAAAATCTACCCTCCTTTGTTATAGTTAGCTTTCTGGCTCTCTAGACACATCTTCACTGTTGCAAATCAAATTCTAGTCCCTACCTATAAGTAATATTCCTGGCTGAAAGCTGATTATTTCTCCTAGAATTTTGTTTAGCTCTATTATAGCAGTTTTCAGTGGAATATAAATACATGCCAGTATAAACCTTCTCCCTTGCCAGTAGCCCCTTAGTACTACAAATCTACCATAACTGTCTTTCTCCTCTTCTATTACTATTGAAGCTCCTCTTGCAATTAATGTAAGTACTTCTCTCTTCCTTTGTCCCGGGTATTTTGCAGAATAACCATTCTGAAACCTTTCTTTATCAAATTCACATTCAGTTCTTTCCATGTGCGTCTCCTGTAGCATAGCTATTTGCACTCTATATTTTCTAATATAGTTTGCTACACTTTCTTTTTTGGATTTATCTGTGAGATCATTAACATTTAAAGACATTATAGGAAGAATCATATTCTTGAGGGATTATTATTCCCACCTTTTATGAATAACAGCTTTTTTGTTAAGTGTCTAATTTCAGCTTTTGCGTTACCCGCATGCATTGTCTGGCAGGTTATTCTTTTATACAACTGCTTCTTGTCATCTCCATTTAAGCCCATGTCACTTCTTGCAGAACTTTTTGTTTTACTGAAAATCCTCAAATAAAAATATACACCCCAATACCCCCCTAAAACCTACTAACTTAATTATAGCACAAAACTATGTACATCTTCAAATACTGAAGTTTTACTCCCTTAGTAGGAACTTAAGTCCCAAACTGACAGCCACACCCACACTCAAGCTAAACAGAAAGAAAGCTTATCCATGTTAAGATGCATAATACATCCTATTAAGTGCTGTCTGGTTTTGCTTTATCTTTACAGCTCTCCCAGCTGGGAAACACCTGAATGCGTTCAGAAAACCATTTTCGCCAAGCCATTTCTCTTTATCAGACTGTCTTCTAGTGACATAAGAACCAGATACAGGTCTGCTTACTAGAAAAAAAAGACCTTATAATATTCAGTATTCTTTTTCATGTACTTGCTTTCTGTCAAAACATGTTACTATATTAAGCTAACACAGTCAGTCCTCTATGCAAGAATGAGAAAAAGCACACATTTTTCTTTTGTCATGCTCTTAACCAGACCCCCCTTTTTTACATTGCAGTGCCTACATTTCTTAATACTAAACAAGGAGAAGAGAGAAGAAGGGAGAAATAAACAAAGAATAAACAGAAGCACATGTTCACATTAGTATACCTATTACACTTGAAATAGCTGAAATAAAATTACTTTATAACATACAGAAAAGCATGCACCACTTAAGTAATACTGTTAAGAAAAAAATGTGTTTTACTTACAGTTAACTATTTCCCTCCTCTTACCCACTGAGTATTTTTCCAAACATTAATGACATGAAGTAGAGCACATGCTTTAGAGTCCCCTACAATTTTAACAAAGTCCAAGCAAGTCCAATACTTCCAAATTTTCTTGTCCTGTTTCACAAATATAATTATTGCTTTGTAATCCCACATTTGTCAGTTTCCAGGTTACTGATTTTAGTCTTCAAGTTTTAATGACAGGAAGTAGGGCATATGCTTTAGAGTCCCCTACAAGTTTAACAAAGTCCAAGAAAATCCAATATTTCCAGATTCTTTTGTTCTATTCCTGTTCATCTTCATCTTCCTAACCCGGTCTCTGCTTCATCTCCAATGCACTCTCGACTCTTCTAGTCAACTTCTGTGCTTTTTTCTCTTTGTCAGTCATTTTCTGTTGAAACATTGGGAAAGGCTTCACTGGCACAGTCTCTCTGTGGTCTTTATTACCAGAAGAACAAGAAGCAGCATCTCTGTTTCACAGCTCACTTTTTGCTGGACAAACTTTTGTATTTCTTCCTTAGCATGGGCTTCATCAAAAAATGTTTTTGTTCCTCGAGGGAAAAATATTTTGAGTATAGCAGGGTACAGAAGTTTGAATCTCATGCCTGCTTCCCGACATGCCCAATATAATGCAAACAATTTATTCCTCTTCTGCCTGGTGTGCAATGAGTAGTCATTCTCCACAAACACTCTGCTGTCTCCCGCTTCTAGTACTTTGTCCTTCTGTCACAGTTTTGTCAGAATCAATTCCTTCTGCTGGTAAGATTGCATTTTTACTATTAAAGGTCTAGGCTGTTTTCTTATAGCCAGGTCTGGAGCATACACACAATGTGCCCTTTCAATTATCAGTTCTTGTCGTGGAATACCAGTCCAGTTGCTTATTTGTCTTTCGGCTTTTCCCGGTCAGGGGTCGCCACAGCAGAGCTCCAGTCCGCTAATGACTGGCAGTGGATTTTTTCGGTGCTGAGGTGCCAGCCCGACGCCCAACCTTCAAAGAAGGCACACCCCCTTCATGCACACACCTACCTATAGGTCTTTAAATGTCATTTGACCACGGGGAGGACATGCAGACTCCACACAGAAGGTGCTCCAGCCGAGAATTGAACCAGAGAGCCTCTTGCTGTGAGGCAACAACGCTAACCGCTGCACCACCGCGGCCCTTAGTTTCTTATTTGTACTTTCATAAAATTAATAGTCTGTTCCTTCCAGCTTTTCTGGTACAGCAGAAAATCTAAGGTTTTTCCTACATGCTATAGTCTATAATTCTTTTATTTTTTGAAACATCTCTTATGTAGTGTAATTCAGCCAGCCTTTTCTTCATTTCAGCCTCTGAGTTTTGTAGTTCTGTCACTACTAAATATCTGTTCAAAGCTTCTGTGACATCCGGCTATATCCCACCGGACTGCCACCAATTAAATGTGACGTCCCTTACTATCCTGGGGTCAGTAACTAAGGAGATTCAATCCTCACTACTGACTCCAATGTGAGACTGTCACTTAAACAGGAGTAATATTTCACAATTTTCCCCTAACTGCACAACAGGAACACACTCTACAATCTGGGACTGGACTGTATACTTCTGTCCACCCCTAATGTAACTCCTTATTCCACACTTCAGAGCAATGTGTCCCAGTTTAAGACCTCTGATACACTTGTGCACAAAGTAAATTTAAATCTCACATATCCAAACACTTCTGGGAAAGCCTGACATGGTTTTCTAGCTGTGTCCCTTCCCCAAGATAATAATGTAATGCTACCACCAGAGTGCCTTCATGCCCTTCTAAAGGGGTGTCCAATTATGAAAATTAAATATCAAAATAAATGACAGCTATGACTAGAGCACCCAGGCCTTTGAGGGGACCTGGGTAATATCAAACAGGTATAAATATTCACTTATCTCTAAAGAGAAACACTGATTTCCAGCCACAATGTAAAGTAATGAAAAACATTTAATAATACGCAAAACTATTACAAGAATGTAAATCAATAATTTTCAATAAACACCAGAATTCAATCACTAGAAATATAAAATTAAACTTTAGGATAGAAGTTCATCATTGTAGAAAATCTCTAACTGAATAACTAAACTTTCCTAATCTAACTACAGAATACTGTCCCTAATCTAATCTAACACATAACAGCAAGGCAAAGGCAGGCTTACAGTTTTTTTGGTGAGTTCTCTTTTTCCTGGGTGTCCACTGACTGCACAGCACTGTAACTGACTGTACTTCACAAAATGCTCAGCACTTGACAAACTGCACCGTACTTGACTAACTGGACAACTTAACAGTCTCAGCTGTCTTATTTTAAAAAATAACAGCTGTTTGAAAAAAATTATTTTTCCTGTCAATCAGCTGTTCAAATAATCACCTAGCAGCCATGAACATTCTTATATCACCTACTCTTCAGCTGATTCTCCACAGTACTTTAGAATGTCCGTCACAAACATGTGCAATTAGAAAGTATCAAAACACCGACAGATTCTTTAAACATTTTGTTTAAACAGGGACATATTCAGCATTTAAAAAACGTATTTACATTTTCACAATAAGATATGCTGGCATACAAGTTAATCTGACAATATACACAAATCACCTGCCAGACAGCTTCTTCCATTTTTCCAACTTTTTATTGATGTTCGTTCATCGTGCATACAGCTGCAGTAATCACAGATGGGTTTTCAGCCGTCAGGCGGTCCCTCGGTCGGCCGAATTCCAAAGTCTTGGTCCGGCGTCGGTTGTCGTCGCTTACTCTTCTGACGTCAGGAAGGCCAGAGTATATAAGACACAGCCGACGCCATGTTCTTCAGTCTTTTTTGCCGCGCGGTGCCCGAAGCAGAAGCAGTTCGCAAGTGCCGGTCGGCCAGCTCCTGAATTACGAAAATAATTGGAACCGAAGTCTTCATTAAAGCTAAGTACCCCGTTGGGGAACCTTTTCTTGCCTCAGACCGATGTCAGAAAAAGTTAATAATTGTATTTCTTGTGGGAAGCAAATACCGCATAAGGATTTCCATTCCCTTTGCATACCTTGTTTGGGCCCAGACCACGACGTCTCGGGCTGTCGCTTTTGCGCTACCTTCAATAAACGCACTATCAAGCGTCGGGCGGAGTTCGCCCAACACTACTTTGGTAAAGCTTTTGACTATAAAATGTCGTCGGACACTCCGACTACCGTTTTGTCCAAAAAACGCAAGGAAAAGGACCGACACGCGAGGCCCTCGGTCCCGCCGACACCACGCCAAAACAGGCTACACGTGGTCCGGTACTCAGCGAGACGCCTTTGCAGTCCCTGACTACCGACGACACTCCTTTGGTGGTGTCCTCTGTACCCGAGACCGCTGGGTCCTCGGCCCTTTCCCAGACTACAACCGAAGCCCCTGCTAATGTCGAGCCTACTAATGTGGACAGGTCCACTTCCACCCATGGTGTATTTAGGCCCTCATCTGCTTTTTCAATTAAGGCCTTTACTAAATCCAAAGCAGCCAGGCATCCCACGAGGCCTGTTCCACAGGGCCAATCTCCTGGACACATGCCTAAGAAACAGATGCTTAAAATGGCTGAGGATCTAATTACTCTTATCAGAGGTTCTCAGCCCTCTCCTGACAAGAGACCCAGAGTGGAGGAAGAATCTCACTCATCTGATCAGGGATCCATTTTATCAGAACATTCTGATGCAGAGGAACAATCTTACTCTCCTTTTGAGGATTCGGATGCAGAACAGTCCATCCCTTCTGTATCCCCTCCTGAGGATTTTTCTTTTGGGGAAACCTTGCACACCTTGAGGGAACACTTCCATTGGGAAGGCCAAGACTTCTCAGATTCCAAGAAAAGGCTTAGGGAATTTCTTTGGTTACCTCAGCATAGGCCTCTGGCTATACCCCTGTTTTGGATGTTCTAGATGATGTCTACTCGGAGGCTTGCCTTAACCCTGATTCTCTGCCTCCTGCACCAGTAAAACCTGATAGGTATTACAGAGTACCCAGTTCTCACCAATTTCTCTACAAAGGCCATAATGCTGACCCTGAAACCATTTCACAAGGCCCCAAGGGATTAAAGGCCTCCACTGCCAAGAATCCACTCCCTGCAGAAAGGGAATCCAGATCTCTAGAAAGGTGGGGTAAAAAGGTATATACCTCGGCCACCCTAGCCATGAGGGCCTTAAACTGTCAGTTTCATATGATTAAATATCAACAGTACCTGTTATCACAATTAAGGAACAAAATGTCTCAACCTGAACAACCAGATTTAAAAGAGTTACAGGATATGATGCATAGTGCGGAGCAAGTGGGTAAACACACCTTACAATGTGGTTATGATGCCCTAGAGGCTTCGAGTAGAGCGGCTGCTACAGGATCAGTCATTCGCAGACACGCCTGGCTTAGGGAACAAAATTTGCCTGACCATGTGAAAGCTAAACTTCTTGATGCTCCTTTACAAAAGGATGTACTATTTGGTACTAATGCTGAGGAGATACTACAGAAAATGGAAGAAAAAGCCAACTCTATGCAAACTGTCAAAGCTTTATTACAGGTCCAACCACCACGTTTTAGCAGAAATTGGCCTTCAAAAAACTGGTCCTTTCCAGCCACTGACAAGCCCCAAAGAGGTAGATACAGACGCACAAGGGGCAGAGGGCAATCACAAGGATCATATAGAGGCAGACAATGGCAATCTACAGCACCAGGAGGTGGTGAAGATAGTGCACAACAATACAGGAAGCAAACCCAATGACTCCCTCATTTCCATGCCAAGCAAGTTTCAGCTGGCAGCACCTTTGGGAGGGAAACTAGCATTATTTGCAAGCAATTGGCATATTGTCACAACAGACAAATGGATATTGGACATTATAAACAGAGGCTACAAATTTCAATTTCACACTCTTCCAAAAATGAGAGGTATGCCAAACCTGCCACAAAATCAAAGGGCAGAGGCACAATTACAAATTTCAAAGCTCCTAAAAATGAGAGCTATACAAAAGGTACCTACGCACCAACAAGGTCAAGGTTTTTATTCAAGACTTTTTCTGGTGCCAAGGAAAGGAACCGACTGGAGACCCATTCTGGACTTATCCATCCTAAACACATTTCTGCTCGTACCAAAATTCAAGATGCTCACATTACAGCAACTTCTTCCCATGCTGGGCAAGGAGTTTTGGCTGGTAACATTGGACCTCAAGGAGGCATACCTGCATGTCCCAATCAGACAAAGCTGCAGCAGATACCTCAGATTTCTTGCAGGTTCAATCCACTATCAATTCTCTGCATTGCCCTTTGGCTTATCTACTGCACCCAGAGTATTCACAAAGTGCCTGGCATCAGTGATTGCCCACTGCAGACTTCAAGGGATACAAATTTACCCTTATCTGGACGACTGCCTGATCCAAGCGGACAGCAAACACATACTACTGGAACATCTGGCATATGTGACACGGTTACTGCTTTCTCTGGGATATACCATCAACAAGGAGAAATCAAGGCTAACACCATCTCAGAAAATAACCTTCCTGGGTGCCAGCTTGGACACAAACACCCAGATGGCATATCTTACGCTAGAAAAACAAGGGCAACTATCTCAGTACTTCAAAACACTAGCAAAAAGTACCAGGCTTACTGCAAATAAAATCCTGCAGGCTCTGGGATTCATGACATCTTGCATTCTTCTAATCCCATGTGCAAAATTGCATATGAGGAAACTTCAATGGTACCTAAAAAATCTATGGTCTCAACACAGTCACAGTTTGGAAGCAATTATACCAATAATCCCATGCTTGCAAAAGGAATTTCTATGGTGGGCCCAAGCATGTCAAGTAAACACAGGCCTTCCATTCTGCAAGCCTCTAGTAAAACAAGTCATAACCACAGATGCCTCAGATTACGCCTGGGGGGCGCACATGAAGGACAAGTGCATTCAGGGCAGATGGTCCCAAAAGGAAAAGCACCTGCACATCAATCAAAAAGAAATGCTGGCAGTAATAAATGCAATCACAGCTTTCAAGGACTTCCTGCATCCAGGAAAATTGCTGATAAGAACAGACAACACCACAGTAATGTGGTACATAAACAAACAAGGAGGAACACATTCATACCCCTTGTGAAGACTAGCCATGACTCTTTGGAACTTGGCTCTGGAAAGACAAATCGAACTTCAAGCACAGTACGTGCCAGGGCTGGAAAACACACTGGCAGACACTCTAAGCAGAAATATGACAGATCCACACGAATGGAAGTTACATCCTCTGGTGTTTACAGAGATAATCCAAGCGTGGGGGAGGCTGGACATAGATCTTTTTGCCTCCCACAGGAACCATCAAATGAAAAAGTTTTGTTCAAGGACCTTCCATCCAAAGGCCTGGAAAGTGGACGCCCTTTCATTCTGTTGGACAGCATGGACAGTTTATGCATTCCCACCTCTGCCTCTTCTGCCCAAGGTACTTTTGAAAGCAAGAACAGACAAACCAAGGATGATACTGATTGCTCCAGATTGGCCAAGGCAGCACTGGTACCCACTCCTGAGGAGCTTAACGCATACTCCTCCCTGGTCCCTGCCTCTAATACCTCTTCTGCTGACTCAGAACAACTACAAAACTCTTCACAGTCAGCTGAAAACACTCAACCTCGCTGCATGGAAAATTCCTTAACACCACAACAGACCCTACTCTCCAAGGAGGTGCAGGATGTCATTTTGGAGGCCAGAAGACCATCTACTAGAAAAGCTTACTCCGCAAAATGGAAGCGGTTTTTGCTGTTGGAATGAGAAAAGAGGCCAGAACCCTAGAAAATTGAACTTGCCTCAGGTTTTACAGTACCTAACTGAACTACTGAACAGTGGGCTCTCATTTTCTTCCATAAAAATTCATGCCTCAGCCATTTCTGCAGAATTCAACACGGATCCTCCTTTATTCTTTCACCCACTCTTACGACAGTTTCTCAGAGGGGCTAAGAATATAAGACCTCCAAGGAAGCAACCAATACCAGCCTGGGACCTTAATTACATGCTAGAAAAATTAAAATTGCCTCCTTTTGAACCTGCTGCCTCAACAGATTTGCAATATTTGTCCTGGAAAACTGCTTTCCTTCTGGCCATCACTTCAGCTCGTAGGGTTTCTGAATTACAGGCCCTCATGGCGGTGCAGCCCTTCCTCATTTTCCATCAGGACAGGGTTTCCCTTCGTACCAACCCATCTTTTATGCCATAAGTGGTATCCCGGGTAGACTTAAATCAAGCCATACACCTACCTACCTTTTATCCTAACCCTCAAAACAAAGGGGAAAGGCTGCTACACTCTTTAGACATCCATAGGCAGCTACGTTATTATTTGGACAGAACAAAGCCCTTCAGGAAATCAGAACAGCTTTTTGTGTCCTATGCCGTAGGGGCTCAAGGGAAACCAGTTACAAAACAGACCATTTCCAAGTGGATTGGCCACTGCATACGGTTTTGTTATTCCTATCATGGGAAACCTGTCCCTACTGGTATCAGATCTCACTCCACCAGGGCCACAGCCACCTCTACAGCCTTCCTCAGAGGTGTTCCTACTAAAGATATTTTGGAGGCAGCCACTTGGAGTTCTGTACATACCTTCACAAAACACTACCACCTGTCCTTATATTCCAGAACAAGAGCAGGCTTTGCCACTGCTGTTTTGCAGGGCATTCTGGCTCAACCCAGTTCCTCATAGTACCTACCACCCTATGCATAGCTTTGGGACTCTACCCATCTGTGATTACTGCAGCGGTATGCATGATGAACATAGTACAGTTTTGTACCTACCATAAATGTAGATGTTCGAGTGCTAATACAGCTGCAGTACAGGTTTCCCTCCCTCCTTCCCCACTTGGTAAAGGCATGGGGCCTAACAACCTCTTCATACCACTTGACTGGGTTATCCTGCTATGTTCTATTTGCTTACTTACACTGTTTTTGCATTACATTGCATTGCATGCATATGTAGATAGCTTTGTTTATGTATTGCCTTCCTTTTGGGGGCACCTGACATCTGGGGCAAGAAAGACTGAAGAACATGGCGTCGGCTGTGTCTTATATACTCTGGCCTTCCTGACGTCAGAAGAGTAAGCGATGACAACCGACGCCGGACCAAGACTTTGGAATTCGGCCGACTGAGGGACCGCCTGACGGCTGAAAACCCATATGTTATTACTGCAGCTGTATTAGCACTCGAACATCTACATTTATGGTAGGTACAAAACTGTACTTTTGCATTGATATACTCCATCAGTGTTTCGTTTATTTTAACCAGGTCTGTGTGCAGCTGCTTTATACTGTCCTCTAGGTGACTGGGAGTCATATCTGGAACTTGCACTGCTTCTTTCTGAAAAACTGCAGTACTTTTCACAGATTTTCCTCCAGGTCCATTACATTTTTTCCTGGCATCTAGGCAGTGTACTTACTAGTTAGTTACTGAAATTTACCCAGAAACCTAGGCCAATTGGTTTTCTCTGCTAACTTTCTGTTTTCAGACTGGGAGAGCCAGAATTAACCTGTAACTCAATGTGCAGCCATCTTGGAAGTCAAGAATGCCTTATGGTTGTCTTTAGCCAAGGATTGTAATGTAGTCTCAAAACTATCCTTAGAGGACTTTACAAGATATATAATTTGCTTGTTCCAAGCTGTGGAGGGTATTCTTCCTCTGTTGAGTAAGTCCCCTCTTATTCTTAAACATCAGTATCTTTCTTTTGTTATATAACTTACTTATACTTTTTTTTTTTTTTGGGAGGACCTGGTTTTAGTCCCGTTAGGTACAGCTGAGTAGGTACAGCTGAGTCAATACATTTGCTTAAGTGGCTTATAAAGGGCATTTGTGTACTCTTCTGCAGAAGAGTCATTGTTGGCTGTGACATTAGGGGCTTTGATACATTTTATACTATCGCTTAGTAGGCAATAGTTTGCTTTGGAGAAATATTTCAGTTTTTTGCTCCTGTGGGGGTGTCGAGTCTCATTGTTATTTCAAATGAGACTGATTTATGGTCTGACCTTACCAGGCAGGGCAAAAAACAGGGGGTAGTGCAGTGACGCACCATGTTGGTGAGCACTAGGTCTAGGACATTTGAGCCCCTTTATGTGGGTGCAGACCACATGTTCCAGGGCATCTGAATTAGGAAAATCCAGAAACCTCAGCGTGACCGTGTTTGTGTCATGTAAGTCACCCAATTGATGGAAGAATAGTTGAAATCTCCCATGGCCAAGGTGTTTGGCTGTATACTGAGTGACTCTAGCAAGTCCAGGTAGGTTGGTGTGCTTCTTCTAGTTCATGGTGGGGGACCTGTAGCTAGTAATGATCTGGTAGGGTGTTTTGCCTATAGTTATTTGGACCTGGAGTAGCTGTACTGTTTTACCAGTCTTGAGGTGTATTTGGATTTAATGAATATGGATACACCTTCACCTTTGGTTCTTTCACGCTTGTGCTGAGGTCTGAACGTGTGAAAGGCATTGTAACCTTGTACAGCTGGGGTGCTTTTTGCGACTGTGAACAAATTCTCAGTGACTGCAGAGACGTCAGAATCTTCCAAGGTGAGGAGTGCTTCCAGGGAGTGCAGTTTAATGTTTAGGCCCCTAGCATTAAGCAGCATGACCTTGAGTTCATCTCTAGTGGATTTCTTTCCATTGAAAGTTTTGTTTTTTTGACATTCCCTAAAAAAGGCAGTATGGGAGAGGCAAGCATCTTTGCCAGGATCCAAAAGCGTTGAGGAGATGAGTGATGGCCATCTCTGGCAAAGCAACATGGTCTGTCGACCATGTTTTCCCAGGCTGTCAGATACTGTATCCTCCTGGAGTGACACCAGAAGCTACGCCAATTACTGAAATCAATTGTTTCTTGTCTGTATAGTGGCATAATCCTAGGTGAAGGCAGAATGCTGCTTAGGGATAGGGACATACCTGCCTGGGACACAATCTGAGAGTTCAGTCATGTCTCTCTTCATATAGTCCAGAGAGAGGTATGTCTCAACTCATTCACTCCAACATGTACTATGACAGAGTCATAACGATAATTGCTGCTGAGTAACTTGAGTGCATGCATGCTTTGACTGATCCTGGCACCTGACAGGCACCTGACCAAGACCTCCTCCTTGTCTAACCTGGTCAGGAGAACATCTGTGTGTCTCACTATTCAGTCACCTATGACTAGGACATTAGGTTTTGAGGTGTTTTACCTTAGGGGCTTAATTGTTGAGACACTGGTGTGTGTTATGTGTAGTGGCAGATTCTGTTCATGTACCAGTATGTGTAGGCTATTTGCGCTTGGGAGGTCTCTGGTCTTTTGGTAGGCTCTTAGTGAGCACCTCCGCTTATATGGGTTTATGTGTCTTGACCTTATCTTGCGTGAGTGGAGAGGTGTGTGTGCTGACAACCTGTTTGATGTCTTGTTTATTGTTACGTGAGAGGATTAATTGTAGTTTCATGGTATAGCTACATTTCCAACATACTGTATTTGTTTGCTTTAGGAGCAAGTGGTTGTCAGTATACACGAGGCAATTGCTACATTGCCTCGGGATGCCCATGTCAATCAGACTAGCTGGAGAAATGTTGGGAAACTGGCTGTCCATAGTAGCAGGTAATTCTTAAGTGCTAATTTGTGAGAGGGAAGATTAGAATAGCTATTGCTCCGGGATTATGGAGGGGCTTTATTCTACAGAAGCTCAGGAATGAAAAGTGGGGCACTGCTGCTCAGTGCACAACTGCATTGCCTGCAGAGCAGCAGGGAACTTTGGAGTGTTTCACTGACTGGTGTCTAGGGAAAAAATAGTTTCTAGGCATTTGTGTCTATACAAGGCACTATTAACCCCCATTGAGCAGTGAGCAGCTATGTGCAAACATGAGGCTTATACATACGTGAAATTAAACAGTTTAAACTAGTCTGACAATAGGAAATCATACAATGATCCTTCCACCAAGCAATCCTAAGCTCACACATCATAGACTGACCTACATTAAATTCTATAGTCCAAGAGTTAGGAAATTCCAGGAGCACACAAGTAGGTTCTTAAAACTTTTGATAAGAGTACAATTTCACCCCTTAATAGATGGTGATATCCACCCAACCCTGGACCAACCTCCACCACTACTTCATTGCCCCACACCCCAATTCCTGCTAATTCACAATTGCTAGACAGACCCTCTAACTCACTCTTGATAGCTCATCTTAACATATGAAACATAAACAACAAAGGTGCCCACTTACATGCACTCATGGATGTACATTCATTTGACATCCTATGTCTTACTGAAACATAGCTCAAGAACTCAACACAAGATAATGAGATTATTCCACCTGGCTATAATATCCTGAGGCTAGACCGTAAAGCTAAGAAGGGTGGGGGCGTAGCTATTCTATAAAAAAGTGAATTACAGGTGACACCTATAGATTCTCAACCTCCACCTATAAATAAGGCTGAAATCCTTACTTCCAAATTACAACTTAATAAACATAAATCCATCTACATCATCGGTGTTTATCTTTCCCCCAGGTAGGTAATAACTCCAGCATCCTAGAGGATATCCTCAGCTGGCTAATACTTACCCACAGGAAACCATAGTGCTTGGTGACTTAAATATTAATTGGAAGAGCTGTTCCTCAGAACAACCACCTACTCATATT
Source organism: Protopterus annectens (assembly GCF_019279795.1). NCBI lineage: Eukaryota > Metazoa > Chordata > Ceratodontiformes > Protopteridae > Protopterus > Protopterus annectens. Next base: position 301,246,314 of record NC_056745.1, read on the forward strand.
AACCTATATGGTTTTACCCTGAACCATTACATCCCCTACTAGGACCAATAAACTTAATGGCAAGGAAAGCACCCTAGACTGGATTCTTATAAACAGTCACCACCAAACTTACAAAGTAGGAACTCTCCCCGAAGATGTTAAGTGACCATTCACTGACCTTTATAATCAGATATAAAAGTGATATTCCAAACACAACAACCTACAGGACAATAAGGACCAAAAATAATTTTAACACCGATAGCTTTCAGAATGAACTATTGGCATGCGATTGGTCACCCCTAAAAATCCTACCTCTAGATGAAGCAGTACAATACTTCAATTCAAAATTCTTAACTATTTTAGACTACCACGCCCCAACACATTCACTTAGAGTCAAGACTAAACCAGCCACATGACTCTCAAAAAAGTACAGTTTTGTACCTACCATAAATGTAGATGTTCGAGTGCTAATACAGCTGCAGTAATCACAGATGGGTTTTCTGCCGTCAGGCGGGTCCTCGGTTGGCCGAATTCCAAAGTCTAGGTCCGGCGTCGGTTGTTGTCGCTTTCTTTCCTGACGTCAGTGCGACAGGGGTATATAAGACACAGCCGACGCCATTTTCTTCAGTCTTTCTTGCCCCAGATGTCAGGTGCCCCCAGAAGGAAGGCAATACATAAATTATATATATAATCAAGCAATGCAATATAATCAAAAATCAGTAGTTGCAAGCAAATACACCACAGAAGGATAACCCAAACAGGTTGTATGAGGAGGTGTTAGCCACTAGGCCTTTACCAAGAGGGGAAGGAGGGAGGGAAATCTGTACTGCAGCTGTATTAGCACTCGAACATCTACATTTATGGTAGGTACAAAACTGTACTATGTTCATCGTGCATACAGCTGCAGTAATCACAGATGGGTAGAATCCCAAAGCTACGCACAGGGTGGTAGGCACTAGGTGGAACTGGGAGGAGCCAGAATGCCCTGCAACACAGCAGTGGCAAAGCCTGCTCTAGTTTTGGAGTATAAAGGCAGGTGGTAGTGTTTTGTGAAGGTATGCACAGAACTCCAAGTGGCTGCCTCCAAAATATCTTTGGTAGGGACTCCTCTGAGGAAGGCTGTAGAGATAGCTGTGGCCCTTGTGGAGTGGGATCTGATGCCTGTAGGAACAGGTTTGCCATGAAAGGAGTAACAAAACCGTATGCAGTGGCCTATCCATTTTGAAATTGTCTGTTTGGAAATTGGCTTCCCTTGAGCTCCTACAGCATAGGACACAAAAAGTTGTTCTGATTTCCTGAAAGGCTTTCTTCTGTCCAAATAGTAACGTAGCTGTCTATGGATGTCTAAGGAATATAGCAGCCTTTCCCCTTTGTTTTGAGGATTGGGGTAAAAGGTAGGTAAGTGTATGGCCTGATTTAAAGCTACCCTGGATACTACCTTAGGCATAAATGACGAGTTGGTTCGTAGGGAAACCCTGTCCTGATGGAAGATGAGAAAGGGCTGCACAGCCATGAGGGCTTGTAGTTCCGAAACCCTACAAGCTGAGGTAATGGCCAGAAGGAAAGCTGTTTTCCAGGAAAAATATTGCAAATCTGTTGAGGCAGCTGGTTCAAAGGGAGGTAATGTTAATTTTTCTAGAATGTAGTTAAGATCCCAGGCTGGTATTGGTTGTTTCCTTGGAGGTCTTATATTCTTAGCTCCTCTGAGGAACTGTCTTAAAAGTGGGTGAGAGAATAAGGGTGGATCAGTGTTGTATTCTGCAGAAATAGCTGAGGCATGAATTTTGATGGAGGAAAATGAAAGTCCACTGTTCAACAGCTCAGCTAGATACTGTAATATTTGAGGCAAATTCAGTTTTCTAGGATCCTGGCCTTTTTTCTCATTCCAAGCGCAAAACCGTTTCCATTTTGCAGACTAAGCCTTTCTAGTAGATGGCCTTCTGGCCTCCAAAATGACATCCTGCACCTCTTTGGAGAGTAGGGTCTGTTGTGGTGTTAAGGAATTTTCCATGCAGCCAGATTGAGTGTTTTCAGCTGATTGTGAAGAGTTTTGTAGCTGTGCTGAGTCAGTAGAAGAGGCATTAGAGGTAGGGTCCAGGGAGGAGTATGTGTTAGGCTCCTCAGGAGTGGGTACCAGTGTTGTCTTGGCCAGTCTGGAGCAATCAGTATCATCTTCGGTCTGTCTGCTCTTGCTTTCAAGAGCACCTTGGGCAGAAGAGGCAAAGGTGGGAAAGCGTAAACTGTCCATGCTGCCCAACTGAAAGAAAGGGCGTCCACTCTCCAGGCCTTTGGATGAAAGGTCCTTGAACAGAACTTTTTTAATTGATGATTCCTGTGGGAGGCGAAGAGATCTATGTCTGGCCTTCCCCACTCTTGGATTATCTTTGTAAACACTTGAGGATGCAACTTCCATTCGTGTGGGTCTGTCATATTTCTGCTTAGATTGTCTGCCAGCGTGTTTTCCAATCCTGGCAAGTACTGTGCTTGAAGTTCGATTTGCCATTCCAGAGCCAAGTTCCAAAGTGACATGGCTAGCCTGCACAGGGGTATGAATGTGTTCCACCTGGTTTGTTTATGTACCACATTACTGTGGTGTTGTCTGTTCTTATCAATAATTGCCCTGGATGCAGGAGGTCCTTGAAAGCTGTAATTGCATTTATCACTGCTAGCATTTCTTTTTGATTGATGTGAAGGTGCTTTTCCTTTTGGGACCATTTGCCCTGAATGCACCTGTCTGTCATGTGCGCCCCCCAAGCGTAGTCTGAGGCGTCTGTTGTGATGACTTGATTTGCTTGAGGCTTGCAGAATGGAAGACCTGTGTTTGTTTGGCATGCTTGGGCCCACCATAGAAATTCCTTTTGCAAACATGGGATTATTGGTATTATTGTTTCCAAACTGTGGCTGTGTTGAGACCATAGTTTTTTTAGGTACCATTGAAGTTTCCTCATATGCAACTTTGCACATGGGATTAAAAGAATGCAAGATGCCATGAAGCCCAGAGCCTGCAGGATTTTCCTTGCAGTGAGTCTGGTACAATTTGCTAGTATTTTGAAGTACTGAGTTAGTTGCCCCTGTTTTTCTGGCGTAAGATAGGCCATCTGGGTGTTTGTATCCAAGTTGGCACCCAGGAAAGTTATTTTCTGAGATGGTGTTAGCCTGGATTTCTCTTTGTTGACTGTGTATCCCAGAGAATTCAATAACCGTGTTACATAAGCCAGATGTTCCAGAAGTATGTGCTTGCTGTCCGCTTGGATCAGGCAGTCGTCCAAATAAGGGTAAATTTGTATCCCTTGAAGTCTGCAGTAGGCAATTACTGATGCCAGGCATTTCGTGAATACTCTGGGCGCAGTAGATAAGCCAAAGGGCAATGCAGAGAACTGATAGTGGATTGAACCTGCAAGAAATCTGAGGTATCTTCTGCAGCTTTGGCTGATTGGGACATGCAGCTATGCCTCCTTGAGGTTCAATGTTACCAGCCAAAACTCCTTGCCCAGCATGGGAAGAAGCTGCTGTAATGTGACCATCTTGAATTTTGGTACGAGTAGAAATGTGTTTAGGATGGATAAGTCCAAAATGGGTCTCCAGTCAGTTCCTTTCCTTGGTACCAGAAAAAGTCTGGAATAAAAACCTTGACCTTGTTCGTGAATAGGTACCTCTTGAATAGCTTTCATGTCCATAAGCTTTGAAATTTGTATTTGAGCCTCTGCCCTTTGATTGTGTGGCAGGTTCGGCATGCCTCTCATTTTTGGAAGAGTGTGAAAATGAAATCTGTAGCCTCTGTTTATAATGTCCAGGATCCATTTGTCTGTTGTGATAATATGCCAATTTCTTGTAAATAATGCCAGCTTTCCTCCCAAGGGTGCTGTCAGCGGAGACTTGCTTGGCATGAAAAGGGGGAAGTCATTGGGTTTGTTTCCTGTATTGTTGTGCACTGTCTTCGCCACTTCTTGGTGCTGGAGTTTGCCATTGTCTGCCTCTATATGATCCTTGAGGTTGTCCTCTGCCCCTTGTGCGCCTGTATCTACCTCTTTGGGGCTTGTCCGTGGCTGGAAAGGACCAGTTTTTTGAAGGCCAATTTCTGCTAAAACGTGGTGGTTGAACCTGTATAAAAGCTTTGACAGTTTGCATAGATTTAGCTTTTTCTTCCATTTTCCGTAGTATCTCCTCAGCATTAGTACCAAATAGTACATCCTTTTGTAAAGGAGCATCTAGTAGTGTAGCTTTAACATGGTCATGCAAGGTTTGTTCCCTAAGCCAGGCATGTCTACGAATGACTGATCCTGTCACAGCAGCTCTACTTGAGGCCTCTAGGGCATCATAGCCACATTGTAAGGTGTGTTTACCCACTTGTTCTGCACTATGCATCATATCCTGCAATTCCTTCAAATCTGGTTGTTCAGGTTGAGACATTTTATTTCTTAATTGTGATAACAGAAACTGCTGATATTTAAGCATATGGAACTGACAATTTAAGGCCCTCATGGCTAGGGTGGCCGAGGTATATACCTTTTTCCCCACCTTTCTAAGGATCTAGACTCTCTTTCGGAAGGTAGTGGATTCTTAGCAGTAGAGGCCTTCATTCCCTTGGGGCCTTGAGAAATGGTTTCAGGGTCAGCATTATGGCTTTTGTAAAGAAATTGGTGAGAGTTAGGAACTCTGTAGTACCTATCAGGCTTGACTGGGGCAGGAGGCAGGGAATCCGGATTTAGGCAAGCCTTCGAGTAAACATCATCAAGTATGTCCAAGACAGGAGGTATCGCCAGAGGTCTGTGCTGAGGTAACAAAAGAAATTCCCTAAGTCTTTTCTTGGAATCAGAAAAGTCCTGGCCTTCCCAATGGAAGTGCTCCCTCAAGGTGTGCAAGGTTTCCCCAAAAGAAAAATCCTCTGGGGGAGATACAGAAGGAATGGACTGCTTAGCATCCGAATCTTCAAAAGGGGAGTACGAGTGTTCCTCTTCATCAGAATGTTCTGAAAAAATGGAGTCCTGGTCAGAAGAGGGAGAAGCTTCCTCCACTCTGGGTCTCTTGTCTGGAGGGGGTTGGGAACCCCTGATAAGAGTAATTAAATCCTCAGCCATTTTTAGCATCTGCTTTTTAGGCATGGGGCCTGGAGATGGGCCCTGTGCAACAGGCCTCTTGGGATGCATGGCTGATTTGGACTTAGTAAAGGCCTTTATGGAAAAGGAAGATGAGGGTCTAAAGACACCATGGGTGGAAGTGGACCTGTCCACATTAGGAGGCTCAACACTCACAGTGGCTTCGGTGGTTGTAGTCTGGGTATGGGCCGAGGTACCTGCGGTCTCGGTTACAGAGGACACCGCCAAAGAAGTGTCGTCGGTAGTCAGGGGCTGCGTAGGCGTCTCGCTGAGAACCAGACCACGTGTAGCCGGTTTTGGCGTGGTGTCGGTGGAGACGGCGGACCTCGCGTGTCGGTCTTTGTCCTTGCGTTTTTTGAACAAAACGGTAGTCGGAGTATCCGACGATATTTTATAATCAAAGGCTTTACCAAAAAAGTGCTGGGCGAACTCCGCCCGACGCTTAATAGTGCGTTTATTGAAAGTAGCGCAAAAGCGACAGGCCGAGACGTCGTGGTCTGGGCCTAAACAAGGTATGCAGAGGGAATGGAAATCCTTATGCGGTATTTGCTTCCCACAAGAAATACAATTGTTAATTTTGTCTGACATCAGTCTGAGGCAAGAAAAGTTTCCCCAACGGGGTACTTAGCTTTAAAGAAGACTTCGGTTTCCAATTTTTCGTAATTTCAGGAGCTGGCCGACCGGCACTTGCGAACTGCTTCTGCTTCGGGCACCGCACGGCAAAAAAGACTGAAGAAAATGGCTTCGGCTGTGTCTTACATACCCCTGTCGCACTGACGTCAGGAAAGAAAGCGACAACAACCGACGCCGGACCTAGACTTTGGAATTCGGCCGACCGAGGACCCGCCTGACGGCAGAAAACCCATCTGTGATTACTGCAGCTGCATGCACGATGAACATCGTCCAAACAAAAGATCCTCCTTAGAAACAAATTATGGGCAAATTGGGTTCAACTAAAAACCCTGTTGATCAATTAAAGTTTAGACAGCTTAGAAATGAAACAAAAAAAGCCATATTGTTAGACAAAAAGAATTTTTACTTTGAGCTCCAACAAACAAACCAAAATAAGCCACAAAGATTTTGGTCTGGCATTAATAAACTCCTACACCCCGGGCATTCAGTCACACCTATCCCTTTAGGCTCGGAACACAATAACCCTACTCAAATAGCCAATACCTTTAACACTTTCTTCACAGAGACTATTCAATCTCTTGCTAATCAGCTATCCCCTGATACATCATCATCAAGCACCTCCATTACCAATGCACCCCCTTCATTTCACTTTCAACCTGTTCCTACATCCCTTGTCTGTACACTCTTACATAAGCTTAAACCTACCACCCTCTCTGCAGATCTAATACCTGCAGAATACCTGCAAAAAGCTGCAAAAGCCATAGCCTTCCCAGTATCCATCCTGATAAACAGAACTATCAAAGAAGGAAAGTACAGTTGTGTACACTTACCATAAATGTAGATGTTTGAGTGTATTCACTGTTGCAGTCATTATATTTGGGTAATCGGCTGGCAGGTTGCCCTTAGTCAGCCTGATTAATAAAGTCTTGGGTCCTGCGTCAGTTGCTATTCCTTCTTCCATGACGTCAGGTCGTCAGGGGTATAAAACATGCAGCTGACACCATTACATCAGTTTGTCTTGCCCCAGATGTCAGGTGCCCCCCAAATGGGGAGTAAAATATATATATATATATATATATATATATATATATATATATATATATATATATATATATATATATAAAATTAAAATACAAAAAATATACCTCCAATCAAAAGCAAATACACCAAAAAGGCTTTTAAGCGTAGTAAAAGAAAGTAGAGGTATAGTAAGAGAAAAACAAGGGGCTGGAGGGAGGGTAACCAGGACTGCAACAGTGAATACACTCGAACATCTACATTTATGGTAATTGTACACAACTGTACTATGTTCTTCGTGTTTCACTGTTGCAGTCATTACACTTGGGTAGATTCTCAAAGCTATGGTTGGGAGGATGGATTTAAACAGCATTAGGACCAGCTATATGGCCCTGGAGGACAGCAGTGGCAAAGCCAACTCTGGATTTAGAGAAGAAAGGTAAATGGTAATGTTTGGTGAACGTATGAACTGAGCTCCAGGTAGCAGCTTCTAGAATGTCTCTGGTAGGAACACCTCTGAGAAAGGCTGTAGAAGTGGATGCAGCCCTGGTGGAATGAGATCTGATCCCCTGGGGGATAGTTTTACCATGGTGCATACAGCAGAAATGAATACAATGGCTTATCCATTTGGAAATAGTCTGCTTTGAAATAGCCTTTCCCTCTGCCCCTGCAGCAAATGCCACCAGTAGTTGTTCAGATTTTCTTAGAGATTTTGTCCTGTTTAAGTAAAATCTAAGTTGTCTGTGTACATCCAATGAATGCAGAATCCGCTACCCCTTGTTCTGTGGATTGAGAAAGAAAGTTGGCAAATGAATGGTCTGATTAAGAGTCACACTGGATACCACCTTAGGCATGAAGGATAGATTTGTCCTGAGAGACACCCTGTTCGCATGAAAAAAAATGAAAGGCTCCACTGTCATAAGAGCCTATAATTCAGAAATCCTTCTAGCTGAAGTGACTGCTAAAAGAAAAGCTCTTTTCCAGGAGAGAAATTTTAAGTCTGCAGTAGCAGCTGGCTCGAAAGGAGGGAGAGTGAGTTTTTCCAATACAAAACTGAGGTCCCCGGCAGGGGTTGGAGCTCTCCTGAGTGGTCTTAAGTTTTTGGCCCCTCTGAGATACTGCTTTAGCACAGGATGAGAGAAGAGGGGAGGTTCTGTGTTGTAATGAGCTGAAATGGCTGAGGCATGGATTTTTATGGAAGAAAAGGACAGGCCCTTGTGATGCATCTCAGTTAAGTATTGTAAAATCTGAGGGATATTAGGCACTGCTGTGCTTATTCCTTGTGATTGATTCCAGGCACAGAATATTTTCCATTTGTCAGCATAAGATTTTCTAGTACTAGACCTTCTCGCCTCCAAAATGACATCCATCACAGGTTTGCTAAGGGTGAATTTAGGTGATTAGCCATACTGCAAGATTCAAAGTTTGGAGCTGAGTGTGCAGTGTTTGGTTGTTCTGCTGAGACAGTAAGTAAGGTGTCTGAGACAGGTGCCACGGTGGATGATGTGACACATTGCGCAGGAGTGGGTATCAGTGTTGGCGAGGCCAGTCTGGAGCAATCAGAATCATTTTTGGTTTGTCCTGTTTGACTTTTAGTAGAACTTTGGAGAGCAGAGGCAGAGGGGGAAAAGCATAGACTTATAGGTTTTTCCAGCTGAATGATAGAGCATCCACTTTCCAGTCTTTTTTGTGATCGGTTCTTGTGCAGAATTTGTCCAACTGAAAGTTCTGGGGTGAGGCAAAAAGATCTATGTCTGGACTCCCCCATTTGCATGTCAACATGTTGAAAATTCGTGGTTTCAGTTTCCATTTATGTGGGTCCATGAGATTTCTGCTTAGTTTGTCTGCCAGAGTATTCAGTTTTCCTGGCAGGAATTGAGCTTGTAGTTGTATTTGGTAGGGCAAGGCCGTGTTCCACAATGCCATGGCTAGTCTGCAAAGGGGGTAGGAGTGTGTACTCCCCTGCTTGTTTATGTACCACATAACTGTGGTGTTGTCTGTCTTTATCATTAATTGTCCTGGATAAAGGTAGTCCTTGAAGGCTGTCAGTGCATTCTGTACAGCTAGCATCTCTTTCTGATTGATATGAAGGTGCATTTGATTTGGGCTCCATTTGTCCTGAATGCACTTCCCTGCCAGATGAGCCCCCCAAGCATAGTCTGATGCGTCTGTAGTTAGGGTTTGGGCGGCAGGGGGTGGAGTGAATGGCAGTACCTTGTTTTGGTGGCAGGCCTCTGCCCACCATAGGAACTCTAGTTGCAGGCAAGGTATGATAGGAATCATTGTTTCCAGGCTGTGACAATGTTGACTCCATAAACTTTTTAAGCACCACTGGAGTTTCCTCATATGCAGTCTTGCATATGGAATTAGAAGAATGCAGGAGGCCATGAACCCCAAGGCTTGCAGAATTTGTCTTGCAGATAGCAGGGTTTTTGTGGCCACCTGTTTGAAGTAAGTTACCAAATGAATTTGCTTTTCTGACGTAAGGTAAGTCATCTGGGCAGTTGTATTCAAGCTTGCACCCAGGAATGTAATTTTTTGAGAGAGTACCAGTTGTGACTTCTTTTTGTTTATGGTGTACTCTAGACATGTTAGCACCCTTTTTACAAATGCCAGATATTTTAGAAGAATGTCCTTGTTTTCTGCCTGAATTAGACAATCGTCCAGGTATGAATATATCTGAAGATTTCTTTGCCTCCAAAATGCAATTACTGGAGCCAGGCACTTTGGCTTATCTACTGCGCCCAGGGTCTTCACAAAAGGCAGTTCAGAGAACTGGTAATGCAAGTAGCCTGCTTTAAAGCTGAGGTATCTTCTGCAAGATTCCCTTATTGGGATATGCAGGTAAGCATCTTTTAAGTCTAGAGTTACCAACCAGGCATCTTTGCCAAGCATAGGAAGTAACTGTTGAAGAGTCAGCATCTTGAATTTTGGAATGTCCAGAAATGTGTTTAGAGTAGATAAGTCCAGAACTGGACGCCATTATTTGTCTTTTCTGTGTACCAGGAAAAGTCTTGAATAGAAACTTTGTCCCTTTTCCCCTTCTGGTACTGGTTGAATAGCCCCCATGTTCATGAGGGACAATACTTGTTTCTGGGCCTCTGCCCACTCATTTGGGGGCAGGTCTGGCCATCCGATTGGCAATGTATGGAAATGAAATCTGTATCCCTGGGATACTATATTTAAAACCCATTTGTCCTGGGTTATAAGTTGCCAGTTTCTTGCATGAAGTGCCAGTTTTCCCCCCAAAGGGGCAGCTAAAAGGTAAGTGCTTGGTAAGTGTAGAGGGAAATCATTGAGACTGTTTACCATAGGGAGGTGCCTTGTTTTCAGATTTGGAGGTGGAGGCACCCCATTGTTTTGTTCTAAAAGTCCCTTGTGACTGAAACCTGGAGCCTTTGGAATGTCTGGGTTTGACTTGAGTGGCTCTCGAAGTAACTGGAAAGGACCAGTTCTTAGTAGGCTAGTGCCTACTAAATTTTGGAGATTGCACTTGTAAGAAATCTTTCACAGTTTGCATAGATTTAGCTTTATCTTCCATCTTTTGTAAAACTTCTTCAGCCTTATTACCAAAGAGACGGTCCTGTTGTAAAGGAGCATCCAACAATTGTGCTTTAACATGATCAGGCAGAGTTTGCTCTTTGAGCCAAGCATGCCTTCTTAGCACAGAGCCAGTTACAGCAACCCTGCAAGAGGCCTCCAAAGAATCAAAACCACATTGCAAAGTATGTTTTCCAACTTGTTCAGCTGAATGCAATAAATCCTGTAAATCTTTATTTTCCACACAGTCAGAAATTAACATCATTTTCTGTTTAAGCAGTCCCATGATATGCCGTTGATATTTAAGCATATGAAATTGACAGTTTAAAGCTCTGATTGCCAAGGTTGCAGAAGTGTAAACCTTCTTACCTCATCTGTCCAGTGCCCTGGAATCTCTATCAGAAGGGGTAGGACTTTTAGCAGTAGAGGCCTTAATGCCCTTGGGACCCTGAGAAATGGTTTCAGGATCAGCAATAGGATTTTTGAAAAGGAATTTGTGGGAGTCAGAAACCCTGTAGTATCTGTCTGGCTTACAAGGAGCCGGAGGCAGACAGTCAGGAGCAATACTAGATTCTGAAAAAACATCATCAACAATGTCTAGAACAGGAGGTATAGCCAAAGGCCTATGCTGAGGAAGAAGAAGAAAATCCCCAAGTCTCTTTTTAGATTCAGAGAAATCCTGACTTTCCCAGTGGAAATGTTCCCTTAAGGTATGTAAAGTTTCCCCAAAAGAAAAATCCTCAGGGGGAGAAGCAGAAGGAATGGAATCTTTTGCATCAGTCCTCATAAGTAGGCATAGACAAATCCTGTTCATTAGAAGAATCAGAAGAAACAGAATCCTGTTCAGAAGATTCATAATCAATGTCTTGCCTAGGCCTCTTAGAAGGAGGGGGTTGGCTACCCCTGATCAGAGTAATTAAATCTTCAGCCATTTTGATCATTTGTTTTGTAGGCATAGGGGCCTACACATGTGGCCCAGGCGTCGGTTTTTTAGACATAGATTTAGATTTTGGCCTTAGTTTTGAAGATGGCATCAGTCTAATATACAAATCTGTAGGCATGAAAACATCCTCAGAAGCTGGTGCCTGCACAGCGGCTCCGGACCCATCTAAGGTAGAGACATCCGCAGGTTCCATAATTGAAGTATCTCACAGTATACCGGACTCCGAATGGGTCTCAGTAGAGGCCTGCAAATCAGAAGTAGCGGGTAACAGGGGCTGCAAAAGCGCCTCACTTGACCCGGCGAACTGGCTTAGGAGACGTGTCGTCGTCTGTTTTGGACCTCAACGGCCTGTCTCTTGTCTTTTTCTTTGCATTTTTTAGGTATTCCGGTAGCTGGATTGCTAACCGACGACATTTCTGGATAATTAAGCAAAAATATACTGACGTTTAAAAGTGCGTTGATTAAATTTAGCACAAAACCGGCAGCAAGGTATGTTGTGGTCAGGGCCTAAGCAAGGAATACAGTACAAATGAAAATACTTATAAGGTATTTGCTTCCCACAAGAAATGCAATTATTAACTTTTACTGACATCGGTAAGGAGCAAGAAAATGTTTCCCCAACGGGGTACTTAACTTTTAGTTGAAGACTTCGGTTCTGAAACTCGAAAACGAAAATTTCAGGAGTCGGCCGATCGGCACTTGTGAACTGCTTCTGCTTCGGGCACCGTGCGGCAAGAACGACTGATGTAATGGCGTCGGCTGCATGTTTTATACCCCTGAGGACCTGACGTCATGGAAGAAGGGACAGAAACCGACGCAGGACCCAAGACTTTGTTTATCAGGCCGACTGAGGGCAACCTGCCAGCAGATTACCCAAATGTAATGACTGCAACAGTGAAACATGAAGAACATCTATCCCATCAATCTGGAAAATCTCTCACATTATCCCCTTGCATAAGGGAGGCAACTCAAATGAATTATCAAATTATAGACCTATAGCCATTTTATCTCCACTGGCTAAGATCATGGAGAAATGCATTTATAAACAGCTGTTAAAACACCTAATAAAAAACAATTTACTAGCCAACTGCCAACATGGTTTTAGACCATTTCATAGCACCACCTCTGCTCTTTTATCATTCACAGATTGTATTAATGAGCATCGTAACAAAGATACGTTATCCTCAGCCCTCTTCATTGACCTTTCAAAAGCCTTCGATATGGTTAACCACCACCTACTCATTAATATGCTCAAACCCCTGTCTCTAGACACACTAGCTATTCAATGGTTCCAATCATAATTAGATAACAGGCAGCAGGCTGTCCTATGGGAAAACAACCTATCCTCCCCACCTCCCAATTGCCCTTGGGGTCCCTCAAGGCTCCATATTAGATCCTCTCCTATTCTCTATTTTTATAAAGGATCTATACTCTGTTATAACTCAAGCTACTTGTATCCAACATACAAACGATTCCACGCTAACATGTTCTGCCACCTCACCATCTGTCTTACAGTCCATAACCCAAAATGTGTTTAACATAGTTGAAAAATGGTTTCTACAAAGATGCCTCATTCTGAATCCCAAAAAAACAAAACTGCCACTATTCACTCCCACACGTCGGGCCTCCCCACTTACTTTTACTGTCACATCAACAATGGCATTATTATATCTCCTGATTGTACTACTAAACTTCTTGGGGTTCTTATTGACAACAACCTCACCTTTGATTCTCATATTATTAGTACTATAAAAACAGTCAACAAAAAACTAGGATCCCTCTATAGGATTAAATCCTTTTTGTCACCACTAGCCAGGACTGTGTAAGAGAAGAATACACTGCAGGGGTAAAGTGCCTCCAAACAAAAACTTGGTAAAAAATAACAGAAGAATGATAGGCACACCACGACAATCGAAGCAAACCTTAAAAAAGTGTTAAAACAAAGTTTTATTGCAACAAAAGTAAGCGCTTTTGCGTCTCCAAGGATGCTTCTTCAGACTTTATAACAATTAACAAGCAAGAAATCTTTACATACTATTTCCTTTCAATGTAGACCAATAAAAAGGCTGTTGCATAACACATGACATTCTCATCAATAAAAATCATTAAAAAGTTAAAATTTTACTTCATACTGAATATAAAATGTTTTTAGCATCAATATATGTAACTCTCAGCAACTCAAATTGTCAAAAATATATGACCGCAACTGAGCTACAAAATATAAGTATCTTTTGATTATTTTTACAGATTACTGTTTTTATAATTTAATATATATAAAGCACTTTGTCTATTCAGAATCTTCACAAATCCTTATCTGTTTAAAAACTTTCATTTGACTCTGTAGTGCTGTCTTTGTCTTAGGCTATTGTATAAACTGAAACATTTACTCTGTGTAATTATCTCTTGGCTAGTGGGGGCTGGTTCTTTTGTGTTCTTGTAAAAAAAAAGTTGTTGATCTGGTCTTGCCCTAACTTTGGTGTCTTTGCACACAGTGCAGGCTGGAGAAGTTGTTTGACCGCAACTGAGCTACAAAATATAAGTATCTTTTGATTATTTTTACAGATTACTGTTTTTATAATTTAATATATATAAAGCACTTTGTCTATTCAGAATCTTCACAAATCCTTATCTGTTTAAAAACTTTCATTTGACTCTGTAGTGCTGTCTTTGTCTTAGGCTATTGTATAAACTGAAACATTTACTCTGTGTAATTATCTCTTGGCTAGTGGCGGCTGGTTCTTTTGTGTTCTTGTAAAAAAAAGCTGTTGATCTGGTCTTGCCCTAACTTTGGTGTCTTTGCACACAGTGCAGGCTGGAGAAGTTGTTTGACCACAACTGAGCTACAAAATATAAGTATCTTTTGATTATTTTTACAGATTACTGTTTTTATAATTTAATATATATATAAAGCACTTTGTCTATTCAGAATCTTCACAAATCCTTATCTGTTTAAAAACTTTCATTTGACTCTGTAGTGCTGTCTTTGTCTTAGGCTATTGTATAAACTGAAACATTTACTCTGTGTAATTATCTCTTGGCTAGTGGGGGCTGGTTCTTTTGTGTTCTTGTAAATGAGTTGTTGATCTGGTCTTGCCCTAACTTTGGTGTCTTTGCACACAGTGCAGGCTGGAGAAGTTGTTTGACCACAACTGAGCTACAAAATATAAGTATCTTTTGATTATTTTTACAGATTACTGTTTTTATAATTTAATATATATAAAGCACTTTGTCTATTCAGAATCTTCACAAATCCTTATCTGTTTAAAAACTTTCATTTGACTCTGTAGTGCTGTCTCTGTCTTAGGCTATTGTATAAACTGAAACATTTACTCTGTGTAATTATCTCTTGGCTAGTGGGGGCTGGTTCTTTTGTGTTCTTGTAAAAAAAAAGTTGTTGATCTGGTCTTGCCTTAACTTTGGTGTCTTTGCACACAGTGCAGGCTGGAGAAGGTGTTTGACCGCAACTGAGCTACAAAATATAAGTATCTTTTGATTATTTTTACAGATTACTGTTTTTATAATTTAATATGTATAAAGCACTTTGTCTATTCAGAATCTTCACAAATCCTTATCTGTTTAAAACTTTCATTTGTCTCTGTAGTGCTGTCTTTGTCTTAGGCAATTGTATAAACTGAAACATTTATTCTGTGTAATTATCTCTTGGCTAGTGGGGGCTGGTTCTTTTGTGTTCTTGTAAAAAAAAGTTGTTTATCTGGTCTTGCCCTAACTTTGGTGTCTTTGCACACAGTGCAGGCTGGAGAAGTTGTTTGACCGCAACTGAGCTACAAAATATAAGTATCTTTTGATTATTTTTACAGATTACTGTTTTTATAATTTAATATATATAAAGCACTTTGTCTATTCAGAATCTTCACAAATCCTTATCTGTTTAAAACTTTCATTTGACTCTGTAGTGCTGTCTTTGTCTTAGGCTATTGTATAAACTGAAACATTTACTCTGTGTAATTATCTCTTGGCTAGTGGGGGCTGGTTCTTTTGTGTTCTTGTAAAAAAAGTTGTTGATCTGGTCTTGCCCTAACTTTGGTGTCTTTGCACACAGTGCAGGCTGGAGAAGTTGTTTGACCGCAACTGAGCTACAAAATATAAGTATCTTTTGATTATTTTTACAGATTACTGTTTTTATAATTTAATATATATAAAGCACTTTGTCTATTCAGAATCTTCACAAATCCTTATCTGTTTAAAAACTTTCATTTGACTCTGTAGTGCTGTCTTTGTCTTAGGCTATTGTATAAACTGAAACATTTACTCTGTGTAATTATCTCTTGGCTAGTGGGGCTGGTTCTTTTGTGTTCTTGTAAAAAAAGTTGTTGATCTGGTCTTGCCCTAACTTTGGTGTCTTTGCACACAGTGCAGGCTGGAGAAGTTGTTTGACCGCAACTGAGCTACAAAATATAAGTATCTTTTGATTATTTTTACAGATTACTGTTTTTATAATTTAATATATATAAAGCACTTTGTCTATTCAGAATCTTCACAAATCCTTATCTGTTTAAAAACTTTCATTTGACTCTGTAGTGCTGTCTTTGTCTTAGGCTATTGTATAAACTGAAACATTTACTCTGTGTAATTATCTCTTGGCTAGTGGGGGCTGGTTCTTTTGTGTTCTTGTAAAAAAAAAAGTTGTTGATCTGGTCTTGCCCTAACTTTGGTGTCTTTGCACACAGTGCAGGCTGGAGAAGTTGTTTGACCGCAACTGAGCTACAAAATATAAGTATCTTTTGATTATTTTTACAGATTACTGTTTTATAATTTAATATATATATAAAGCACTTTGTCTATTCAGAATCTTCACAAATCCTTATCTGTCTAAAAACTTTCATTTGACTCTGTAGTGCTGTCTTTGTCTTAGGCTATTGTATAAACTGAAACATTTACTCTGTGTAATTATCTCTTGGCTAGTGGGGGCTGGTTCTTTTGTGTTCTTGTAAAAAAAAAGTTGTTGATCTGGTCTTGCCCTAACTTTGGTGTCTTTGCACACAGTGCAGGCTGGAGAAGTTGTTTGACCACAACTGAGCTACAAAATATAAGTATCTTTTGATTATTTTTACAGATTACTGTTTTTATAATTTAATATATATATAAAGCACTTTGTCTATTCAGAATCTTCACAAATCCTTATCTGTTTAAAAACTTTCATTTGACTCTGTAGTGCTGTCTTTGTCTTAGGCTATTGTATAAACTGAAACATTTACTCTGTGTAATTATCTCTTGGCTAGTGGGGGCTGGTTCTTTTGTGTTCTTGTAAAAAAAAAGTTGTTGATCTGGTCTTGCCCTAACTTTGGTGTCTTTGCACACAGTGCAGGCTGGAGAAGTTTGACCGCAACTGAGCTACAAAATATAAGTATCTTTTGATTATTTTTACAGATTACTGTTTTTATAATTTAATATATATAAAGCACTTTGTCTATTCAGAATCTTCACAAATCCTTATCTGTTTAAAAACTTTCATTTGACTCTGTAGTGCTGTCTTTGTCTTAGGCTATTGTATAAACTGAAACATTTACTCTGTGTAATTATCTCTTGGCTAGTGGGGGCTGGTTCTTTTGTGTTCTTGTAAAAAAAAAGTTGTTGATCTGGTCTTGCCCTAACTTTGGTGTCTTTGCACACAGTGCAGGCTGGAGAAGTTGTTTGACCACAACTGAGCTACAAAATATAAGTATCTTTTGATTATTTTACAGATTACTGTTTTTATAATTTAATATATATAAAGCACTTTGTCTATTCAGAATCTTCACAAATCCTTATCTGTTTAAAACTTTCATTTGACTCTGTAGTGCTGTCTTTGTCTTAGGCTATTGTATAAACTGAAACATTTACTCTGTGTAATTATCTCTTGGCTAGTGGGGGCTGGTTCTTTTGTGTTCTTGTAAAAAAAAAGTTGTTGATCTGGTCTTGCCCTAACTTTGGTGTCTTTGCACACAGTGCAGGCTGGAGAAGTTGTTTGACCGCAACTGAGCTACAAAATATAAGTATCTTTTGATTATTTTTACAGATTACTGTTTTTATAATTTAATATATATATAAAGCACTTTGTCTATTCAGAATCTTCACAAATCCTTATCTGTTTAAAAACTTTCATTTGACTCTGTAGTGCTGTCTTTGTCTTAGGCTATTGTATAAACTGAAACATTTACTCTGTGTAATTATCTCTTGGCTAGTGGGGGCTGGTTCTTTTGTGTTCTTGTAAAAAAAAAGTTGTTGATCTGGTCTTGCCCTAACTTTGGTGTCTTTGCACACAGTGCAGGCTGGAGAAGTTGTTTGACCGCAACTGAGCTACAAAATATAAGTATCTTTTGATTATTTTTACAGATTACTGTTTTTATAATTTAATATATATATAAAGCACTTTGTCTATTCAGAATCTTCACAAATCCTTATCTGTTTAAAAACTTTCATTTGACTCTGTAGTGCTGTCTTTGTCTTAGGCTATTGTATAAACTGAAACATTTACTCTGTGTAATTATCTCTTGGCTAGTGGGGGCTGGTTCTTTTGTGTTCTTGTAAAAAAAAAAGTTGTTGATCTGGTCTTGCCCTAACTTTGGTGTCTTTGCACACAGTGCAGGCTGGAGAAGTTGTTTGACCAAGAACTGAGCTACAAAATATAAGTATCTTTTGATTATTTTTACAGATTACTGTTTTATAATTTAATATATATAAAGCACTTTGTCTATTCAGAATCTTCACAAATCCTTATCTGTTTAAAACTTTCATTTGACTCTGTAGTGCTGTCTTTGTCTTAGGCAATTGTATAAACTGAAACATTTACTCTGTGTAATTATCTCTTGGCTAGTGGGGGCTGGTTCTTTTGTGTTCTTGTAAAAAAAAAGTTGTTGATCTGGTCTTGCCCTAACTTTGGTGTCTTTGCACACAGTGCAGGCTGGAGAAGTTGTTTGACCGCAACTGAGCTACAAAATATAAGTATCTTTTGATTATTTTTACAGATTACTGTTTTATAATTTAATATATATATAAAGCACTTTGTCTATTCAGAATCTTCACAAATCCTTATCTGTTTAAAACTTTCATTTGACTCTGTAGTGCTGTCTTTGTCTTAGGCTATTGTATAAACTGAAACATTTACTCTGTGTAATTATCTCTTGGCTAGTGGGGCTGGTTCTTTTGTGTTCTTGTAAAAAAGTTGTTGATCTGGTCTTGCCCTAACTTTGGTGTCTTTGCACACAGTGCAGGCTGGAGAAGTTGTTTGACCGCAACTGAGCTACAAAATATAAGTATCTTTTGATTATTTTTACAGATTACTGTTTTTATAATTTAATATATATATAAAGCACTTTGTCTATTCAGAATCTTCACAAATCCTTATCTGTTTAAAAACTTTCATTTGACTCTGTAGTGCTGTCTTTGTCTTAGGCTATTGTATAAACTGAAACATTTACTCTGTGTAATTATCTCTTGGCTAGTGGCGGCCGGTTCTTTTGTGTTCTTGTAAAAAAAAAGTTGTTGATCTGGTCTTGCCCTAACTTTGGTGTCTTTGCACACAGTGCAGGCTGGAGAAGTTGTTTGACCGCAACTGAGCTACAAAATATAAGTATCTTTTGATTATTTTTACAGATTACTGTTTTTATAATTTAATATATATATAAAGCACTTTGTCTATTCAGAATCTTCACAAATCCTTATATGTTTAAAATTTTCATTTGACTCTGTAGTGCTGTCTTTGTCTTAGGCTATTTTGTCCCACCCTCCCTCCCTGTTGGTGTCTTGCTCTTATACTTGGTGGCTTTGCAGTTGCCCGCCCCTACTGTGACACACCTCCCAGTCTAGTGTCATTAGCTCATTCTTCTTAATACAGAGAGAACATTTGATAAGGCCTTCTGTTCCTCCTTTTTCCCTTTTCAAAAAGTAAAACAAAACTTTTTTTTTCTTTTTCGCCTGAACCTTCTTGTGTTCTGACTGTCCTTCTCAAACATATTGGAAATATACAGTATATTTCAGAGCATTTGTTATAACTGTATTTGCTATAACTGATTTAAGTATTTTTTTCTGGCTTTTTGAATATTTACTGCTTAGCGACTGCATCTTAGCCTGTTTATACAGCTCTGAATTCTATTTAAACTGTTTTTGTGTTGATTAACTGTTTTGCACTCTTAAAAAGTTATTTGTTGCTTAATTTTACCTGTAGGCTAACACACTCAAGTGTGCTAGCCGCTTAAAAGCATTTACTGTCTGTTTTTTTCCTTGTCTCTGTTAAAAAAAAATCTCTTGTTTTCCCACCTTACTGAACTAGAGTAGTCCAGTTTCAGAGTTGCTGATCCCTGGGCTTTGTTTTTAGTTCCTGTTACTGATCCATTGCCTTATTAGGAAGGAGGGAAGTTTCTTTGCTTACCAGTGGGAGTGGGAAGCACTGAGCGGCCTTTTTGTCCGAATTGGTGAAGTTTCAGCCAGAAACTAGTAGTCCATTGGTCGTTTTGGGCCAATTCCTAGCTCCTTTCAGCCCCTGCTATAAAACACGCTAAACACGCGTTTTCCAGCTTGTACCAACTCAGCACAGATCCTCGTGGTGGCCTGCAGAGTGATCCAAGCAGCAGAGAGCTAAAAGAGTGACTTTCTACCAGATATAAGTATTTTTTGTGGCTTTCCCACTGTTATTAAGCTAGCGACTGCATTTCGCCTGTTTTACTGCTACTTTAAGTGATTTCTGCATTTTACACTGTTTATTGCACTTTAAGTTACTAATTGTTGCAAATTGTTTCTGTAGGCTACACACTAAAGTGCTAGCCGATTTACAGCATTTATAGCATTTACTGTCTGTTTTTTTCCTTATCTCTGTAATAAAACAAAAAAATCTCTTGTTTTCCTGCCTTACTGAAATAGAGTAGTCCAGTTTCAGAGTTGCTGATCCCTGGGCTTTGTTTTTAGTTCCTGTTACTGATCCATTGCCTTATTAGGAAGGAGGGAAGTTTCTTTGCTTACCAGTGGGAGTGGGAAGCACTGAGCAGCCTTTTTGTCCGAATTGGTGAAGTTTCAGCCAGAAACTAGTAGTCCATTGGTCGTTTTGGGCCAATTCCTAGCTCCTTTCAGCCCCCTGCTATAAAACACGCTAAACACGCGTTTTCCAGCTTGTACCAACTCAGCACAGATCCTCGTGGTGGCCTGCAGAGTGATCCAAGCAGCAGAGAGCTAAAAGAGTGACTTTCTACCAGATATAAGTATTTTTGTGGCTTTCCCACTGTTATTAAGCTAGCGACTGCATTTCGCCTGTTTTACTGCTACTTTAAGTGATTTCTGCATTTTACACTGTTTATTGCACTTTAAGTTACTAATTGTTGCAAATTGTTTCTGTAGGCTACACACTAAAGTGCGCTAGCCGATTTACAGCATTTATAGCATTTACTGTCTGTTTTTTCCTTATCTCTGTAATAAAACAAAAAAATCTCTTGTTTTCCCACCTTACTGAACTAGAGTAGTCCAGTTTCAGAGTTGCTGATCCCTGGGCTTTGTTTTTAGTTCCTGTTACTGATCCATTGCTTTATTAGGAAGGAGGAAAGTTTCTTTGCTTACCAGTGGGAGTGGGAAGCACTGAGCGGCCTTTTTGTCTGATTTGGTGAAGTTTCAGCGAGAAACTAGTAGTCCATTGGTCGTTTTGGGCCATTTCCTAGCTCCCTTCAGCCCCCTGCTATAAAACACGCTAAACGCGCGTTAGCGCGGAGTTGCCACTGTTGCACACAAGAGCAGCGGTTAAACAAGGTTAAACTATTCGGGACATCTAAATTCCACTCTTCAAATTTTCCCTTAGAACTACCTTCCTCGAGCTGTACTGCTGATCTAACCAGCATATCCTATAACTGAAAAGTTCATCTCTACTTGATTCCCAAGTAGACTATTCTCTATCTGTAAAGCCTAGCACTTACTCCTACAGTACTTGCACCTTGATAAAGCACTCTTATTATAGATAGTACCCCACCAGCCTAAAACCCACTTCCCCCCCGAGTCCTTTGAAAGTCTCTTTATCTACTACTTCTAGTATGTCGAGGGATCAGTTGCTAGTGTCCTCTCCAGCTCAACTGGTGAACCTGGGAATATTGAGGCAATGTTACAATTGCCTCATGTACACAGACAATCCTCTCCTTCTCCCACAAAACACAAATACATGCGAGAGATGCAACTATACGGCCAAACTGGAGGCTGAGCTCTCTCAACATAGGACTGGGAAGACCAGACAGGAGGAGAAGGTAACCACACACAATACATACCCAGTCACACATGGTACCATCACAACTTCAAATCATACACATACTCACACAAAGACATACTCGGAGGTTCTGTTCAAAAATTTACCAAAACAGCAGAGGCCACCAAAGCAGACACCCAAACAACTACCACCTCACGACCCAACACATGCAACACATAGACCACACAGTCAGAGTGTCAAACAGTCACAGCCCTTAAGGCCAAACAAAATGCCAGACACACTTGTCATTGGTGATTCCATAGTCAGACACACTGACGTCCGCTCACCAGACTGAGTAAGGAGAAGGTCACAGTAAGCTGCCTGTCGGGCGCTAGAATCCGCCACATAACGCAAGCACTCAGGTCTCTCAACAGCAGGTACAAGTACGACTCAGTCATTGTCCACGCTGGTGTCAACGACCTGAGACGTACCTCCTTGGACTACATGAAAAGGGACATCGAGGAGCTCTCTGATTATGTAGCCCAGGCAGGTATGACCCTGACCTTGAGCAGTATCCTACCTTCACCTAGAATGATGCCACTATACAGTGATAAGATGATCAGCTTTAATAACTGGCTTAAATTCTGGTGTCATTCAAAGGGGATCCAATGTCTGTCTGCCTGGGATGACATACTGGACAAGCCACGCTGCTTCGCAAGGGACGGCTTGCACCTGTCATCCCTGGGCTTCCGGATATTGGCAAAGTCTATTGCCACCCCCATAGTGCCTTTTTTAGGCAAGGCTCAAATTCTAAACCTACCACCCTAGAACACCAAAAAGGAAAAAAACTAAGGGTAATGCTGCTCAATGCCAGAAGTCTCAATCTCAAGATGCACGCACTCGAGGCCCTTCTCAATATGGAGAACATCGATGTCTGTGCTGTGACAGAAACCTGGTTCAAGGCTCCTGAGAGCACCCCAGCACTAACAGGTTTCACCTCATATCATGCGTTCCGGCCCCAAAATCCGGACAACACCAAGAAAGGAGGGGGTCCATATTCATAAAGGACACCCACACCTCAAGGTTGGTGGCAACGCACGATGCATCGGAGACCATCCAGGTGCAATTAACCATAGGCAAGACTGCTCTGCAATTTGTAGCATGTTACAAGCCACCCTCTCAAACTCAGGAACCTCACATGGCCTTCCTGAAAACATTGGAGGGGATAAATGTATCTCCAAACACCATCATACTAGGTGACTTCAACTACCCTAATATAGACTGGGAACACTACTCAAGCCCGAACACTCTAACCCAAAGATTCCTGGAGTTCATAAACTCAAATGCCATGGAACAACTAGTCACCATCCCCACAAGAGGAGAAAACATACTTGATCTCATCATCACGAACATGGGATCAAAATGTTCAACACCGGAAGTATACCCCTCACTGGTGAGATCAGATCATAAACTAATCTCGCTGGAGGTCCTCATCCCCCCACCTGAAACAAAAAGACCACAGTGAAAAACTTCTCAAAAGCCGATTTCACACTTCTAAAACTAGTGTGGTCTCCTTTAAGGCCCCTGAGCCAGTGGTAAACATTACTCAAACCGCTGAATCACTTACAAATGCCTTCTACCAGCACCTACAGGACTGCATGGATCAGGCAATCCCAAACAAAACTAAGACTCTCTGTACCAAAGGCAAGCATCCAGTCTGGTGGACCCCAGCCATAAACAAGCTCTACAACAAAAGGAGGAAGCTACTACAAGATAGAGCAAAATCCTTGAAAGGTAAGACACCTTTGATCATTATAAGTAAAAACTAAGAGCTCTCATAAAATCATCCAAGGCAAATTTTGAGAGAAAAATCGCCAAGGACTCTAAAGACAATCATAAGGCCTTCTTTAGCTATGTTAGAAACCTAGGAGGAAACTCCCAGATATGCTCAGAATTAGTTCAAAATGATGTGAAAATTACTGAACCTACACACATTGCTAACATACTGGCTGACAGGTTCAGTGCAAACTTCTCCCCTCCCCAAAAGGAGAGATATCTATTCCAGAGCATTGAAGCCACCTAAACATCTCCAACGCCCAGGTGAGAACTGCCCTCACTAAGGCAAAAAACACAGCATCCATGGGACCGGATGGTGTCCCCGGCTGTGTGCTTCATGAACTCAACGAGGAATTAAACCCACAGTTAGGACAGCTGTTTAATCTTAGCTTCACCTCAGGATATGTACCCAAGGAGTGGCGCACGGCGACTGTGGTCCCACTTCATAAGGGCGGTGCCTCCACAGACCCTGGAAATTACTGCCCCATTAGCTTGACAAGCCTCATCTGCAAAGCCATGGAGAGGATCATAATGGAACTCATAAATAAAGACATAGGGAACTTGCAGACTTTGGATCCAACCCAGTTTGGCTTTGTCAAAGGCAGATCCTGCCTCTTAAACTTGGTTGACTTTCGAGACAGTCACCAAGGCCATTGATGAGGGAAAGGCAGTCCATACAGCCTACCTCGACCTGGCAAAGGCCTTCGACACAATACCCCACTCAGGTATCATCGAAAACTCATCAGCTTGAATGTAAACCCATACATCACAAGATGGGTTGCAAACTGGCTAAGTGACAGAACCCACAGGGTCAGAGTTGCTGGAGCCATGTCAGACTCAAAGCCTGTCACAAGTGGTGTCCCACAGGGCTCAGTCCTGGGTCCACTCTTGTTCGGCATCTACTTTTCTGAAGTACAAGCAAACACAGGAGGGTTATGGCTGACAAAGTTTGCAGATGACTGCAAACTGGGCCATAGTCGAAAACACATCTGACACAGATATCCTCCAGAAGGGCCTCACAGAAACGGATAACTGGTGCCAGAGCCATGGCCTGAAGTTAAACGCCAAAAATGCATAGTCATACCCTTTGGGAAAACAAGGTTACCCCTAGCTACCATATAGGTGGCAATCCACTGAGCACAGAAAAGTCATCAGGGATCTGGGGACCCAAGTTGACAGTAGCCTTCGCTTGACACTCATGTTGCTAAAGTAGTTAGGAAAACCTTCTATATCGCCCACCTGATCATGAAGGGATTCACATCTAGATCAAGGGAGGTCATCGTCCCCTGTACTCATCACTCATTAGACCTATGATTGAGTACAATGCCCGTTCGAATGTATCTGACCAGACACCTGCTGCAGCTTGAAAGGCCCCAAAAGTTCCTCACCAAAAGGATAAAGGGTCTCAAAAATATGTCTTATGCTGCCCGACTGAAAGAACTCCAGCTCTATTCAGTCTCATACCGCTTGCTCAGAGGTGACCTGTGCCTGACATATAAGGCCATGTCAAACCCAGATTTGATGAATATGCTTCACCTCAAAAAATCTAGATCCCTCAGAACCACAAGGGCGGGAGACTTAAACCTTGACACGGTTATAAATAGAACGTGCTGGAGGGACAGATTCATCACCAGAGACTCCCTATGCTGTGGAACAAAATCCCGGTACATGTGAGGCAGAGCACCTCGCTGGCCTTGTTCAAGAGGAATCTTGACCAATGAATGGGAGATCACAGATATACCCCAGGGATTACTTCAGTGTCACTGCTTGACAGAGGCACAGAAAAATGATAGGCATAGTTTTATTCAAACTAAAGGGGTGGCGAAAGCCACATAACTATGGGCTAGGCTTATAAATGCCCTTGGGCAGATAGCCTAGTATGAACCTATGAACCTATATAATATACTGTTAAAATATATATGTATACATATATATGTGTAAAATGTGTGCATAGATAGAAATTGTTAATAGATGTTAACAAACTATATTAATTATACTTATAATGACACTTATAACTGAAAGATCCAGAATAACTTGCAATTATGTATAAATTCTTGTTTACGTTTATGTAATTATATCATTTTAATGTTTTAATACCTATACATCATGTATAACATTGAATGTCTCAGGGGACGATCCTTCAGAAAGGGCTTCAATGAGACCCGATCCTTCAGAAAGGGCTTCAATGAGACCCTATCATTGAGACCATGTCCTCTGTCTGCTTGTAACTTAATTATCCATCTTCCCTCCTCTTTCTCTGTGTAATTGCCTATGTTTCCCAGCCTGTCAGTAGTATATACGTGTTCTAAAATAAGAAGTTATGTACTCACCATAACGTTCCATCTGAGTAGATAAACTTCATTTGTCAGCAACCTATGGGTATCAGATCCGACTTCGGATCCGAGCCGCCAGTTTTCAACAACTTAGATCCGAGCTCCTAGCTCCTCCCCCTACCCATAAACCCCTGCCAACCCTGACTGACCTCAGATCAAGTTCGCCCCCAAAACAGCAACTGCTAAAGATAGATCAATTTCAAAGACCATCTCTGAAGACAACAAAAGTGAACAATCAAAGGTCAGGGGGAAGGAGGGGGGGACGGTTGCTGACAAATGAAGTTTATCTACTCAGATGGAACGTTATGGTGAGTACATAACTTCTTAATCTGAAGTAGCTAACTTCATTTGTGTAGTAACCTATGGGACAGAGTCCCCAGCTACCTGAACCTTGGGCGGCCATCATGGAAGGATGTTCCGGAGCACTGCAGAGCCAAAGGATGCTCTCCCTCTGGAGATAATATCCAGCTTATAATGGTTGATAAAGGTATGAGATGAGGCCCAAGTGGCAGCCGAACAAATGTCATCTAAGGATACCCTGGATCTAAAGGCAGCAGAATGAGCACGGACTCCCTGAGGTGCGGGCTTACCAGCACTTTCATAAGCCAAAAGAATACATTGCGAGATCCATCGAGACAATGTGACTTTAGATACCGATTTACCCAAATTCATTTTGGCAAAGGAGACGAACAACTGGTCGGATTGCCTGTGCCCAGATGTCCTGTGAATATAAAATCGAAGTTGTCTATGCACATCCAAAAGGTGTAGTTTGTATTCCCCTTTGTTCTGATAATTGGGAAAGGAAACTGGCAGGTTAATGGACTGATTGATATTTGACTCGAAAGCAACCTTAGGGAGAAGGGAATGGTCCTGAGGTAAACTATATCCTTGTGGAAGGTTAGATATGGGGGTTTCACACAAAGGGCTTGAATTTCAGAAACTCTTCTAGCCAAAGTGATGGCGACGAGAAAGGCTGTCTTCCAAGACAAAAACTTGAGATCCACTGAAGCTGCAGGCTTAAAGGGGGAAGCTGTCAAGGCCTGAAGCACTAACGTCAAATCCCACGGAGGTACCACTTCCTTTACCGGAGGTCTGAGCAGGAAGGTGCCCTTCATAAAGGTCTTGCACAGTTTTGAAGTGATCAAGGGACACAGATCATGTCCAACATGGTAGTGAGAGATAGCTGCTAGTTGAACCTTGACGGTGGAACAGCTAGCCCCCTGGTGAAACAGTCCTGATAAGAAGTCTAACACAGCAGGTAAGGGAACTGTGAAGGGATCCAAGTTTTGACGTTCCGCCCAAATCGAGAAACGTTTCCATTTGCTACTGTAAATCTTCCTAGTAGAAGGCTTGTGGGCTGCTACTAGAATGGCTTTGACTGGGGAAGAGATGCCGGGAGTCCTAGCTACGAGTGGAACTGGAGCAGCCAAGCTGTGAGCTTGAGACAGACCAGGTTCGGGGTTGGGAGACCCAGAGGGTGGGAAATCAGATCCGGGAGGGGATTTAGAATCCAAGGAGGATTCACCAGATGAGACCAAAGGTAAGGAAACCAGGTTTGATGAGGCCAGAATGGGGCAATGAGGATAATCCTGCTCCCCAACTGACTGGCTTTCTGTAGAAACTTTAGCATCAGGGGAAGAGGTGGATAAGCAAAAAGCAGACTGGGAGGCCAAGCATGCACCAGAGCGTCTCTCAGGGATTCCCCGACTTGGGGAATTAAAGCGAAATAGCTGTTGCATTTGGTGTTTGAAGGAGAGGCGAAAAGATCGCAACAGGACTGCCCCCACTTGGCAAAAATCTGATTCGCTACCTGCGGATTGAGAGACCACTCGTAAGGGGAAAGGATGGTGTGACTGAATCTGCCCGCCAGGATGTTGGACCGTCCCGGAATGTGCGTTGCAATGAGAAAACCGTTGGTGGAGATCGCCCATTCCCACACTCTCATGGCCTCTTGACAGAGTGGGTAAGACCTGGTTCCCCCCTGTTTGTTGATGTACCAGACAACCGACATGTTGTCCGTCTGGATCGCAATCATCCCTACAGGAAGAAGGTCCTGAAGTGCTTGCAATGCAAACAGCACTGCCCTCATCTCTAGGACATTGATATGCAAAGAGGTCTCCGTGCTGTTCCACGTGCCTTGGACAGTCCTGCCCAAAGAGTGCCCCCCCACCAGAGGCGAGAGGCGTCCGTGGTCACCGTGGTAAGGGGAGGGGCCATAAAGAAGGGGCATCCCGTGTGGAGGTCCGGAGATTGTAGCCACCATACGAAAGCCCTCTTGCAAGCCCTGCTGAGGGGAATGGGATGACTCAGAGGGTAGTGACGAAAAGACCACTGGACTTGGAGGGTCCATTGCAAGACCCTCATGTTCAGATGTGCCATTGGCCAAGTTGATTGCCACTGTCATTGAGCCTAGAGCCCTCAGGACCAATTCCGCAGGAGGAGCTGAAGATAGAAGGATGGCCCGCACATGAAGCCTCAGGGTTCGAAGTCGTTCTGGGGTTAAGAAGGCTACAAGATTGATTGTGTTTAACCTGGCCCCGATAAAATCTATGACCCCAGTCGGGGTGAGAGAAGATTTGTCCATATTTATTGTGATCCCTAGCCAGGGAGCAATGTGAAGAAAATAGTTCCTGGCTGTGCAGAGTAGATGCCTTGTCGGGGCGGTCAGGAGCCAGTCGTCCAGGTACGGAAAAACCTGAATTCCCTAGAGCCTCAGGTGGGCCGCTATCACTGCTAACACTTTGGTGAACACCCTGGGGGCTGAGGTGAGACCAAAGGGGAGAGCCCTGAATTGGTAATGACTGGAACTTCTCTTTGATTACTGACAGGTTCAAGAGGGAGAGATCAAGGATTGGCCTCAAGTCCCCCATCTTTTTTGGCACCAAAAAGAACTTTGAGTAATAACCAGATCCGAGCTGGTCTGGGGGGATGTGTTGGATGGCTCTTTTTTCCAGGAGCTGCTGAATTTCCACAGCTGTGGCCTCCCTCTGATAGGGTGGGACATCGAGGAGGTGCTTGGGGAAGAGAGGGGGGTAAGAGAAGGGAATCTGGTAACCTCTGGATATGATGCGAAGCACCCAGTGGTCTGCTGTGATGGACTCCCAAGCTGCCAGGTGCCTCGAGAAACGTCCCCCGACTGCCTCCAGAGCGGAGCAGTCGGGCAACCCCTCAGGGCTGCTGCGTGGGCTGATCAGAGAAGGGTTCTCTGGACCCAAAGTTCTTCGGGCCCCCTCTACCTCTAGGGCAGTGTCCTCCCTGTCCTCTTCTGCCGCAGAAGGACTAGGGATCCGGAGCAGACTGGGACTGTTGCGACTTCCGGAACCACACCTTCTTCTGTCCCTTTTGGTTCCTGGAGAAGGACCTCTGGGGAGCAGAGAAACGGACTCCGACGGCAGACAACGTCTTCCCGTCCTTTTCGCTCTGGACCAAGGTGTCGCGAACGGTCTTCCCAAATAGGGTAGGACCATCAAAAGGAGCATTTGCGAACGATTCCTTAAAGGGTTCCGCGAAATCACAATGCCGGAGCCAGGCCTGATGCCTCATGATGAGGCCTACTCCACTGGCTCTAGCTCCTCCCTCCGTGGCATGGGATAGTAGCCGCATAGAGGTATTGGAAATGGACCTAAGAGTGGCCATACAGGTGGAGTACAGCTGTTTGTCCTCTGCGGACATGGACTCCGGGGGCGATGCAGTGTATTCCTTAATGAGATCCCACTGCAGTCAAATAACGTGTGCCATATAGTTCAGAGACCTAACTGAGAAGGACGCTGAACTAAACACCTGCTTCCCTAAGCGGTCCAGCGATCGGGACTCCTTGCCCAGGGGGTGGACCGAGGGGCTCTCGAGCTAGTTCCCTCTTAGTGGCCGCCGCCACCAACATGGCATCTACCGGGAACCCTTGCTCCAATGGGGCCTATCCGCAGGGGGACAGAGGATCAGTTCAGGGCGCTTCGGGACTGGCTCCACAGTGTCCAGCTCCTTCCACGCCCTGGTGGTAATCAGGTCCACCAGGGAATCGGCCGGAGGGGACACCCAAGAGGTAGAAGGGCCTGCTTCAAATGCCTCCAGGAACACGGTCTCGTCCGAGGTCGGCTTTGGGGCAGACCACCCGCCTCTGATCCTGAGCATTTCCATGATGTCTCCAAAGGAGACATCCTCGGGGGGTAACCTTGGGGAGCCTTCCCCTTCCTCCAAATCTGTGTCTTCAGTCAAGGACTCAGGGGAGTCCACGTGCCTTCTCTTGCACTTCCGCTTCTGGGGGATCTCCTCGGGGGGGGGGCTGTCCGAGGAGGACTCACCAGCAACATCCTGTTCCAAGGGAACGACTTGGGACACTGAAGCAGGCTGTCCCTGGGGCCGGGTGATGGAAGTCGGACCCAACAGAGAAGGAGTGCGGGGTGGAGCCATGGCAAGGACCGGGGGCCTGGAAGAAGTAGACAGAGCCCTCTCCACCACATCGAATGCCGAGGGAGAGACGCTCTCTCTGGGATCCGAGAGCAGACCCTCACTCAGATCCGACAGGTGGACCGGGGCCGGCGCTGAAGCGATCGCATCCGACGGACCAGTATGCTCCGACCTGGATGGCGCCGAAGGCATACTGAAACCCTCGGATCCGAAGCTCAGCCCTCGGCTCCGAGAGCTTGGACCCGACAGGCTCGAGGGAAGCAAAGTACCCGAGACTGTCGGCGCCGAACCACCCCCGGTTCCAAGGCTGCCCGGCTCTGAAGGCTCAGAACCCGGGAAGCAGGACGGAGAAGGAGCTATCGGGGCAAACAAAGGGGTCGAGCACCCCCCCGGAGGGGGGGGGGGCAGGAGCACTCCCATCTGCAGTTGGGCCTGGAGGAACCTTTGCATCATCCGGTCCAAATCCGCATTGGAAAGCCTGCGAGTGGATCTTGACGAGGCCACCGAGGCGGGACGGGAGTGCCGCCTCGATGATCTCGAAGGAGATCAGGTCTCCTCCTCCTCAGGACCCGGTGAAAAACAGGGAGACCGGATCCGAGAGGGAAGAGACTGTGGTGCTTCTCCCTCCTTTTGTCTTTCCTGGCCTCCCTCTCCACCAGGCCTACAGCGGGAGGTTGAGTCCCGGCCAGGGGGAGAGAGGCAGGAGTGGCCGCCGCCGAAGCCGCAGTGGAAGCCACGGTAGGACTGGAGGCCGAAGCCGAATCCGGGGGCAAGAGACCCGCCAGGATCAGCTTGGATCTCCGGTCCTTAAGTGCCCTGGGGTTGAACGCCGCACAGATGGAACACCCAGAGGAAAGGTGTCCAACCCCAAGGCACATAACACACCGAGTGTGGCCATCAGCCGGTGAAAGCTTGTTGCCACACTCGGTGCATTTGGAGAAGATTGATTTTGGGGCCTCAGACATTCTAAGCTAAGGAGGACACACTCGTTAGGCCCCAACACATGCACACAGACCCTGACGAACCAGTGAGGGAGAGGGAGGGAAAATTATAACCAAAGTAAGAGTTAACACTAGGGTTTACAGACCAAAAGGGATCTAAACACACCACACTCACACTAAAGGGATAGAAAAGAAATACATTTTTTGTTTTTCTCACAAACTAAACGACCAAGCCTGGAGCTCGAAAACCCAGCTGCTGACGACAAGCATGGCAAACTAGATCTGAGGTCAGTCAGGGTTGGTAGGGGGAGGAGCTAGGAGCTCGGATCTAAGCTGTTGAAAACTGCCGATACCCATAGGTTGCTACACAAATGAAGTTAGCTACTTCAGATCCAAGAATTTAAAATTGTGTGTTGTACCTTTCTGAAGAACATGTTTAGCTAAAGCATTCACTCCATTCTCTCTGTTAATGGCATAGACATGCTCCCTTATTCTTTCTCTTAGTGTTCTATTGGTCTTTCCAACATAAAATCCACTGCATTTTTGACAGACTGCTAAATAAATCACATTTCTAGATTTGCAGTCTGCATAATGATCAAACTTATAATGAACATGTGTATCTGGATGTTCAAAAATCTTAATACTCAAAATGTAGTTGCACTGATTGCAATTGTGACAAGGGAAAGTTCCCTTCCTGTCAGAAATAGGCATTTTCCCATCACGGTGTTCATAACAGAGCATTCTTTTCAATGATCTAGTATTTCTATAACTAAAACTCGGTTGCTTTCCTACTAAGGTTTTTATTCCTTCATCCAACATCAAAATTCCCCAGTTCTTCCTAATCACATCTGTTATGGCATTGCTATTATTAGTGTATGGAATGATCATTCTCTTAATGTTAGTGTCTTTATATTTTCTTATTTTATTCGAGGAGCTGTTTCTATTAATGTATGGGCGCCCATCCTCTTCTCGATTAATTTCTTGTAGGGACTTAAGGTCTTTTTTATGATGACCTCTTTTTACAAAATCCTTCTGTATACTATTAATGGCTTCATTATAATTTGTGTCATCACTAGTCAATCTAGAATATCTCAATGCCTGATTTTTTACTACATTCCTGTGTATATGGGGTGGGTGCATGCTATCCCGATGTAAAAGTGCATTTCTCTTACAAGATTTCTTGTAGACTTCTGTATGTATGATCCCTTTCTCTTTGTTTAATAATACATCTAAAAACTCTATTCTATTCTGTGAAACTTCACTTTTTAGTGTAAGAAAGGTATTAGTACCATTTACATAAGTAATGAAGTCTTTCAAAGTATCCAGTTCACCTCCCCATACAACAAAGAGATCATCTACAAATCTCTTATAATATTTTATATATTGTGAAAAGAATGTATGTTCAAGAAATAGAAGTTATGTCCTTACCATAACGTTCCATGTGGAGTGTTCATCTCGCCTTTGTTCTTACACATGGGTTCGGAGCCGATCCTCGGCTCCGTGCCGGCCTCTTGCAAGCTCTGCATCGAGAAGAAGCTCGAGACAATCTAATACCCACAATCCCCCTCTGCCTTTACCTCAGATCTAGTTTGCAAGCAAACCAATTTACAGAGAGAGCACATTCATGCTTACATCACATATGCACAGAAAGAATCTATACATAACTATATATATATATATAAGCCAAATAGACATATATAATTATATATGCCAACTATGTACACAACATTGCAACAGCAGCAGAATGCTCCTGGCCAGGCATCAAAGAACGTTCTTCCTAAGGGTGGGAGGGTGGGACTGTAAGAACAAAGGCGAGATGAACACTCCACATGGAACTTTATGGTAAGGACATAACTTCTATATGTGATAGTGTTCAATCTCGCCGTTTGTTCTTACACATGGGTAGCGTCCCTAACTCCTTGTTCCTGAGGAACTCACGGGAGGACGTTCTTGAGCACAGTGGAACCAAAGGTTGCCCTGTCCCTAGAAACCTTGTCTACCTTATAATGAGAAATGAATGTATGTGGCTTAGACCAAGTAGCAGCCGCCCAAATAGCGTCCAGTGGTAGGCGGGCTGCATGAGCCAAAGATGTAGACACTGACCTTGTGGAATGTCCTTTGGGTTTGTGCAAAAGGGTTTGATTTGAAGAATCGTAGACATAGATTATACAATCCGTTAACCATTTAGAAAGAGTTCTTTTGGTAACTGCAAGTCCTTTCCTGCTATCAGCAAAAGCCACAAAGAGTTGATCAGTTTTTCTGTGATCTTTTGTTCTATCCAAGTAAAATCTTAGCTGTCTGTGAACATCTAATTTGTGTAACATATACTCCATTTTGTTGGAGTGGTTTTTGAAGAAAGTGGGTAATTCAATGGACTGATTAATATTGTTAATAGAACACACTTTAGGGAGGAAGGATGAATTGGTTCGAAGAGAAACTCTGTCAGAGTGAAAAATCAAATAAGGGTGCTTGATGGAGAGAGCCTGAAGTTCAGATACTCGCCTAGCAGAAGTAATGGCTACCAAAAAGAGTCTTCCAGGACAAAAATTTTAATGGGCAAGAAGAGGCAGGTTCAAAGGGGGGCAACATTAATTTAGATAACAACAAATTTAGACTCCAAGGTGACGTAGGAGATCTGACCGGTGGTCTAATATGAAAAAACCCTTTTAAAAAGGCTTTACAAAGTCTGTGAGCCATAACAGGAGCTCCACATACTTCCACATGGAAATTTGAAATGGCAGCCAATTGAACTCTTAGTGTAGCAGGAGAAGCACCCTGATGGAATAAGTCCGTTAAGAACTCTAATATCTTATTCAAAGGAGCTATAAAAGGATCCACATGGTGTGTATTCGCCCAGAACACAAATCGCTTCCATTTGCTAGCATATGTTTTAGTAGTGGAAGCTTTATGGTAAGCCACCAATATATCCTGGACTGCTGGTGACAAAAGATCAGACCTGGCTAAATTGGGAATTGGAGCAGCCAAGCTGCTAGATGGAGGGACAGGAGCGGGATGGGGAACCCCTGACGAGTGAGTCAATAGGTCTGGCTCTGGGTCCAGAATCCAGGGTCCCCGAATGCAGTGTATCTTCAGGAAGGGAAACCAAATTTGACGAGGCCAGAATGGGGCAATGAGGATTATTGTCCTGTGTAGGTTCCTGGCTTTCTGGAGAAACTTTGATATCAGAGGAAATGGAGGAAATGCGACAGGAGTCCCGGGGCCAATCGTGAACCAGTGCGCCCCTGGGGACTTCCCTGAGGGGTAATAGGGCAAAGTAGCTTCTGCATTTGGCGCTCATTGGAGACGCAAACAGATCGCAGGAAGGTTGGCCCCACGCGAAAAATCCTTTTCGCCACTGACTGTTTTAGGGACCACTCGCGCGGTAACAGAATTGCTCTGCTCAGCCTGTCGGCTATGACGTTGGATGACCCCGGATGTGCGTTGCTATTAGAAAGCGACCCGTGGACTCCGCCCACTGCCAAATTCTCATGGCCTCTCTGCATAGCTGATAGGACTTGGTTCCCCCTTGCTTGTTTATGTACCAGACTACCGACATGTTGTCCGTCTGAACTGCAATAGTCCCTAGAGGAAGAAGGGGAGCAAAGTGTTGCAACGCTAGAAACACTGCCCTCAACTCTAGAACATTGATGTGCAGATTGTACTCCAAATTGGTCCATTCGCCTTGGACTGTCTGTCCCTGAAAGATGCCCCCCCACCCTATCAGGGAAGCGTCCGTGGTCACCGTAACTGTGGGCGTGGGTAGCACAAATGGTCTCCCCTTGGAAAGGTTGCACCTTTGAAGCCACCAGTTTAGATCTGTTTTGCATGTCTTTGTTATAAGAATCTCGTGTGTTAGAGGTAGTTGTTGAAACGACCATTGTGCAAACAGCAGCCATTGTAGGACTCTCATGTGCAGCCTTCCCAAGGGAATTGCAATAAGGGAGGCTGACATGAGGCCCAACACCTTCAGTACTAGTTTTGCAGGAGATTTCCTTGACAAGAGTAGAAGACGTATATGAGTCTGAAGTGATAATATCCTTTCTGGGGGAAGCCTCAGAATCAACTGACGTGTGTTTAACTCTGCTCCTATGAACAAGATATTTTGTGATGGCTGAAGTAAGGATTTTCCGAAGTTTACGGAGATCCCTAGGTGAACACACAGTTGAAGAGCAAAGTCTCTGGCCTGTAGTAGTTGACGCTGGGTGGTGGCAGAAAGGAGCCAGTCGTCCAGATACGGAAACACCTGGAATCCTTGGCGTCTCAAGTGAGACGCTACCACTGCCATGCATTTGGTGAAGACCCTGGGGGCTGAGGTCAGACCAAAGGGCAGGGCTCGAAATTGAAAGTGACTGGCTCCCAGCCGGAAGCGCAGATGATCTCTGGATGCCCTGGCCATTTTGATGTGGTAGTATGCATCTTCTAGATCTATTGAGCACATCCAGTCGTCCTTCTGTAAGAATGGAAGGATCGATTGAAGCGTGACCATTCGGAACTTTTCTTTCCTGACGAAGGTATTGAGGTAGCTTAGGTCCAGAATGGGCCTCCAGTCCCGTTTTCTTTGGAACTAAAAAGAACCTTGAGTAAGTCCCGAATCCTTGCTGGTCCGCTGGGACTGGTTGGATGACTCTTTTTTCTAGCAGCTTTGAAATTTCTATGGCTGCTGGCTCTCGCAGATGGGGCGGTACATCTGGGAGTCTTTTTTTTCTTTGGAATGGGATGAGATAGAAAGGGTATGTTGTAACCTCTGGTAACCACGCTTTTTACCCACTTGTCTGTAGTTAAACTTTGCCAGGCCTGAGGGTATAAAGCCAAGCGACCCCCGACTGCCTCCAGAGCAGGACAGTCGGGCCTCCTCTCAGGAGTGCTGGAAAGGTTTACCAGGGAGTGTCTCCCTGTCACCTTGATGTTGCGGACCCCCTCTGCCGCCAGGGCGGCGTCTTCCACCTCTACCCCCTCCTCTGCCTCTAGAGGGGGCGTCTCCCTGTGTGCCTGGGAAAGATCCTTGGGGTTTTCAAACCACATTTTTCCACCGTTGCCCTTTGGGGTACGGTCTGGTTGGGGTGGAAAACGGACTCCGACAGCAGACAGAGTCTTTCCCTCCTGTTCACACCGGTAAGGGTCTCCTTTACTTTGGGGCCAAAGAGAGTGGCACCGTCAAATGGGGCGTTGTAAAGGAAGACTTGAAGGCTTCCGAAGGAGCATAAGCGCATCCAGGATTGTCTGCGAAGAGCAATCGCTGAAGCTGCTGCCCTACTCGAACCTTCGGCGAGGAAATCAGCCTCATGGATGAGTTAACAATCGATGTTAGGGTATTAAGTTGCGCTGTCACTTTCTCTGAGACAGCTGCATCTGTAGTACCCTGGAGGGTATCTCCCAACTCTTTGACTAGATCCCTCTGTAGACGTGTAAAATGGGTCAAATAGTTCAGGGATCGCATGGAAAAAGCCGCTGAACTAAAAATGCGCTTCCCGTATCTATCCATCGTCCTAGAATCTTTATTAGGAGGATGGACAGACGAAGAAGACTCCGACATCTCCTTTTTCGTGGCTGCTGCCACCACCATAGCGTCTACTGGAACTCCTTTTGTAAGGTAGGACTTGTCCTGAGGTGCCGTGATGTATTTATTAGGTTTCCTTGGAACTGGTTCCACTGTGTCAGGAGCCTCCCACGCCCTTCAAGCAATTAGTTCCATTAGTTCATCGAAGGGCGGAGTGACCCAGGAGGAAGAAGGGCGAGCACCAAATGCCTTCAGCAGAACTGACATCCTCAGAAGGGGGAAGGGACTGCCGGTCACCTCTCTGTTTCAGGATCTCCAATATGTCCGAAAAAGAGACATCTTCCGAAGGTGACTTAGGGGACCCCTCTGACTCATCTAAGTCAGTATCAGATGTCAAGGATTCCTGTGGAGAATCCAAGTGTCTCCTCTTACACAATCTCTTCCTAGGGACTTCTTCGTGGGGAGCATCCGAAGAAGCCTCGGAGGAAGAGGGGGCACCCTCCAGGGGTGGCTGAGACACTGGTGCCCGACGCTTGGATGTGGCCGTGGGTGCAGATGAAGATAACGGCCCTTTATGGGGAGGAGACGTTGCTTCCACTGATGTGGTTGTCTGGGTAGACAACACCTTCCTCATCAGGTCGAACGCCCCGGTCCCACATCGAAGAGTCCCCGGTTCCGAGGAAATGGGAAGAATCCCGACACGGGCACTGAAGGCATCGACCCGAGGACGGAGCCGAATCGATCCGCGCCGAGGCCCGAGGGAGAGTCGGAGCAAACGCCGGTTCGACTCTCGGCCCCGGAACCAAGGACAGACCGTCGGCTCCGAGACTCGGTATCGGGTCCGACGGAGTCGAGGTGAGAGGAACAGACCGAGAAAAGGACGGTTCTGGACCCGAGGGCTCCACAATCAGTAGATCAGCCTCTTCTGGCTCCAAAGACTGAATCGGTCTCGGAGGAGGAATGGATGGAGATACAGGGAGGCCTTCAAGTTTCGACACCAACTGGGTGGAAACCGAAATAAGTTTGGAGAGGGCCGAATGCTCCAATAACTTCTGCACCACGCAATCCACATCGATATCCGAAAGTTTGGAGGAAGAACGGGTCGAAGGAACCGAAGACGGAGCCGACCTCAATAAGGTCGGAGGGAGCTCCATCACCGGTTCCAAGACTCGAGGCTCAGGAACCGATACCAGTTGAACACTCGGCCCCGAAGTCTGTGGAACCGGTGATCTAACCTTTGCTGAAGAGCTCGGAGCCGATGACTTGGGCTCTGACGTCTTCGATTCCTTAGAGGACTTCGATGCCTGGTCAGAAGCATCCAGAGCCTCCTGGAAAGAAGGTTTCAATAGACCTCTGTCCATTAGTTTCCTGCGCCTATCTGTCATGACCCTCCCACTAAAAGAGTGACAGATGGAGCAGTCCTCTTGCAAGTGGAGAGGGCCAAGGCAGTAGACGAGGAACTATGGTTGTCAGTCACTGACATTTTCTGGCCACACTGACAACGCTTGAAACCTGACTTCACCTTATCAGACATTATAGGAAAGAGAGACAAGTCCAGTAATGCAGTCAAATCCTAAAGTTTGTCAAATCCGATAAAAATTGTCAAATCCGTATAAAGATTCCTCAACTACGTTAAATTTATGAAGGGTGTAGGCCCCGAAAAATTTTTAACCGATAAAACTAGTTAACGGTACCAAGAACTCAACGAGACCACAACACAATCATACAGAAAAATACTGAAACATCAAATAGAAATAGAATTCTAATAAAATATAACAACAAAAAGTTATATCTTAGCTTAGACTCTCGAGCTAGCTCCCAACGATGCGAATGCAGCAGCGGCAAACTAGATCTGAGGTAAAGGCAGAGGGGGATTGTGGGTATTAGATTGTCTCGAGCTTCTTCTCGATGCAGAGCTTGCAAGAGGCCGGCACGGAGCCGAGGATCGGCTCCGAACCCATGTGTAAGAACAAACGGCGAGATTGAACACTATCACATTATAGGTGTATTCCCAATATGCCAAACTAAATTAGCATATGAATTGGCACATGGTGTACCCATCGCCACTCCTGTAGTTTGTAGAAAGTAGTTGCCACTAGCCAGGACTACCATTGCCCGTGCCCACTTAATCTCTACCCTCCTCTATGCCTCACCTATATATACAAAACTATGTAAAAACAACATCAACAAACTTGCGATATCCTATAATAACATTGCTAGATTTGCAACTGGATCTGCCTATACAGCCCACCATTGTGATAATCTTAAACAGCTAGAATGGCTAGAACTGCCAAATATAATACTATTTACTCAATTAACAGTTGCCCACAAGATCCTGTACCAACCTACTAACACGCCTATACTTAGTAACTTAATCACCCCCTATAACAACCTCAAGACCCTACGCTCAGCAAATAAACCACATGTACAAAAAAGCAAAGCTAACAACTTGGCAGGTGACTCCTTGTTTGCCAACACAGTTGGAAAAATCTGGAACTCCCTCCCAAAAGACTTGTCCACCATTACCTCTATAGCATTATTTAAAACCAAACTGAAGCCATACGTTAAATCACAATGGTTATGCCCTTGTTCTAACCCAGACTAACTACTCCTAATTTCTCAAGGCATTATTGCCATTACTGTACAAACTAGTTACTTGCCTGTTAACTTCTAAGAGAGTGTATAACCTAGTTACCTTTTTAAGTCAAATAAAACAAAAGTATTCTCTTATACTATATTGTTAGCAAAATATTTGCATGGCTAACCATAGCTGAAATGTATCACGATTCTGTTTACAGAAATATAACAAAATGCAATGTATACGATGATTATCTGCACATTCAGCTGTATTTCTAAATGTCTCATATTATATATGATAGTGTGTTTATTTTGTTTGTTGAAGCTTTTCTCCCTGGGCCTCCACTGAAAATGGACATATATCCAGTTTGACTAGCCCGTTCAACAAATGTAACATAAAATAAAATAAAATAAACTATATCAACACTCTTCTGCCACAAGGGTGGAGGGAAGCCCTTCTTAATGTAAGATGGCTGGATTTGAATTCAAGTGTAAGAAAAACATACTACATTCAGCAAGTCTGGATCTAGTCCATGCTAACTAAACATTATTTCAGTGCAAAACAAGTGCAGGTAATAAGCAGGCACAAACAGTAAAAACAGCAAAAAGGCACAAATTAATGCAGTAAAACAATAAAACGCAGATGAAAAAATGCAGATCAAACTCAAACTAAGCTTAATTTCTTGTTTTTAACTTTGGATGGCTTGATTCAAGCAGAAACACTCTAGACCACTGGCAAAGGATGCCATGAGCTCTGGTTGAGCCAAAAAACATGCAAATGCGAGGTTTATATATAGGAGAAATTAAACAGTTTTAAACTAGTCTGCCAATAGGAAATCACACAATGATCCTTCCTCCAGCAATCCCCAGCTCAGACATGGCTATATCCACAATCTTCTGCCACAAGGGTGCAGGGAAGCCCTTCTTAATGTAAGATGGCTGGATTTGAATTCAAGTTTATGAAAAACAGGCTAACTTCAGCAAGTCTAAATTGAGAATCAAACCCTGTACCTTGTATCTCTACAATAAACACCTTAATCATTATACTTGGGGCAGCTGGCACACGAAGCAAATGATCTTTAAAACTGAAGAACAGCTGTCAGGGGATTCCACAGGGACCATGCAACCACAGGATGTATTCTGGAAAGGGCTGCTGCCAGGTAAGTTAAGGGAAGAATCACATTGGCAGTCACACACCTCAGAAGTACCAGACATGGTAAGCCACAGCCACAATTTTAAGGAGGGGCGCAGAGGAGCTGTCTTCTTACCAAACTTTGCCAGCAGTAAACATTTGGCATGGCTTTAGGTTTGAGGACATGAAGGTCTAACACCAACCCTATTAGGGGAGTAACCTACTCACAGACTTAAAAGGAACACAGCTCTATATGGTACACCCCGCCGAGAGAGGGGATTTAGAAACCTGGAACCCTGGCCTAAAGACAGGTGGGGCCCAAGTTCCAGGAGGATGGACAAGCAAAGAGCCTCACTTGCTTATATGAGCAAAGAAAGCTATGCTTGCGCTGCAGCTTACATGTAGAACCCTAACAAGAATGCAGAAGGTTAAATGTAGAACTGGGTGGGAGTCCAGCCAAGAAAGGATGTCCTCTCTTACTGCCAACTTCCACAGAATGGCTCCCCTAACAGCAGAACCCCAAGAGCTACCACATCTCCTAGGCATTAGAAATTTCCTGGCTCAAAGGGAAGACTGGGGACTTAAAAATCAGGCGTACCTACTATGAAGGTACACATGTGACATGGACTGAAACCCCTGAAGAAAAAGCTTGTTCATGTCAAAGAAAGCTCTGACATGCTATCCACTGCAGGCACCTGACTATCCCTGGTGGCTTTGCCAAAGCAATCAAAGCAGGTATTAGACAGTAGACTAAGGTGGGGCTGCACCAACATGGCAATGGAGAAGGTTAAGGCAATACCCCCTCTAACCCTATACATAGGGAAGACTCTTGAATGCAGCAAGAACTGTAAAAAGAATGCCTTGAACCTGGACCGGTGAAATGTACAGCTGAAAGCCTGAAGTATGCAGTGATGGTGAACCTTTTGGGCTAGGCATGTCAAAAATTAAGAAATGCCTATCTTCACTCTGCTGGTGTGTCACCCCCTCCCCTGAACAACAGACAAACAATTCTTTACATATTCATTTATTTTAAAAAAATACAGTCCAATCGAGTGCTGCTATGTATTATAAAAGTAAAAAAAAACACACAATACACTTACAATAGAGAAAACGATATGCACACTGATAATTGGGCTTAAATAGTGCACTAAAAAAATATCATACTTTTAATAGTAATTTTGAACTGAACTGAAAAAATATGAAACACATTGCATATGATTTGATTAACATCAACTGATGACTTTTTTGTTGCTGGGTTTTAATAGATAAGTTCAGGGTCACATATTTCTTGTACTGTATTTTTTTGTTCATTCAGTTTCTTTGGTAACTCGGGTGTTGCTGAATGCTGGTGTGTCACCTTTGACATGCATGTCATAGGTTTGCAATCACTGATATACAGTAATAAACCTGGTCAGCTTTGCTTTACCCTTAGCCACCCTATTTGTCAGCTGAGAATGAATGGGATCCAAGAACAGGAATGCTGAAAGCCTATTGAGAAGTAAGCTTCTTTATGTTTTGGCAAGGTAACATTCCATCTGCCAGAGGCGAAAATGAATCACTAACTCTCAGCAGTAGACTGAAGGTGCTACCACACGTTTGTGACAATAACAACAAACCACAGGAGGAATGACTAGGGAATTGAGAAAGATTTGCTCCTAGAATGGCCTCAGTTAATGGACAAGAAAGATCTTGTGCCACAACAAGGAGCTGGAAAAACACTTACTCTTAAGAAACATTTGTAAAAGGAAAATATGTCTTCCTAATAGAAACCCCCTGCAGATCTGACTCAAGAAGAAGCTATTAACCCACTGAAGGCTGTGAAAACTGGACTATAGCATGGTTTGCACAATCAAGCCACTTGTGTGCAAGAGCAGCCAGGATAAATTAGGCCAATAAACTCAGAGGATGCTACTGTTTTGTGGAGAGAAAAAAAAAGCACATGAGCAATGAACATGCCAAAGTAACAAAAAACAAAACAAAAAAAAAAGTAAAAATAATAATTTTAAAAGATGACAATAAAACCTGAACTGAGTTTGCCTTTTCAGTAAAATGTAATAAGTGAAAGAAAATTTGTAAAATGGTATATATTTAACACTGTAAAAAATGTAGCAAACTTTAATAATGAAACCATATCCTAACTTGGACTGTGCAGATGTGTGTACTTCGAAAAGGTTTATCTTTTCTTGTATGCTCCTGAGTTAAATCATGTTATATTTTTTTATTTTGATGCCGACTTGCTAAATTCTTGCCATTCCGCACTGGACATGTGAATGAAAACTGTAAAACTTTTAGTTATGCACTTACCATAACTTTAGATGTATGGGATCCATCTCGCCTACATTCTCTACAGATGGGTTCGGAGCCGATCCTCGGCTCCGACTCGGCGCTATACAATAGAACGCAGTCTCTTATTGGCTGAGTCACCTCATATCCCAGGATGCACCACCGCTACCTCCCCAGATCTCGTTTGTTCGCACTCATGTTCACAGAGACATACTATTGTCATAACATACTCAGGTCTTTCAAGAGAGGAAAGAAGATCAATTTCGGATCGTCCGGTCTCTCCTGGTCTACAAGGCAGGGGGCTGGAGGGTGGGTTATTAGGAATGTAGGCGAGATGGCTCCCATACATCTAAAGTTATGGTAAGTACATAACTAAAAGATGTAATGTGATCCTATCTCGCCTACATTCTCTACAGATGGGACAGCGTCCCTAGCACCTAATTCCCGGGTGGCTCACTGGAAAACACTCCTGAGAACTGTGGAACCGAAGGAAGCTCGACCCCTGGATGCCACATCTAATTTGTAGTGAGAAACAAAGGTGTGTGAAGATGTCCACGTGGCAGCCGCACAAATGTCGCCAATAGAGAGCTTGGAATGAAAAGCTGCCGAAGTGGCCATAGCTCTAGTAGAATGAGCTTTAACGGGAGCTATAAGCTCCTTGTTTGAGATGAGATAAACATGAGTGATGCAGTCCCTGATCCACTTGGCAATAGTGACTTTAGTGACGGGTTTGCCTAATCTATTATCCGAAAAGGACACAAACAATTGATCTGATTTCCGTGCTTTGTGTGTCCTATCCAAATAGAAGCGTAATTGCCTGTGCACATCTAAGCAGTGAAAAGTATATTCAGCTCTATTGGAATATTTGGGAAAGAAGACCGGTAGCTCCAGTGACTGTTGTAGACAGAAATTAGAACAAACCTTTGGTATAAAAGATGGGTTTGTCCTAAGAGATACTCTATCCTTGTGGAATACCAAGTAAGGTGGTTTAACACATAGAGCCTGAAGCTCTGAAACCCGTCTGGCTGAAGTAATAGCGATTAAAAGGGCAGTTTTCCAAGAAAGGAATTTCAGATCACAGGTTGCTGCCGGCTCAAAGGGTGGTGAGGTTAAAGCACCTAATACCATGTTCAGATCCCACGGAGTTGCAGGTTGCGAAGTGGGGGGTCGTAGAAGCCAAGCTCCTTTAATAAAGGCTTTACAGAGCTTGTTGCTCATTAAGGGAGGTTGCACACTTTCATGAAAATTGGAAATAGCCGCCAATTGTACTTTGATGGTAGATACTGAGCAACCTTGCTGGAACAGGGAGGCTAAAAACTTCAGTACTTCTGATACCGAGGCTGTCATTGGGTCTAATCCTCGGAGTTGAGCCCAAATAGCAAACCTCTTCTATTTACTACTATATATGTTCTTTGTAGAAGTCTTGTGGGCTGAAGACAAGATGTGTATGACTTCAGGAGCCAAAGAGTGGCTCCTAATTATGGTTGGAAGAGGAGTAGCCAGGCTGTCAACTTCAACGTATGGAGGGACTGATGGAGTTTTCCTGACTGATGAGTCAAAAGGTCCGGAACTTGGTCCAGCAACCAAGGACCCTCCAATGCATACCTGTGAAGAAAGGGGAACCAGATTTGCCGAGGCCAGTATGGGACGATTAATATCATTCTGCTTCTCAAGCGAATCGCCTTCTGAATCACCTTGGGGAGAAGGGGAACCGGTGGAAAGGCATATAGCAGACCGGAGGGCCAAGCGTGGACTAGAGCGTCCTTGGGAGTCTCCCCCGAAACTGGGGTCAGAGTGAAGAAGTGGTGACATTTCGCATTGAGGGGGCTTGCGAAGAGATCGCAACAGGGGACTCCCCATCTTGTGAAAATCTGTGTTATCACTCTGTTGTTCAAGGACCACTCGTGAGGGGAGAGAATAGTTCTGCTCAGTCTGTCGGCTATCACGTTGGATTTCCCCGGAATGTGCGTTGCCATTAGAAAACGCTTGGTAGCAATCGCCCAATCCCATACTCTCATGGCCTCTCTGCAAAGGGGATAGGACCTGGTTCCTCCTTGCTTGTTTAGGCACCAGACTACCGACATGCTGTTGGATTGAATG
This sequence comes from Protopterus annectens, assembly GCF_019279795.1. Classification (NCBI taxonomy): domain Eukaryota; kingdom Metazoa; phylum Chordata; order Ceratodontiformes; family Protopteridae; genus Protopterus; species Protopterus annectens. The sequence continues at coordinate 301,290,778 of NC_056745.1, forward strand.
GCAATTGTACCCTGGGGGAGGTGATCGTGCAGTGCTTGCAACGCTAAAAGCACCGCCCTCATCTCCAGGATATTGATATGAAGAAGACTCTCGTCGGGGTGCCACGTGCCTTGGACCGACCTGTTCAGATAATGACCCCCCCACCCTGTCTGGGAGGCGTCCGTAGTCAGCGTGGCAGAGGGGAGTGGTGGAACGAAGGGTCGCCCTTGATTCAGATTGGGGGATAGAAGCCACCAACGAAGATCCTGTTTGCACGTGTCCGTGATCAGAATGCGGTGACTGAGGGGACGGTCCTGATAAGACCACTGGACTGAGAGGAGCCACTGAAGTATCCTCATGTGCAACCTTGCCAAGGGGACCAGAAGAATGGTGGCTGCCATGGAGCCCAACAGTTGTAGGACCATTCTTGCTGGAGCACGACGTCTGAGGATTAGGGCCTGGACCTGAGACTGAAGCGTTGCGATCCTTTCTGCAGGGAGATAGACTCGCATCTGCCTTGAATCTATTTCTGCACCGATAAACAGAATACGCTGAGATGGTTGCAATACAGATTTTGACCAATTGAAGGTGATTCCTAAGGATTGGCCCAGTGCTATAGTGGCTGCTAAATTTTTCAAGAGTAGATGCCTGGAGGCGGCAGTTAGGAGCCAGTCGTCTAGGTATGGAAACACCTGGAATCCTAGACTTCTCAAGTGAGCAGTCGCGACTGCCAAACATTTGGTAAACACCCTGGGGCTGTGGTGAGACCAAAGGGCAGTGCTCGGAACTGAAAATGACTGTCTCCTAGGCTGAAGCGTAAGTGTCTCCTCGACGCCTGATCCATCAGAATGTGATAGTAGGCGTCCTTGAGGTCTATGGAGCACATCCAAACTCCTTTCTCCAAAAGCGGGAGAATGGATTGTAAAGTGACCATCCGGAATTTGGACTTTTTTACAAATCGGTTTAGTTTGCTGAGATCCAAAATGGGTCTCAAGTCCCCGGTCTTTTTTGGCACCAAAAAGAATCTTGAGTAAGTCCCTAATCCGGCCTGGTCTGCGGGGACAGGTTGGATGACTCCTTTTTGAAGCAGCTTTGATACTTCGTTGGCTGCATGATCCCATTGACTGGGTGGTGGGTCCAGGATTCTTTGGACTGGTGGGGGTGGTTGAACAAAGGGGATGGAGTAACCTCCGGCAATGATTCGAAGCACCCATTGGTCCTGAGTAATATCTTCCCAGGCCTTTAGGTGCTTCGAGAAACGACCCCCGACTGGCTCCGGAGCTGCACAGTCGGTTACTCCTTCAGGGATGCTGGAAGGAGGAGGAGCCACGAAAGGACTCGCGGTCTCCAGTGTTGCGGGGGCCTCTGCCGCCTCTGGGACGGCGTCTCCCTGAAAAATTTCCCCCTCCTCTGCCTCTAGAAGTGGGATCGCTCTGCTGCGACGAGTAAGGCTTCTGAGACTTACGGAACCACATTTTCCCTCCCCTTCTGGCCTTGGGATAAGGCCTGAGGGGAGTGGAAAAGCGGGCTCCTACGGCAGCCAAGGTTTTACCCTCCTGCTCGCAGCGAGTCAAAGTGTCCTTTACCTTGGGTCCAAACAATGAGGACCCATCAAAGGGGGCGTCGGCAAAGGAAGACTTAAAGGCCTCTGCAAAATGACACAGGCGTAGCCAGGCTTGTCTCCGTAGAGCAACACCTGTCCCAGCCGCTCTACTCGCTCCTTCGGCCGCATAGGAAATGAGCCTCATGGACGAGTTAGATAGTGAGGATAGGGTAGCCAACTGAGAGTTAACCATCTGTGTTAACTGTTCAGGTAAGTTACCCGAGAGGGCATCCGACAGCTCCTTGATCAGATCCCTCTGTAGTCTGGTGAAGTGTGCCAGATAATTCAGAGACCTTAATGTAAAGGTCGCTGAAGAAAGGGTACGCTTGCCATACCGATCCATGCTCCTAGACTCTTTATTAGGAGGATGGATGGACGTCGAAGCCTCTGCCACATCTTGTTGGGTGGCAGATGCCACCACCATAGCATCTACAGCCACACCTTTAGATAAAAAATCCTTGTCCGGGGGTGCCGAGAGAAACTTATTGGGACGAGCTGGCACCGGTTCCACAGAATCCGGGTGTTCCCACGCCCTTCGAGAGATCAAATCCAGAAGCTCATCGAAGGGCGGAGACACCCAGGAGGCGGAGGGCTGAGCCCCGAAGGCCTTGAGGAACACCGACTCCTCAGAGGAAGGGGGTTTGGACTGCCAGTCGCCTCGTTGTTTAAGGATTTCCAGAATGTCCGCAAAGGAGACATCTTCCGAGGACGACTTTGGGGACCCCTCCGCATCATCGAGGTTGGTATCCGATATGAGGGACTCGTCAGGGGAGTCGACGTGTTTCCTCTTACACTGTCTCTTCCTGGGTGGTTCCTCCGAAAGGGTGTTGGAGGAACCTCCAGGAAGAAGGGAACCTCCAATGGGGGTAACCTCAGGCCCAGGGGCTCCGCTATCACGAGACAGGGGGATTCCAGAAGCGCCAGTCTCCATGCCCAAGGAAGGTGGTGGTGGAAAAGTCGAAGTGGCCACAGAGGATTTGGCTAAAGCACTTCTCATGGCCTCGAAGGCCGGACCCCCAGAATCCTGGGAAGGTCTCGTCCCCGAGGCCACAACAGTAACCGGAGCCCCCGCAGCCGACGCACCAAGAGGGAGGCTCGGAACCGAAAGGATCGGATCCGAAGCATTCCCCCCCCGGGGCCGACTGAGGAGGTCCGCGTACCGAACCCCGACCCGAGGGACGGGGTTGAAGTTAGAGTCGGAGCCGACTCGATAACTTCGACCGGATCCACCAACACCGACTCCAACGGCGCCAAGGCTGTCGGAGGAGGAATGGAAGTAGAAGGATGGGAGATCGGCTCCAGAGCCAACTGGGCAGGAGTCGAGATCAATTTAGCGAAGACCGGTGACTGGAAAAGCTTCTGAAGCACCCTGTCTATGTCCGAATCGGACATCCTCGAAGAACGAGAAGAGACCGACCGGGTCCGAGTCGACTTCTCCGCCGGCTCCGAAAGACTGGGGGACCAGCTCCATAAAGGCTCGAGGCGTATCGGCGCCGAAGGAGGTTCCACTACTATAGCAATCTCCCTCGGAGCCGATGTGGACTTCGGCTCCAAAGTGGAAGTGCCTGAGCGGGCAACCCTCATCGGCTCCGAAGGCAGTGGAGCCGATGAAGGTGACACGCCTCTCGATGCCCGAGCTCTCGACTCCAAAGCCAGAGGAGTCGAGGCTGGAGACATCGAGGCAGACCGTTCCGCCCTCGGCTCCGAAGTCCGTGGAGCCGACGGAGAAGCCTGCCTAGCCTTTTTAGCTATCGGATCCGACGGACTGGTCGGAGCCGAAGATTTTTTCTTCTTGCCAGTAGGAGAAGAAGAAGAGGATAAGGCTTCCTCAAAAGAAGGGGCAATGAGCCCTTTTAACATCAATTTGTTTTTCCTCTCTTGGAGGACTCGAGAGGAAAAAGCGTGGCAAACGCTACAGGACTCCTGGAGATGTTTGGGACCTAAACAATATACACACAAGGAATGATCATCCGTTATAGACATTTTATAACCACACTTAACACATTTTTTAAAACCGGAAGGTCTATGCTCCTTAGACATGGTTTTAAAGAAAAATTCAACAACAATTATAGGACAAAAAACAGTTAACACTGACAAACTAGGCTCTAATTTAAACACCTAAGGCAAGGCTAGGCCCCTCTAACTAAAACGGAACCTTTTCACCAACCAAAATACACAATCTTCCACAAAAAGGTTACCAAAAACAATCACACAACAACGCTAGCCGTTAAAACAGCTTTTGGGTGAATTTTATAGAAAAATTTGACAGGAAAAGTTTCTGACTAGAGGTACTTAGCTCAGCCAAGTTCGAGACCACGTCTATGCTGGAAAGCGGCAAACGAGATCTGGGGAGGTAGTGGTGGTGCATCCTGGGATATGAGGTGACTCAGCCAATAAGAGACTGCGTTCTATTGTATAGCGCCGAGTCGGAGCAAAACCCATCTGTAGAGAATGTAGGCGAGATAGGATCACATTACATCATCTTCTAAATTCAAATTAAAGCCCCCTCAAAAATCTTGCTTGATACAACAGACTGACACACACACTTCAAAATGAAACAGAAGTTAGGAGAAGCTAAGCAAGTTACTGTTTTCTTGCTTGAGGACACCCGCTGGAGACACGGTTCAAGCTATACTGCCTGCAAGGACTCTTAACTCTATCTTGGTCTTAAAAGCTAAACAAAATAAGTATATAGTAAATACTTTTAATTCACGTCTTAGGGAGACTTTTCAGACCATTCTTTGGTCTTTTGAAGGATTAATTTTGATGTCCAAGTTTTTATTGATTGCATATTTACTTGAAAAATAAATACCTAAATAAAATTCTTTATTTGAAATAATTATTAATTTATTTATAATTTTCAGTACTTGTTGCTGATGTTTTATTTATTGGTTTAAAATTCATTTGCAATCTTTTTCAAACAATTTGTTTTTGATGCAATTATACTCTCATCATGTGAGAAAATTTCGAAATTCACATTTCAAAATACATAATTTAGTTACTTCAATTGAGCTATATTAATAAACTTTAGTTTCTATTTACTGTATGCTGAGCATCTGTTCATTATACCCTGAATCCATTACATCTGCCCCTGCCTCTGATGATGCAGTTGTGGGTAAGGCATGTTTTCTTTACTATGTGGAAGATTTCAGCACAAAGTGACACAATGCACCACATTCAGTCAAAAAATAAATTAATAAGTAAAGACAGTTAGATTCAAGAAAAAAATGAAACAAGGTAAGATTCCTAATAAAGTGTACAGTGCTTGGTATACATTATAACAACAGAAATCTAACACTTGTACAAGTAATTTTTTTCTGTAAACAATGCTGTTATTTTACTGTCTTTTATTTACAGAGAGCTGTTCAACATCAAACAAAAAACAGCATCGTTCTGCATTACAAAAGTCATTAAAAAAGTACTGAAGTTCTCTGGTGCCTCTCTGAATGTACATGCATTCACAATAACTTCAGGAAAACCCAGTTGTGTAAGTAAACTTACCATGACAGACAAGAAAGACTAAAATATAAGTTTAGGGATCAAGCTCTTCAGAGCTTTCCTGCCAATACAGAGAGGAAGGCGGAGCCCTGAAAGGCCAATGACAGGAACAATGTCCACACCCAGGCATAAAAATCACACTAAAAAACATGAGGGGATGGAGGGAGGGAGCAGCTACGACAGCAGTGATCATTCAAACATCTACTGTTATGGTAGGTTCACTTACACAACTGTACTATGTCCTTCATATTGATCACTGCTGCAGTAGCCTTAGCTACATGGGTAGATTACTTCAGCTTACTACATTCAGTTGGTGGAAAGAGAAGAGTTGAGGAGCCCCTGCAGAATGGTCCAAGCAAAGCCTGTCCTGGACCTAGACAAAGAATCAAGCTTATAGTGCTTTGTAGAAGTGTGTACAAAGGACCAAGTAGCTTCTACAGTACTTCTAGATCCCAACCCTTTCCAAAAAGCCATAGATAAAGCCAAGGCCCTGGTACAGTGGGTCTTTACCCTGCATGGAATAGTTTTGTTGTGATAAATATAAAGGTAATAGCCTTGGACAACCATTTGGAAATAGTCTGTTTTGACACAGGTTGTCCCTTCCTCTTACCTTCTCAAGAAATGACAAATGATCTGAAGATATGAAAGATTTAGTTTTGTCAAGATAGTGAAGGAGTTGTCTGTGGGCATCCAAAGTATGGAGTATACTTTCTCCTCGTTTTTAGGTTCAGGAAAGAAAACAAGGAGATAGATAGTTTGGCTTAAAGAAAATTCAGATACCACTTTAGGCATAGATGAAGGATTAGTTCTCAAAGAAACCCTGTCCCTGTAGAAAATGAGATAAGGTTGTATCACCACAAGAAATATGCTGAAATGGCCGATAAATTAACCCTGACAGATGAATAAGAAATGCCATAGGACAGTAACTCACAGAAATATTGTAAAACCAGAGAACAACTAGCCCTGAATGGGTGCTGGCTATGTTGCTGGCACAAACTATATAATCTTTTTCATTTACTAATACAAAATTTTCCAGTATCAGGCTTTGTTGCCTCAATTAGTAGCTCCTGCAAATCCTCAGTAAAGAGGTACCTAAAAGAAATTAAGACCCTATCATTCTGGCAGTTAACTGAAGTTGGTTGATGTTGGGATGTATCAAACATCCCTATTTTTGTGTGGGTAGATTTAGTCTGTGAGGAAGCTTGTGGTAACTGACCTTTAATATTTTCAAAAGAAGAGAACCACAGCTGTTTGGGCAGAAGGAAGTCATCAATATGATCTTTGGGGAGTCTTTCTGAATCTTCACGAGTATTCTGCATATTACTGGAAAGAATAGAAAATCATACAGGAAAATTTCCTGCCCAAGGAAAAGAGAAGGCAACCGTCTTTTAGGCCTGCTTGCATGGAGTCTTGGAACAGAATCTTGCTAGCTGACTGTTGAGAGAGGAGGCAAAGACTACTTGAGGAAATCTTGGAAGACCCCTCTGATCTAGTTTCTGTTTGTGAGGGTCTTTCCTGGTCTTGCTCAGCTTTCTGGCGGAATGTAGAATCCCTGTAGAGTGAGACTGTACTGTGAAACTCTATCCAAAGCTAACATGGCAAGTCTGCAAAGAGGGCATGACTTGGATTCCCCTTCTTGTTGATGTAGCACATGACTGTGGTATTGGTTGTAACAATATGAAGAGGGCCGGGGGCCAAAAATGAGTGCCTTGATAACAGCAAGCATCTGTCCTTGGTGTCCCACACACCATGCATTTTATACCTTCTGAAACTGCTTCTCAAAGTCCAAGACATCTGTTGTGACCGACTGCTTGGAACAGGGAAGAAAGAAAGGAAGACCTGGGTTTAAGGATATCTGTTGTTTCCACCAACTGATTTCTCATCTGACAAACTGCAGCACTGAGATTTGAAAAGACAAAGGGTGTTGGTGCTGGGACCAAAGAGACTTCAGATACCACTGTATTTTTCTCATGGTGGTCCAAACGGAGAGAAGTCAGTAAAGCAAAGGAGAGTAGTACTGCTGGAATTAAATTCATCAAGGTGGACCCCTGTTTTTCTCAAAATCTCACCAAGACAAAACTGATATACTGACTGTATTTTATATAGCATATATCCTGGACAGAAGCAGGATAAAAAATATCCTACGAACGCTTACCTGGTTTTCAATGCAAGAGACTAGAATACACAGATCTGATCTGATCTGATCTGTAGATAAATTTTCTCTGAGTTAGCGTAAACCTGAAGCCAGTACATTTTGAGAATAGTGGGTGGGGAGGGTTCATCCCCCATATCCAGGGCACAGGAGGTCTTACAGCCCTGCATAAAACAGATTTTAACTTTCTGCCGATCATGACTAGGCACTATTTTGAGCAGTGGGAAGTGAGGTAGTGGAATGTAAGTGCATGGTACCCAAGCTGATGAAGTAGTTCCCTTCACATCTAGAAAGATTCTCAAAGTTCATGGACTAATTGGTGGATGGCCCTGAGGAAATGTTGGTTGAAGTATCCAGTGTATGATGTCTGTGTCAAATCCTGTTTTGGCTCTAGAGGCAATGTCTTGGTTGTATTGTCAACAGAAGGTCTAGACTGAGGACCAGGTACCTGCTTCTAAAGTACAATGAGAGCAGACCCCTCAAAGGAGGGAAGTCGTGGTTGCTGTGGCTATAGTGGAATGGGCCCTTACCTGCCCTCATACACGTTTATCACAAAATGAGTAAAATAAACAAATATAATTGGTTAACTATTCATAGATCATCTGTGCAGACCATCCCTCCTTGTCCTTGGCAAAGGATAAAAATAACTGCTGTACTTACCTGCTGCCTATTGTTCTATCCAAGTAGAATGTCAATTGCACATGCACATCAAGAAATGTAGAATCCACTCCCCTTTTTTTCAGGGGTAGGGCAGAAGGCTGAGAGGTGAATGCCTTGACTCAAATACAACTCTGTTCTTACCTTGGGCATAAGTGAAGGGATGGTGTGCAGACTGTCCCTGTCTTTGTGGAAAAATATAATTTTTTTTTTGCACAACAGCCTGTAGATGTGAAATTCATGTGGTAGAAGTAACAGCCACTAAGAAGATGAGTTTCCACATCAAGAATTTCAAGGATGCAGAGGCTGGTAGCACAAAGGTGGGGTGGGGGCTTCTCAAGGACACAGCTGAGGTCCCATGGTACAGTGAACTACTTCTTAGCTGCAACACCCCCTTTAGGAACTGCTTCACTGGCAAAGAGGGAAAGGATGGAAAAGCATTACATCCATAGGAGTGAAAAAAAAAAAAACATTTCACTTCCAGGCCTGGTTGCAAGGAATGTATTTAGCTGTCTGTTTTGCAGGGAGGCAAACAGATCTACTTGAGGTGTTCCCCACAGCTCGATCAGATCCTAAAAGGCATCTATTTCCATTTGTGAGGGTCTGTCCTGGTGCTGCACAACTTGCCTGTTACAATGTTTTGCTCTGATGGAATGTATTAATCCTGAAGAGTTAGACTGAGCTGAGTTGCTGCCTCTTGGGTAATCATAGGAAGTCTGCAAATGGGCTAAGATTTGGCACCCTCTTGTTTATGTACCACGTCACTGTTATATTATATGTGATAACTTGCAGAGTTCCTGGAAACCAGGGATGATTTAAGGCCTTTAAATTTCTTGGATATTTTATATGCTTTAGTCTGCCCTGGGAATTCCACAGACCATGCACGTCTACCCTTCTGAAACTGTTCTCCAAGCAGTCTGGGATATCTGTTGTGACAGGCAGAGGGAGTACGAAGGAAGAAGGGCAGACTTGGGTTGAAAGACAACTGGTCCATCCACCAAAGAAATTCTCTTCTGACAAACCACAAAAACGGAATCTGAAAAGATAAGGTGTGTTGATGCTGAGCCCAGACTGATCTGATGCTCCACTGAATTTTTCATGTGAAGTTTGGCTAAGGGAATCATGGTAATGATAGACACCAAGAAACCCAGAATTCTGAGAAATTCACTGGCAGAAGCCTGAGATTGGCTGGAGAAATTCAGGAAGGTTCAGGACAATTTCCTTGTACTCTTCTGCTTTGTCCAAAGGAAAAAAACTCTTCCCAAGGACAAATCTAGAAGACTTTCTAGAAAAAAACAAGAAGGGAGAAGGGATGCAAGATGACTTCTGTAAATTAATTTGAAACCCCAGACTAAGCAGGAGTTTCATGACCCATGTCAGGAATCCTTGCAACTTGAAAAAGTATCTGCAAATTTAACACAATCAATCCAAATATGGAAAGATGTGAATGGCGTTAAACCTGCAGTAAGCAATCACTGGAGTCAGGCACTTTGTAAACACCCCTGATGTAGTGGATAGACCAAAGAGTAAAACAGAGAACTGACAATGTGAGCCAGTCACAGCAAATCTTTAAAAAAAAAAAAAAAAAAAAAAAAAAAAAGTCCTGAACTCTCTGCAATTTGGAATGTGGTGATATCATATTTGAGGTCAAATGTTATTATGAAGCTGTAGGTGCATATGAGAGATAACAGGGTTTAAAGGAATAACAGTTTTAAATATTCAGAAAGGAAAAGCCTATGATAAGTCCCCAAAGTACTCTCATTCTCTGCCAACAGAAAATTCCTTGAGTAAAAAGTTTTGCTTTTCAGAGAAGAGGGTACACATTCTATGATCCCATGAGCCAACATCTGCTCTAAAATGGGAGGAAAAGGGACATCTGGTTTGAATGAGGAACAGGAATATCCTGAAAACAGGGAAGGCATTCTTATTTCCATCAGTACCCCTCTTAGATGAGTCTCAGAACTTACTTGTCTGAGATAATCTGACACCAAATGGGAACATGAAGGCCTAGACTGAGGGGAAATATTTGTAGGAATAGGTTCGTAGGTGTATACTAGACTGATGATCACTATGGTCCTTAAGAACCTTACCATGCAACACAAATGTGACCCAGAAATTTGATTTATTGGGGTGATTTAAAGACTGCCTCTGTCCATCACAGACACAGAAGCCAGACTGGGGTGAATTTCTGATTACCCTTCCATTGGTCTAAATTGCACTTAATAGGAATAGGGAGGAACTCAACTTCTGTTCTAGAGAATGGGAATTCTCTTGAGAAACATGCCTGTCTCTCCAATATGTCCTATTGATGTTGCAAGCAAAATGTAGGTCTTTTAATCTAGTAGATCTAATGCTGTTTGTTTTGCAGATCAGCAAAAAATTCATCGAAACAGAGTAGGGTGACACCTTGTATGCTAGGCAAAGATTACTTTTCAGAAGTCCGTATGATACCAAGTAAACAGACAAGGCTTTGAGGCGATCAGCACAGGACATTGCGTTTATACCCTGTATTCTTTTTGTAAGGAACCTCTGTAGATGTTTCAGTTGCTGTATGTGTTTGGTCAGGTACACACTGAAGGAGGTATTATACTCTGATGGGATGAGGGCTCAGTACAGTGGTATAATAAACTGGGATAGATCCAGTGTCTGGTGGTCTCCTATGTCCCTGCTGATAATTTCCACGATAATTCTTTCAATGGATTTGCCAATAGGAATAGTCAGACTAATAAGTCTGTAGTTTCCAGGACCTGTTATGGAGGGGGATGATCGTCGCAGTTCTCCATTCACGTAGGGCAAACTCTGGTTTTAGATTATAGTTAAATAATGAATACAGGGGTCCTGATATGTCATACTTTAGACTATTCAGGAGCCATCCTGGGATGTTACTGGGGCCCACTGAGGCCGTGTTCTTGGCTTTAGTGAATGCAGCCAGAGTATGCTCCATAGCTGAAGTTGGAGGGGATATGTTTAAGTGTATTATTAGAGAGTGGTTGGGGGTGAAAGGGGGGTAAAGTTAGAACTGAACTTGTCTGCTAACAGGTTCACTATATCACCAGTCTCAATGAATGTGCCATTAGCCACCACCAGTTCAGCACAATGTTGTGTGAGGCCCATGAGGTTTCTGGCATAGATGTAAATGGCCTAATAATTATATTTCACCTGGAAGGATATCTTAACCTCAAAGTTGGCTTTACTTGACCTAATTAACTCTCTTAGTTGCCTATTTACTTTGATGACAGAATTTTTAATCTTTGTGGAAATTACCCTTCCTGATTTTTGTCATATTTCTTTTCCTTTTGTTGTATATCCTGTTGAATTTGGAGTGCCACCAGGGCAGTTTGTTTCTGATGCTAGTTCTGGGCTTACTTCTGGTAGGGACAACAACCTCTATACAGCCACTGACATGGTTGCACAGAGGTTCTGAGAACAATTCAACATATGCTGTTGTATTATCAGGGCTTGGAGAGGCATTGAATTTTGACAAGCCATCACTTAATAACAGGTAATTTGCCATGGAATTGTTTCTGTTACTGGTTTTAATGGGATTACAGAGTAGATTTTAATTTAGAAGGAGACAGTTATGGTTGGGCCTTACCAGGGAGGACGAGACATGGGGGGGGGGGGGGGTTGCAGCATTCTCCCATATTTGAATGCATGAGGCCTAGTATGCTGGAGTCTCTAGTGGGAATACTCACTGTTTGGTCAAGGGTTTTTATACTTATGAAGTCCCGGAACCTCTGTGTCTGTAGATTTGAGGCCGTGTAGGATTCCCAGTCTATAGAGGGATAATTAAAGTCCCCATGAGTAGGGTGTTAGGTTGGATGGTAAGTGCCTCCAGTAGGCTGACTTGTGCATTGTGAGCTTCTTGGACACAGAGGGTGACCTACAACTAGCTAGGATATGGTACGGGATTTTGTCTATGGTGGTCTGCATGTGGAGAAACTCCAGCACATCATCCCGTTTGACCATCCTACGGGTATGTTTTTTATTGGTTTATATTAGGCACCTCCACCTATAGCCCTTGTTGGCACAGTTACTGGTTTAAAAGTGTGGAAGGCACTGAAACCTTGCACTGCCGGGAGCAGTCTCTGCCGCTTTAAACCATGTTTCAGTAACTGCACAGATATCAACATCACCACTACCTTTCTCTGACTCCCTTAAGCTAACTAACTGGAACCCCCTAAAAATACTACCATTAGACAAAGCCGTTGACTACTTCAATTCTACATTCTTAACTGTCCTTAACTCCCTAGCTCCAATTAGAGCTAAAAGAGTTAAAACAAAGATCACTCCCTGGCTCACCAAAGATACAAAAAAGATAATGCTACAAAGGGATAAAACGTGGAAAACCTACCTCCGCTATAAACAGCCAGAAATATTACTTAAATATAAACTGAGAAACCTAACCAAAAAACAAGTCATTAGAGATAAAAAGTCTTACTACATCAAACTACAAGAAAATCATGCAAAAAATCTCAAACAATTCTAGAACTCTATGAATTCCCTCCTCAGGCCAGGTACAAAAAACAACCCCTGCCCAGATGCTAGCAAATCTGACCCAGAAATTGCCTCACTATTCAATACCTTCTTCACCTCTTCTATCGCTGAGCTAACTAAGACCTTTTCCAACAATAACCCTCTTCCCCTCCCTGCTCAATCTCCCCTCCCTCCTCTCTCCACCCTAATTTCGAACTCAAACCCATCTCCACCAATCTAATAAAGAAACTTCTTTATAAACTTAAGCCTTGCTCCAATGCCCCTGATAGCATTCCGTCCTCCTTCCTAAAAATATCTTCAGATGCTATTGCTCTGCCTATCAGCATCCTGATCAGTAGATCACTAATTGAATCTTATGTACCCAACTGTGGCATACTGCATTTACTCTTCCAATCCACAAGAGTGGCAAAAATTGTAATGTCTCCAATTTCCACCTCATAGCCATCCTCTCCCCCATCTCCAAAATTCTTGAAAAATGCATCCACCTGCAGCTCTTGCCATTTCTTACCAAATACCAGCTACTCTCTCCTACCCAACACAGCTTCCGCCCAGGACACAGTACTAACTCTGCCCTTCTCTCCTTCTTACATTCTGTCAACTCAGCCCGTGACTCTGGTAATATGGTATCTTCTGTTCTGCTGGACTTATCCAAAGCCTTTGATACCATCTCTCATACCCACCTTCTAAACCATCTCTCTAATCTCAACCTTTCCCAAAAAACTCTCTCATGGTTCTCTAGCTATCTTTCAAACAGGTCCCAAGCCGTGAAATGGGGCCAAGCCACCTCCCCTTTCCTTCCTACCCCCACTGGAGTACCCCAAGGTTCCATACTTGGCCTATTGCTATTCAATATATTTATTAATGACTTCCACAAAGCCATTCCTAACACCAAAATTGTGCAATATGCTGACAATGCCACTTTGAACTGCTGTGCCACTAACCTAACAGAGCTCCAATTTCTGACACAAAATGCCTTCTCCACCACTGAATACTGGATGCTCCAAAATCACCTCTCACTAAATGCCAACAAAACTAAAATCCTTCTTTTCTCCCCCTCAAAATCCTCCCCTCTTGATAATAACTCTCTTCAAATTACCAGCCTCAATAACTCCTCTATCGAGATCGTACCCTCCACCAAACTTCTTTGTGTCACAATTGATAATCAACTAAAATTTAACACTCATATCAAGCTAAACATCAAGAAAACACACATAAAACTTGGCCTACTTTACAGAAACAACCATTTCCTCTCCTTCCACCAGACTAACTCTTGCCTCTACTTATCTCCTTCCCTCTCTTATGTATGGCGCTCCTCTGCTCACTAATTTATCTTCCACACTCACCTCCAAATTGGAAGTTTGTTACAACAAAATCTCCAGATTTGCTACCAATGCCAAATCCTCCTCTCATCACTGTACCACCCTTCATTCTTTAAACTGGCTTGAACTCCCCAACCTACTTGACTTTCACCAAATAACCACAGCCCACAAATTGCTATTCCAACCCACTAACTGCCCTGCCCTATCCAACATACTACAACCTTATACTCCTTCAGACCCCTTAGATCTTCTCACCAAAACCTGGTTACCATTCAAAAACCCAAGCGCCCAGCTGGCCAGTTTCTCTTATCCTTTACCCTAGCAAAAACATGGAATGATCTACCCTCTTCTCTAAGGACCTGTAACAACCATAATAACTTCAAAACTCAACTTCATTCCTACCTCTACCTAAACAGGAAATGCAACTGCACTCTTCCACCCATACCTCTCAAGCCCTCCTCCCCCTTCACTCCAGGCTAACCTTTTTTTTTTCCTTCCTAACCTCACTCTCAACCACTGATTCGTACATGTAACTAAATAGTAAACTCTAGCTATTATGCTATAAGCTTGTTTTTATTTTTTTTTCTGAACAAAAAATTGTAATTGTTTTTGTCTTATTCTTGTTGAAGAAATCCATTGTTTGTATTACAAACTACCTTTGAAATTTTCATGTTAATAAACTTTGTTCTGTGGAGCTTTTCTCCCCGGGCCTCCACTGAAAATGGGCCCTCAAGTCCAGTGGACCTCCCCGGTAATCAAACTGGAATAAATAAATAAATAAATAAAACATTCTCAAGTGTGAGGAGAACTTGCAGGGAATATAGTTTTTTTTTTTTTTATTTAGGCACCTGGCATTGAGCAGTAACACCTTGAGATTCTGCCCAGTTTATTTTGATGTGTTAGTAGGCTTGTCAATTTGGCATTGCCAAAAAAAGGCTCTATGGGAGAGGTCAAAGCCATAGCTAGTATTCAAAAGCCTAGAGGGGAAAGGTGCAGACCATGCTTGGCAAAGCAACATTGGATCCCCTTAGAATGACATCAGAAAGACAGTCAGGTCTTGAAATCAATCATTTTTTTGCTAATATTGTGGCATTATCCTCGGTGATGGTAGTATGCTGCTCAGTGCCAGGCTCATACCAGAGTGAGACACACAGTCTGAAAGCTCCATAATGCCTTTCTTCATATAGTCTACGGAAGTATATGAAAATGGTTTGAAACAGGTAAACAAAAAAACTTCCCAAACACTGTCTTCCAAGACCACGTGAAAAATCCACTACAAAACCTGAGTTTAAAATATTTATTTAAGCTTCTCTTTAAACATGCACTTTTCGTCAGATTTAAGTATCCAACTTCATCAGAAGCAAAACTTTAAGTTAATAATCTACTAGAGCATTTTATAGCACCCAAATCTCATTAAAATCATGTTGAAGTCACGCAGCACTGCACATGTACTATGCAGAGAGCTCACCCTACTGGTGAGATTTGCAACTACTAATTAATTCTTTCTTTTTTAATTTTTTTATTTTTTATTGTTTATTTTTTATATTGTTTAATTTCTACCTATATAAAATCTCATATACATGCAGGTCGCAACTCAGAAAATACAATGCATTAATGAACAATAATAAAAAATATATAAAAATAATGTACTGATGAATGTAAGTAGAAAAATATATAAAAAATATATAATAAAATATATAAAAAGTCTCCAAATCAAGAATTATGTTAAGTTTATATGTACATGTCCTCAGGCTGAATACCAAAAACTGCATCATCATCCCCTTTGGGGAGAGTGACATCCCCACAGATTATCACATTAATAACAACATCCTAAGCATGCAATCAGTTGTGATGGATTTGGGCACCCAGGTTGATAGCAACCTGACTTTTGACCACTATGTTGCTTCCGTTGTACGGAAAGCTTTCTACATGGTCCTCCTCATAAGTAAGGGTATCTCATCCAGGAACAAGGAGGTCATAATATCCCTGTAGTCTTCCCTTATAAGGCCCATTATCGAGTACAACGCCCCTTTCGGCATGTACCTCGCAAAGCACATGCAGGAACTGGAGTGACCACAGAGGTTCCTCACCAAAAGAATCCAGGGCCTCAAACATCTATCATACACAGGCTAAAAGCCCTGTTCCTCTACTCAGTTTCATACAGACTCCTTGGAGGTGACCTCTGTCTGGCATAGAAAGCAATCTCAGACCCCGCCTTGATGGGACTGTTGCATATCTGCAAGTCAAGCTCCACTCGAGTAACCCACATGCGTGACCTCAACCTGGTCTGTGACATCAATAGGACTTGTTGGCAGGACAGATTTGTGTCCCAGACACTCCCCCATTTGTGGAACAGACTCCGTCTCCACATCAAGCAGAATACCTCATTAGCCTTTTTTAAGCGCAACCTGGATAACTGGATGGGAACTGGACAGGGGCATCAGGTGCTGACTTGTCTTAGCATGGGCTAAACTCCTGGCTAGGCTTATAAAAGCCTCAGGGCCAATAGCCTAGTAACTTCCTATGATCCTAAGAGAAGTACTTTACTTTTTATAGAGAGGAAAACAATTCCAAAGAAGTGGTATTCTCTGTGATACATATCTATCCCTCCAACATGTTCTATTTATGTTACAGAAGAGATTTAGATATCTTGGGCAGGTATTTATGCCACCATTGGACTTGTGAATGCACAGCAGGTCTGATAGGATGGGGTCTGTTGAGGCTCTGTACGTGAGGTAGAGATCATCCCTCAGTAGCCTATATGACACTGAGAAAAGGGAAAAGATTTTGAGGAAGTCCACATAGGTTTTTATGATTCAAGCCCTTGATTTTCTTAGTAAGAAAGCACTATGGGCATTCAAGTTGAGTGAGATGTTGGTTCAGGTACAGAACAAATTGGATATTATACTCAAAGATATTACACTCAATGATCAGCCTGATGAGTGCTGAATACTATGAAGTGAGCACATCCCTGGACCTGGATGCCGTACGCTTAATAATACGTTGTGCAATAAAAAGGACTCTTCTATAATAGTGGATGTGTTGTCTAAATAGGCTCTCAGGACTTTAACTATGGGATCAATTTCAGGGGTGTGTGAATTCCTTCAGTGAACATGATAGTCCAAAAAATACATTTGTTACCATAGAATTAAAATATTCACAGGAAAATGCATTTTTTTCGTCAGAAAAATTATGTAGTGGAAGGTTTTCTGCAGAAGGGACTGCTAGATGGCCAACAGTTTCATGAAGCCCGCACAGAGTACTTTAACATAAAAAAAAGTTCTGAAGCTTTTGGTGCACAAACTGCTTTTGTATATAGCTCTGCTTGAGCCACTGGTAGTTCGGGCATTGAAATCTAGATGGTGCAATGGTCATATCCTAGGCAAGACTATAACCCAAACAGCTTAGGCTACTGCAACATGGATCTAAATTCTGAATATCTTAAGAGATAAGGTGGCATAATTCCAACATCTTATTTCCCTGGGCCGATCTTGTATTTCCCCAGCCTTATCCCTCAGTTGAGATAGTACAGTCTCCTGGTACTTTAACAAACATGTATTGCAATTTAAGGCCCTGAAAGTCAAGATAGTAGTAAAGCAGACTTTCTTCCCAAAGGGGTCCAGAATACTGCTATTTTTGTCACTGGGAGATGGATTTTTGGCCAAAACCCCTTTACAGCCCTTGACTATAGCCAGGGACAACACTACCAGAACAGCAATAGAATTTTAGTATAGGTACTTAAAGGAATCCATAACCTTACAGAAGCAGACAGGCTTCCTGGGAGCAAGTGGTTGAGAGTCCGGTTCCAGGACTGCACTGACAAAAAGTATCCTCTAATGTCTCTATGACTGGAGGTATGAATATAGGTCTTGTTTGTGGTAATACAAGAAGCTTCCTATGTCTTTTCTTGGCATCAGAGATGTCTTTATATTCCTTTTTTAAGTGATCCTTCATCCTGTTGAGGGTATCACTAAGTAAGACATTCTCTGGTGGTGAAACAAAGGATTGGGTGTCCTCAATGCAATGTCTGAGTCAAAGCTGAGCAGGGAAGAGCACAGGAAGACATATGCTGGTTCATCCACAACAGAATCAGAGGAATCACAGTTGTCAGGGGGAGGTCTCTTTTCCTTTTATGAACAGGGACCCCCTATACTGAACACTACTCTGAAGAAAGCTGCAGTTTTTAAATGAAAAATATAAAATCCTGAAACAATTTCATCAGCTCCTGAGAGGGGTCCTTGTATTAGGGGTGGACTTGCTCATCTTAGGTTATGGCAAGCATCTAAAATGTTGGAAAACTGTGTACTATCTTTTGGGGTGGCCCTGGATGTCTCAAAGTCAAGTTGTGTACACTTACCATAAATGTAGATGTTTGAGTGTATTCACTGTTGCAGTCATTACATCTGGGTTATCTGCTTGCAGGTAGCCCTCAGTCAGCCTGATTATCAAAGTCTTGGGTCCTGCGTCGGTTGCTGTCTCATCTTCTGTGATGTCAGGTAGTTAGGGGTATAAAGCATGCAGCCGACTCCATTACATCAGTTTTTCTTGCCCCAGATGTCAGGTGCCCCCAAAACGGGAAGCAATTATATACAAGGTTACACCTCCAACAGTAAGCAAATACACCAGAAAGCTTTAAGTATAATAAACAAGAAAAAGTACAGTTTTGTACCTACCATAAATGTAGATGTCCGATAGGTATGCATCTGCAGTCATCACATATGGGTTGTCCTGCCTCAGGCAGCCCTTCGGTCGGCCGGATTCCAAAGTCTGGGTCCGGCGTCGGCTGATGTCGCTCCTTCCCCGATGTCACAGCGCCTGGGGTATAAAAGCGTCAGCCAACGCCATCTTCCTCAGTTTTTCTTGCCCCAGATGCCAGGTGCCCTCTAGGAAGGCTAAATTTGGAGAAATGCAATAAAAATCCAAACGTTTGCAAAAATATATATATATATATATATATAAATATATGTAAAAACAAATACACCATAATAGATCCCCCCAGCTAGCTAATAGAGGGGTAAGCACCCTAGGAATACCACAGAGTGGAAGGAGGGAGGGTAAACCTGACTGCAGATGCATACCTATCAGACATCTACATTTATGGTAGGTACAAAACTGTACTATGTCCTTCAAGGATGCATCTGCAGTCATCACATATGGGTAGAATACCACAGCCAATCTGGGGGTGGAGGAACTAGGAAAAGGATGGTGTAGCTAAGATACCCTGCAGGACAGCCGTAGCAAAGCCTGCTCTGGATCTGGAATATAAAGGTAAATTGCAATGCTTGGCAAATGTATGCACGGAGCTCCATGTGGCAGCTTCTAAAATGTCCTTTGTAGCCACCCCTCTTAAGAAGGCTGTGGAGGTGGCTGTGGCTCTCGTAGAATGAGGTCTAATGTTAGCTGGTACAGACATTCCATGAAATGAGTAACAAAAGCGAATGCAATTTCTATCCATTTTGAAATAGTCTGTTTGGAAATTGCTTTTCCTTGAGTACCAGCAGCATATGCTACCAGCAGCTGGTCAGTTTTTCTGAAACCTTTTGTTCTGTCCAAGTAGTAGCGCAACTGTCTGTGAATGTCCAAGGTGTGCAGCAGTTTCTCCCCTTTGTTTTGTGGATTTGGGAAGAAGGTAGGCAAGTGAATGGCTTGATTCAATGAAACCCTGGATACCACCTTTGGCATAAAAGTAGGATTAGTTCTTAATGAAACTCTGTCCTGGTGAAAAATAATAAATGGCTGAACTGCCATCAGGGCCTGCAATTCCGAAACCCTTCTTGCTGAAGGTTATTGCCAGAAGGAAGGCAGTCTTCCATGAAAGGTACTGTAGATCTGCAGATGCTGCTGGTTCAAATGGAGGCAGTGTTAGTTTTTCCAACACGTAGTTAAGGTCCCAAGCAGGTAGAGGTGGTTTCCGAGGAGGTTTGATGTTTTTGATTCCTCTTAGATACTGTCTTAGGAGAGGATGAGAAAAGACAGGAGGATCAGTATTGTACTCTGCTGAAATTGCTGAAGCATGAATCTTAATAGAAGAGTAAGACAGACCATTGTGAAACATTTCTGTCAAATATTCCAGGATATGTGCCATGTTCATCACTTTCGCATCTAGGCCCTTTGTGGTGTTCCAGATGAGAAATCTTTTCCATTTTGCTGAATATGCCTTTCTTGTGGAAGGGCGGCGAGCTTCCATAATAATATCCTTCACTCTCTGGGATAGCTTATCCTGAGGAGGAGTCAAGGTATTCTCCACGCTGCTAGTTGCAATGTTTTCAGGTTGGAATGTAGAGTTTTGTATCTGTGCTGTGTCAGTAGAAGTGGCCATAGAGGTAGAGGCCATGGCTTCATACGTGACATGCTCCTTAGCAGTGGGTACCAGTGCTGTCTTGGCCAATCTGGAGCTATCAGAATCACTTTTGGCTGCTCTGTCCTGATCTTCAGTAACACCTTGGTCATTAATGGGATAGGAGGAAATGCATACACTGTCAGATTTCTCCAGCTGAAAGAGAGGGCGTCCACTTTCCACACTTGTGGGTGGTATGTCCTTGAGCAGAATTTCTTCAGTTGATGATTGTGGGGGGAAGCAAATAGGTCTATGTCCGGGCTCCCCCAAGATTGTGTTATCTGCTGGAAGATGTCTGGGTGCAACATCCATTCGTGCGCATCCATGATATTTCTGCTTAAGCGGTCCGCCAGTGTATTGTCTTTCCCTGGCACAAACTGAGCTTGTAGCTGTATATTGAGTTTCAAGGAAAGATCCCATAGATTCATTGCCAGTCTGCAAAGAGGGTAGGAATGGGTACCTCCTTGCTTGTTTATGTACCACATAACTGTGGTGTTGTCTGTCCTTATTAGTAGGTGGCCTTGATGCAGGAAGAGTTTGAAGGCCTCGATTGCATGTATCACTGCTAGCATTTCTTTTTGATTTATGTGCATGCGTAGCTCCTTTCGTGACCACTGTCCTTGGATACCTCTGCCCTCCAACTGTGCTCCCCAACCTAGGTCTGAAGCGTCCGTTGTAATAGTTTGGGAGGTTTTTGGCTTTGTGAAAGGCAACCCTCTGTTGGACTGGCTGGCCTGAGCCCACCACAGAAATTCCTTGTGAAGGCATGGAATGAGTGGGATTAAAGTTTCCAAACTGTGACTGTGCTGTCCATAAACTCCTTAGGTACCACTGTAGCTTTCTCATATGTAGTCTTGCTTGTGGAACCAAAAGAATACAGGATGCCATGTAACCCAGGGCCTGCAGGATTTTCCTTGCAGTCAGTTGAGTTTGTCTTGTCAGATTTTTGAAGTAATCCGGTAGCTGACTTTGTTTTTCTTCTGTGAGATAAGCCATTTGGGTGGTTGTATCTAAATCCGCACCCAGAAAGGTTATTCTTTGGGATGGAACAAGTCTTGATTTGTGCATGTTGATTGTATATCCCAAGGCCTGTAGAAGATTGATGGCATAATTTAAGTCCTTTATCAAAGTTTGTTGGTTGTCCGCTTGTATAAGGCAGTCATCCAGATATGGGTACATTTGAATCCCCTGAAGTCTTCAGTGTGCTATTACTGATGCCAGGCATTTCGTGAATACTCTGGGCGCAGTAGATAAGCCAAAGAGCAATGCTGAGAATTGATAATGCTCTGACCCTGCAAGAAATCTGAGGTGTCTTCTGCAACTTTGTCTGATAGGGACATGCAGGTATGCCTCCTTGAGGTCTAGAGTCACCAGCCAAGACCCCTTGCCCAGCATGGGAAGGAGTTGCTGTAGAGTCAGCATTTTGAATTTTGGCACAATGAGATAAGTATTCAGTGCGGACAAGTCGAGAATTGGTCTCCATTGATGCTTTTTTCTTGGAACAAGGAATAGCCTGGTGTAAAATCCTTGGCCTTGTTCTGAAATAGGAACTTTTTCTATGGCTTTCATTTGTAGTAAATTTGAGATTTGTTTCAAAGCCTCTGCCCTTTGATTTGGTGGCAGATCTGGCATGCCTTTTCTTTTTGGCAATGTGTGGAAATGGAACCTGTATCCATTGTCTATTATTTGGAGTGTCCATTTGTCTCTTGTAATGTTGTGCCAATTTTTTGAGAATAAAGAAAGCTTTCCGCCCAAAGGTGCTTCTAATTGAGCCCTGGTTGGCGGAGTCAAAGCAAAGTCATTGAGTTTGTCCTTGTGCAGCAGTTGCAGGTCCT
Source organism: Protopterus annectens (assembly GCF_019279795.1). Lineage (NCBI taxonomy): Eukaryota > Metazoa > Chordata > Ceratodontiformes > Protopteridae > Protopterus > Protopterus annectens. Next base: position 301,312,655 of record NC_056745.1, read on the forward strand.
GAACTGCCTGTCTGGATTGGAGGTTGCCATTGACAGCCTTTGTAGGAGCCCCTAGCTTGCCCTCTACCTCTGGCACGCCTGTTTCTGCTCCTTTGAAATCTTTCTGTGTCCGGAAAGGACCAATTCTTGGAAGGCCAATTTCTGCTGAATCTAGGCGGTTGGACTTGAAGAAAATCCTTAACTGTTTGTACAGATTTTGCCTTTTCCTCAAATTTCTTTAGGACTTCTTGAGCAGTGGAACCAAATAACTTTTGCTTTTCCAGTGGAGCATCCAAAAGCTTAGCTTTAACATGGTCTGGCAGAGATTGTTCCTTCAGCCAAGCATGCCTACGTATGACAACACCTGTCATTGCTGACCTACATGAAGCTTCCAATGCATCATAACCACACTGCAAGAAATGGTTGCTAACCTGCTGGGAGTTATGTACCAGATCCTGAAGGGATTTACGGTCAAGGGGTTCAGTAGAAGACAATTTCTTATGCATTTCTTCTAACAAATACTCTTGATACTGTATCATATGAAATTGACAATTTAATGCCCTCATAGCAAGAGTGGCAGAAGTATACACTTTTTTACCCCATCTCTCTAATGCCCTGGACTCCTTTGCAGAGGGGAGTGGGTTCTTAGTAGTAGCAGTTGCAACCCCTTTAGGGCCCTGTGAAATAGTTTCAGGGTCAGCAGAGTGGGCCTTGTAAAGAAAATTGTGTGTGTCCGGGACCCTGTAATACCTATCGGGCTTAACAGGGGCCGGAGGTAGAGTGTCAGGGGTCATACTAGAGTCAGAATACACATCATCAATGACATTTAAAACAGGAGGAATAGCCAAAGGTCTATGCTGAGGTAAATGAAGGAAAGTTCTTAGTCTTTTCCTGGAATCAGAATATTCCTGGCCCTGCCATTTGAAATGCTCTCTCATAGTGTGAAGGGTCTCCCCAAAGGGAGGCTCTTCAGGAGGGGAGGCTGAGGGAATAGATTCCTCTGCATCCGAATCCTCGTAGGCCGAATAAGCCTCCTCCTGGTAGTCTAAGTGATCCGAGCCATCAGAGGCCTCCTCTGAGGAAAGGGGATCAGGGGGATCCGCCCTGGGCCTTTTGTCTAGAGGGGGTTGGGAGCCCCTGTCCGGATGGGGCTGAGAGCCCCTAATTAAAGGGATAAGGTCCTCTGCTAAGGTTAGAATCTGTGAACTAGAAGAGGGTCCCTGAGGAATAACCCTGGGAGGCATGGCTTTAGTGTGTTTTGCAGCTTTAGCCCTGGTGAAGGCCTTAATAGACATGGATGCAGGAGGCCTGGCTGCACCACATGCTGGTGTAGCTTTGTCTAAAGGTATGGTGTTGGAAGATTCCAATACACCAGTTTCGGAAGGCAATTCTGTAACCGACTCGGTAGGTGCCTCCGGGGCCGAGGCTGTCGGTTGTATTATTTCAGGGTTCTGAAGTTCCAAGGACTCAGTATCAGCCAAGACCGAGACACTCGCGGTAGGCCTAGCCGCGGTTTCAGCCGAAACCACGGTCCGCGTGTGTCGGTCCTTGTCTTTCCGTTTTTTAATTAAATGTGATGTCGGGGTTTCCAATGGCATTTTGTATGAAAAACTATCCCCAAAAAACTCTTCTGCGAACTCCGACCGACGTCTAAGAGTGCGTCGGTTGAAGGAAGCGCAGGCTGAACAGGCCGAGACGTCGTGGTCTGGGCCTAAGCAGGGGAGACAGTAAGAGTGGAAATCCTTATGAGGTATTTGTTTCCCACAAGTTAAACAATTATTAACTTTTTCTGACATCGGCTGAGGCAAGAAAGAGTCCCCAACGGGGTACTTAGCTTTTGAAGTCTTCGGACAGCGATTTTACAGGAGCTGGCCAACCGGCACTTGCGAACTGCTTCTGCTTCGGGCACCACGTGGCAAGAAAGACTGAGGAAGATGGCGTCGGCTGACACTTTTATACCCCAGACGCTGTGACGTCGGGGAAGGAGTGACATCAGCCAACGCTGGACCCAGACTTTGGAATCCGGCCGACCGAAGGGCTGCCTGAGGCAGGACAACCCATATGTGATGACTGCAGATGCATCCTTGAAGGACATCAGGTAAAGTCAACAGAAGTCAGGGGGCTGGAGGGAGGGTAACCAGGACTGCAACAGTAAATACACTCGAACATCTACATTTATGGTAAGTGTACACAACTGTACTATGCTCCTCATGTTTCACTGTTGCAGTCATTACATTTGGGTAGATTCCCAAAGCTATGGAAGGGAGGAGGCAATTAGAGAGCATTAAGACCAGCTAATAGGCACTGCAAGACTGCAGTGGCAAAACCAGCTCTAGACTTAGAAAAAATTGGCAAGTGGTAATGCTTGGTGAAAGCATGTACAGAACTCCAGGTAGCAGCTTCTAGGATGTCCCTGGTAGGAACACCTCAGAGGCTGTAGAAATAGATGCAGCCCTGGTGGAATGGGGTCTTATCCCCTGTGGGGTAGGTTTTCTATGGTGCTTACAGCAGAAATGAATGCAATGGCCTATCCACTTAGAAATGGTTTGCTTTGAAATGGCTATCCCCTCTGACCCTGCAGCAAATGCAACCAGCAGCTGTTCAGATTTCCTGAGAGGCTTAGTCCTGCCCAAGTAAAATCTAAGTTGTCTGTGCACGTCCAAGGAGTGCAATATTCATTCTCCTTTGTTCTGTGGATTAGAAAAGAAGGTTAGCAAATTAATAGACTGATTAAGGGCCACACTGGATACCACCTTGGGCATAAAGGAAGGATTGGTCCTGAGGGACACCCTAAACTCATGAAAGATGATGAAAGGCTCCACACTGCCATGAGGGCCTGTAATTCAGATACCCTTCCAGCTGAAGTGATGGCTAGGAGGAAGGCTGTTTTCCAAGAAAGGAATGTCAACTCTGGAATTACAGCTGGCTCAAAGGGAGGTAGAGTGAGCTTTTCCAATACAAAATTAAGGTCCCAGACTGGAGTAGGGTCTCTCCTGGGTGGTCTTAAGTTTTTGGCCCCTCTGAGGAATTGCTTCACCAGTGGATGAGAGAAGAGGGTTGGCTCTGTAGAATAATGTGCTGAAATGGCTGAGGCATGGATTTTAATGGAAGAGAAGGAAAGACCCTTATGAAGCATCTCAGTTAAGTATTGAAGAATATGCGGTAAACTGGGAACTGTTGTGCCCATCCCTTGAGGTTGGCTCCAGGAACAGAATCCTTTCCACTTTTCAGCATAGGATTTTCTAGTACTAGGTCTTCTTGCCTCTAGAATGACATCCATCACTTGTTTACTGAGGGATGATAATGGAGAGCTCAGGTAATTAGCCAGGCTGCAAGGTTCAGGGTTTGAAGTTGGGGGTGCAGAATATGGCCCTTCTGCTGGGACAGCAGGGAAGGGGTCTGAGGCAGGTGCCATGGTTCCAGCAGTGACACACTGCGCAAGAGGGGGTACCAGTGTTGGAGTGGCCAGTCTGGTGCAAAGGCATAAACTGATAAACTGTTTTTTCCAGCTGAAGGACAGGGCATCCACTTTCCAAGCTTGTCTGTGGGGAGTCCTTGTGCAGAATTTGTCCATTTGGTAGTTCTGAGGGGAAGCAAACAGATCTATCTCTGGGCTCCCCCATTTGTTTCTCAAAATGTTGAATATATTTGGTTCCAGTTTCCACTCATGTGGGTCCATGAGATTTCTGCTTAGGTCGTCTGCCAGTGTATTCAGCTTGCCTGGCAGGAATTGAGCTTGTAGGTGCACTTGGTACCTCAAGGCTGTGTTCCACAGAGCCATGGCTAGTCTGCAGAGAGGGTATGAGTGGGTTCCCCCCTGCTTGTTTACGTACCACATGACAGTGATGTTGTCCATCCTTACCAATAATTGTCTTGGAAGAATGTGGTCCTTGAAGGCTGTCAGAGCATTCTGTACAGCTAACATTTCTTTTTGAATGATATGCAGGTGCATTTGACTCGCATTCCATTTGCCCTGAATGCACTGCCCTGCCAAGTGAGCCCCCATGCATAGTCTGATGCATCTGTTAGGATTTGGGCTGCAGGGGGTAGAGTGAATGGCAGTCCCTTGTTGTGGTGGCAGGCCTCTGCCCACCAAAGGAACGCTGTTCTTATACAAGGAATGATAGGAATCATTGATTCTAGGTCCGGAGAATGTTGACACCATAGGCTTTTTAGATACCATTTTAGTTTCTTGATATGCAGTCTTGCATATGGAATTAGTTGAATGCAAGAGGCCATGAACCCCAGGACTTGCAGTATTTCCCTTGCAGATAGCTGGGTCTTTGTGGCCAGTAGTTTGAAGTAGGCTGTCAAATAAACTTGTTTCTCTGGCATGAGGTAGGCCATCTGGGTAAAGTCAACAGCTTGCTCCCAGGAATACAATTTGTTGGCAGGGTACAAGGTGTGATTTATTTTCGTTTATGGTGTACCCCAGTGAATTTACTAGTTTCTTTACAAATGCCAAATGACTTAATAGTATGGCCTGGCTTTCTGCCTGAATTAGACAATCGTCCAGGTATGGGTATAGTTGAATATTTCTTTGCCTGCAGAATGCAATGACTGGAGCTAGACACTTTGTGAATACCCTGGGTGCAGTAGATAAGCCAAAGGGCAGTGCAAGATTCCCTTATTGGGATGTGCAGGTAAGCTTCCTTTAAATGCAATGTTGCCAACCAGGCATTTTTGCCTATTATGGGAAGCAGCTGATGAAGAGTTAACATTTTGAATTTTGGAATTACCAAAAAAAAGTGTTTAGGATAGAAAGATCCAGGATAGGATGCCAGGAATTGTCTTTTCTGGGTACCAGGAAAACTCTTGAGTAAAAACCTTGCCCCCATCCCTCCTCTGGGACAGGTTGAATAGCCCTTATACTTAGAAGAGAGAGAACCTGCTTTTGAGCCCCTGACCACTGATTTGGGGGTAGGTCCGGCCAACCGTTTGGGGTTGGTAAGGAGTGGAAGTGGAATGTGTATCCTTGGGAAACTATATTTAAAACCCATTTGTCTTGGGTAATGAGTTCCCAGTTTTTTGCATGCGGGGTGATCTTTCCCCCTAAAGGAACAGTCAGTTGAGCAGAGCTTGGAAGGTTTAAGGTTATGCAAATATAAAACACAAGTGAACCAGGACAAAACGGCTACTTCAGTTCTATTTCCACAGAGACAAAATTCAGTCCAGGATAAAGCAAACTTCTTCTTTATTCCATAAAATTAGAGAACTACGAAATGAGCGCTTTCACGTATCTAAAATACGCTTCATCAGATTTCAATATACAATATAGCAGCTCAGTTTATATAGTATATGCATTCATCTAATTGATACAATTAAATTGCTTATTAGAACCAGCTGTCTCTATTCAGCAGCGTAACTGTTTCTTAAAGTTGCAATGGGACTATATTTAATCTAGTATACCCGATAGTCTATTTTACAATATTATATATAGAGTTATGTATATATAGAATATACTTGGATGTACATATTAAACATAAATAATGTTTAGTTAAAATGCAAAATGCAAAATACATAAATAAACATCAAAATGAAACAAAACAAAGAAAAATAGAATGGTCTAGCTATGAGCATATGTATTAATAGATCTCAAATCACTTCCCTTTATATCTAGCACTTATCCAAGCCAGATACCTCATTGACTACCCCTCCCTTCTGTCTGTTGCTTTCATGTTATATGTAGTCAAAATATATACACTTATTAATTACCATTTATGAACAATATGAAAAGTAGTGATGTATCAATAAATATATAAATAAAATGTAAATACATGTACATGTATACGCAAAGATATGCATATACCTATGTACCTACATATGTAAACAGATAAAGTGCATAGTGCAGATCTTACATGTATACGCAGAGATAAGCATATACCTATGTACCTACATATGTAAACAGATAAAGTGCATAGTGCAGATCTTATAAACATATGTTAATCCCTGACTAACATATATATATCAACTCATGTTGACCAATATATAAATATGATTCGATATATAAAGAAAAGCAGCATATAGGTATGTAAACAAATAAGCATATGTAAACACTTAAAGTGCATCGTGCAGATCTTATAGACATGTATTCATCCCTAGCTAACATATATATATCAACTCATATGTACCAATAAGCATATATAATTAAATACATTAAGAAAAGCTGCATACAAATAAATATATATAAATACAAATGCAAATACAAATAAATAAATGAATGTATAAAACAATCAACTATCGTTATTAACTTGAACAATCAAAGTGCTGAGTGCAGAATACATATGGGCTAAACCATTATTGCTGGTCCTATACCATATATATATATATACAATCAATATAAACTAACATGTAACAGTATATAAAAATATAAAAAATACATGTAAATATATAGAAACCATATGTATATATGGGAAATGAGTGAATATGTATATAAAACTATAAAATTATTATATCAAGGGCATATAATGTATATATTAACATGAGTCTATATTAAAATATGCAAAATATCAAATTGTTTTTGTTATACCATAGACACTACAGTGTTTACTATAAATATAGTTCATTCGATACCACCATAAAGCTCATAAACGAATATGTATGTATAGTTAATAGCCCATACCCATAGAATGGTGCACCTCCTATAAATCATCACACATAATCTACATGGACCAACAAATATAAACCAATGTATCTTTCATGCTAATCTTATCGTAACATGGGTCCCATGGGAACATACTGATTTAACCCAGGTGGATGATGTGCTCTCATCCTTAAAATCCAGTATAGTTCCTTCTGTTCAAGGATATTCACTGTCTCACCTCCATTTCTATCTTTTTCAATTACTTGTAATATCCTGAACCTAAAACTATGTGATATATGCTGCTTTATATGCTTGGCCAATGCATTAGTTTCATTATTTTTCTTTATGTCATATATGTGATTGTATATTCTTTTCCTGAATTCTCTTTTTGTGAGTCCTATGTAGAATGCTGTACAATTTTCACATGTTGCTAAATAAATAACGTTGCAAGTATTACAAGAGGCATGAAAATTGGGTTTAAATTCGTATTTCAGAGTTGGATGCACAAACTCTTGGACCCTTGTAATAAACTGACACATATTACATCGATTACATGCAAAAGTTCCTTTATTATCCAATTCTGGAACTAAATGCATCCCTTTCTTGTGTGTCTTACACAACAACCTTTTCAGGTTTTTATTATTTCTGTAGATGAATCTTGGTGTTTCTCCTACTAATTTCATTGTCTTCTCATCTACAGTCAATACTGGCCAATGCTGTTCTATAATTTGTGTGATTTTCTTATTGTCATTAGTGTATGTGGTCAAGAACTGTATCCTTTCTTGAAATTTAAAATTTGATCTTCTCCTACTATTGTTGTAGAATCTCCACCCACTCCTCTCCAATAATGGCCTATCCATATCCCTAAGTGCTTGATCTTTAATCTCCCTCACCATTTTCTTGTCATAACCCCTTTGCAGGAAAAGTTGTTCCATTACATCTGCCTCTATCCTGAGATCTGTCTGTTTTTTACACAGTTTGTTGAGTCTTGTAAACTGACTTTTCACTATGCCTCTAAAGACATGCCTGGGGTGCATGCTATCATAACTCAGCAAAGCATTTTTCCAGCAGCTCTTTCTATGGATTCTAGATATAATTTTCCCTTCTTCCATCTTTAAATTAAGATCCAAAAAATTAATTTCAGTGGAAGAGGCTTCCAAAGTGAATCTTAGAAAGCTTGTAGTACTTTCCATGTGCTGTAAGAAACTGGAGAACTGCTCCCTTGTACCCTCCCATATAATTATGATGTCATCTACAAATCTAGAGTATAAAACAACATTCTTAAACATGTGATGATTAAACAAATGTTCTCTCTCCCACCAATTCACCACCAAGTTAAGCGTGGGTGTTAGGCAGGTGTGCCCATGGCAACACCCCACTTCTGTAGATATACATGGTTAGAAAATGAAAAGACATTGTTAGAAAGAACCATGTCCAACAACTGACATATTAATATGTTCTTGTTTCTACTAATTTCAGGATAGAATTGCAATAACTCCCTAACGCTTTGTATTCCTTGGTCGTTGGGGATACATGTAAAGAGACTTTGAATGTCTAGGGTAATTAACATGTGAACCCCAGGAATTAATTCTACAGCAAGATTATCCAACATTTCCAACAGCTGATAACTATCTCTTAATATGGTGGGGATCTGGTTCATGATGGGCCTCAAACTCTTTTCTAAAAAAATAGAGATATTTTGCGTGGCCCATCCTTCACCATCTACTATGGGCCTGAGAGGAGGTGGAGATACACCTTTATGCATTTTAGGTAATGCTTTTATATGTGGTATCTGTGGAGATCCTATACTAAAGTAGTCGTATAATTCCTTACTGATTTGACGACACATCAGCATGTCATATATTTCATCTTTAATTCTATCTAATATTCCATTTAATGATCTGTGAGAAATTTCAATATATGTATCTTGATCACTTAACATTAACAACATGGATGCATTATATTGCTCAGTGTCTAGTATTACTATGCCTCCCCCTTTATCAGCGGGTCTAATGATAATCGAGGGCTCTTCTATCAGTTCTTGTAATGATAGTCTCTCATCTGTATTCATATTAAAATACATGCATTTCCTATTACCCTGATAAAAATACTCATAAAAACTCTTTTCACACAACTTGACAAAGCATTCCACATGACTTGGCAATGGTGGGCAATACATACTTTTCTTTTTATAACATGGAGCATCATTCCTGTTTACTTGATTGCTATTTCCTTCACTGTAGAACATCAGTTTCAATGCTATTTTACGGCTAAAAACTCTAATATCTATCAAAATATCTTGAAGGTAGCTGGCTTGGGAAGGCACAAAAGATAAGCCTCTATTGAGAAGGCTTATGTCAGAATTACTTAAAACATAGCTAGACAAATTAAAAAATAATAACAATGAAGAAGAAGAAGAAAAGTCATTTACTGCCTCTGTCGTCGCCATTGTTGTCCATTCTCTTCCGAGTAGGTTCTTTTCCGTTTCTCCCAGCTCCTGGACCTTTCTCTGGATATTGCTGGTTTCCTGATGGAATAGGGTAAAAAAAGGGGGGCCACTGCATGTCGCTTCAAAATTGCTCCAGTACTGGTAGTGTTCAAATCTTGTTTCTCTTTATCTGCCTCTTGATTGGGCAAAGGAGTAGAGGCAGAAACTTGCAGCACCGAATCCACTACTTCCGGCGGGGTGACAAAGGCACTATCTGAATTCCTGGTGTCTTCAACCTGAATCATCGTGGTATTGTGTAGCCTAGTCTCTCGTGTATCGGCGTTCTTGTTGTTAAACGTAGGCTCTCTTTCATTCTGCTTGACTGCATCTTCCTGGTTAAATGCGCAGTGGCCAGATGAACACGTGACCCTCTTCAAAATCTGAATGGTCACGCTGTAGTTTACGTTGTTTAATTAGTTGCAGTCTGTTACTATAGGCTTCAATTTGGATGTAAAGAGCATCTAATTTACCCATGCAGAATTCATTATTGAATGTCTCACAAATTTCATGATTGATTTTGTTTGCATTAGATATCAATTCCTGCTCAATGGGCATAAAGTGTTCTATTAATAACTGCATATACTGCCGGCTTGTATTCAAATTAATTTCCTGCCATTTTCTTAACAGTTCTGGCTGACTGTCGCCATAGGTTGGCATACAAAGAACCCTCATACCTCTCGGTATGATGTTAAAATGCAATGACGCTTCAAGATGCTTACGTTGCCAGTTGTAACGTTGCACTTTATACAAGGTATTCTCTAGTTGTTTATATAGCGTATTAAACAAGTCCATATTGTAATTACCTTGCTCCATGTGGGACGTTGATACTCTCCCAAAATCCAGACTCAATAAAGGGTTCGAACCACTGTTGACAATGTTGGACCACCTTTTGGCACCAGCCCTCGACTCCGGATTATAGTCTAATTCAATATTCGAGTGAGCCATTATGTCAGGTAAACCGGTTAGAAGATATGCAGCAAAAAAACACAAAAACCGTTCACCTGAATCCGGAACACTTGTCACGAACCAAGAAATGCAAATATAAAACACAAGTGAACCAGGACAAAACGGCTACTTCAGTTCTATTTCCACAGAGACAAAATTCAGTCCAGGATAAAGCAAACTTCTTCTTTATTCCATAAAATTAGAGAACTATGAAATGAGCGCTTTCACGTATCTAAAATACGCTTCATCAGATTTCAATATACAATATAGCAGCTCAGTTTATATAGTATATGCATTCATCTAATTGATACAATTAAATTGCTTATTAGAACCAGCTGTCTCTATTCAGCAGCGTAACTGTTTCTTAAAGTTGCAATGGGACTATATTTAATCTAGTATACCCGATAGTCTATTTTACAATATTATATATAGAGTTATGTATATATAGAATATACTTGGATGTACATATTAAACATAAATAAGGTTTAAGGTTAGTCATTGTGACAGTTTACCATAGGGGGTGTCTTAATACTTCCAGCTTTGGAAGTGAGAGCCCCCCACTGCTTAGGCCTGTGAGTACCTTGAGACTGAAGCCTGGGTGGTCTGCTGGTCTTGGGTTTGGACTGAGATGGCCTGGAAGAGACAGGAAAGGACCAATAATATCCTCTCATCTGCACTCTTCATTGATCTCTCAAAAGCTTTTGATATGGTAAACCACCCTCTGCTAATAAATATTATTAAGTCCCTTTCTCTTGACACTCAGGCTGTTCAACAGTTCAATTCCGACCTCAGCAACAGGCAGCAGGCAGTGCTCTGGGAGAACAATCTTTCATCCCACTTGCCAGTCACCCTGGGAGTCCCTCAAGGCTCCATTTTAGGACCTCTCCTCTTCTCACTTTTCATCAATGACCTATACTCAAGTCACCTGTATACAATATGCAGATGATTCTACGCTCATATGTTCAGCCAACTCCTCATCTGAACTGCAATCTCTGACTCAAAAGGTATTTAACAGTGGAGACAAGGTTCTTAAAAACGTTGCCTCCTCTTGAATCCCAAAAAAGCTAAGCTCCTCCTCTTTACTCCTACCAGCAAGTCCTCCCATATAGAATTCTCAGTCATCTCTAACAACGGCACCCTCATATCCCCTGACTCTACCACCAAACTCTTAGGAATTACAATAGATAATAACCTTAACTTTGATAGCCATATTAACAACACTATAAAAACAGTAAACAAAAAAATGGGCTCCCTATACATGATCAAAGCCTTCCTAACTCCAACAGCTAGAACCACAATTGCCCACTCCCACATAATCTCAACTCTTCTTTATGCCTCACCCATATATACTAACCTGAAAAAAAATAATCTTCTCAAACTAGCCAACTCCTACAATAACATTGCCAGATTTGCCACTGGGAATCCCTTCAGAACCGACCACTGTCAGAATCTACAGCAGCTAGGTTGGCTCGAACTTCAAAACCAACTACAACTTTCCCAAATTACCATTGCCCATAACATCCTTAATCAACCTAATAACACTCCTATACTTTCAAACCTCATAATCCCCTACAAAAATCTCAATACTTTATGCTCTTCAAACAAACTTCGAGTTAGCATAAGCAAATCCAACAACTTGGCAGGGGATTCTCTATTCTCAAACACTGCAGGAAAAAACTGGAACCTACTACCTAGTGAACTAACTTCACTTCCTTCCCAACCCCTCTTTAAACAAAATCTCAAAACACATTGGTTATGTCCCTGCAGCAACCCTGACTAATCTTCTTTAGTATTCACTACTAATATCTCCATGATCCTACTTGTATGCTAACTCAATACTGCTTGCTATTTCAGAAAGGCGTACTGTAATCTAGGATACTTAAATGAACTATCTTTTGTGAACATCATGTACTATTTACTGTAAATTATCTCTTGTATCTTATTCTTAAATGTATTGTTTTATCCTGTATACCAATATTATTGTAATCTTTTCTTCCTGTTACTACTGCTTTGTTGTCTTTGTAATCCTTTATTATTTTGCTTATTGTTAAGACTGCTTTTTTTATTACTGCTTTGTGTTACTATTGTAGCTTTTCTCCCAGGGCCTCTACTGAAAATGGACATATATCCAGTTAGACTAGCCCGGTCAACAAATGTAAAATAAATAAATAAATAAATTCTTAGAAGGCCAGTGCCTACTAAATCTGGGAGGCTGTACTTGCAAGAAATCTTTAACAGTTTGCATAGATTTAGCTTTTTCCTCCATCTTTTTAAGTACTACTACTGCTTTGTTGCCAAACAGGCGGTCTTGGTTTAAGGGAGCATCCAGTAATTTAGCTTTAACATGATCTGGCAAATTTTGCTCCTTAAGCCAAGCATGCCTTCTAAGTACAGACCCAGTGACAGCAACCCTGCAATATACCTCTAAAGAATCAAAACCACATTGCAAAGTATGTTTACCAACTTGTTCAGCAGAATGCATTAAATTCTGTAATTCTTTATTTTCATCACAGTCAGGAATCAACATCATCATCTGTTTAAGTAATCCAATAATATGCTGCTGATACTTTAACATATGAAACTGTCAGTTTAAGGCCCTAATGGCCAAAATAGCAGAAGTGTATACCTTCTTACCCCATCTGTCCAGGGCCTTGGAATCTCTGTCAGAGGGGGTAGGGCTTTTGGCAGTAGTAGCCTTAATGCATTTGGGTCCCTGTGAAATTGTCTCTAGATCCGCAGTAGGATTCTTAAAAAGGAACTTGTGAGAGTCTGGGACCCTGTAATACCGGTCAGGTTTCCTGGGAGCCAGAGGTAAAGTGTCTGGGGCCAGGCTAGATTCTAAGAAGGCATCATCTACAATGTCCAGTACAGGAGGGCTAGCTAAAGGCCTGTGCTAAGGTAGGAGTAAGAATTCCCTAAGCCTCTTTTTGGAGTCAGAGTAATACTGGCCTTCCCAGCGGAAATGCTCCCTAAGAGTATGCAAAGTTTCACCAAAAGAGAAATCTTCTGGAGGGGAAGCAGAGGGAATGGAGTCCTCTGCATCAGAATTCTCACAGGTAGATAAGGGCAAATCCTGGTCATCAGAAGAAACAGAAATTTCAGAATCCTGGATCAGAAGAATCAGAAGGAAAATCAGTTCTAGGTCTCTTAGAAGGAGAAAGGTGGCTTCCCCTGATTAGAGTAATAAGGTCTTCAGCCATTCTTATAATTTGTTTTTTAGGCATAGGGGCCTGGCCATGTGGTCTGGGTGTCAGTTTTCTAGGCGTGGATACAGTTTTAGGGCCTTGAAGAAGAAGATGGCGTTGGTTTAATATGCAAGTCAGTAGGCCTGAATACACCCTCAGAAGCTGGTGCCTGCACAGCGGCTCCGGACCCATCCAAGGTAGAGACATCCGCAGGTTCCACAGTCGAAGAAGCAGCTCGCGGCATACCGGACTCCGAATGGGGTCTCAGTAGAGTCCTGTGAATCTGAAGTAGCGGGTATCAGGGGCTGCAAAAGCTTCTCACTGAGTACCGGTGAACTGGTGACTAGCTTAACAGAAGCGTCGTCAGCAGCTTTGGACCTATGCAGTCTGTCTCTGTCCTTATATTTGCGTTTTTTCGGAATGTCGGTAGTCGGATGGCTTACCAAAGCCATTTCTGGATAACTGAACCGAGTACCAAAATAGTTAGATGCGAAAATGAACTGACAATGAATAGTTCGAGGATTGAATAAGGCACAAAAGTGACAGCGAGGGACGTCATGGTCTTGGCCCAAGCAAGGAATGCAGTATGAATGAAAATCTTTATGAGGTATTTGCTTTGCACAAGTAATACAATTGTTAACTTTTACTGACATTGGTTTAGAGCAAGAAAAAGGATCCCCAACAGGGTACTTAGCTTTGTTGAAGACTTCACATCTGAAACTCGAAAATGAAAATTTCAGGAGTCGGCCAACCGGCACTTGCAAACTGCTTCTGCTTCAAGCACCGCACGGCAAGAAAGACTGATGTAATGGCGTCGGCTGCATGCTTTATACCCCTGACTACCTGACGTCATGGAAGAGGAGATATCAACTGACGTAGGACCCAAGACTTTGATAATCAGGCCGACTGAGGGCTACCTGCAAGCAGATAACCCAAATGTAATGACTGCAATAGTAAAACACAAACAATATCATGGATGGTTGACATGGACTTCTACCAGGGCTGCAGAAGCACCTCACAAGATCGAATGCCGTGTAGCATATGTTGGCCTTCAGACTCTAAATGAATATACTATTGTTCTCCTGTTATTCCGTTCTCTCAAGGGCACTTCTTAAATAACATGTGCTTTTTTTGTGGTGTCAGTGGACGATCTGGCTGATACATTGGCAGCCCTGTACATGTCATCCAGCATTTCCTTGTTCAGACAGTGTTACAAAGAATTAGCTTTCCACACTTTTGTTGAACATGACACGGTTGGGACAAGAAATGATACACACACACACGCGCGCACACACACACACACACACACACACACACACACACACACACACACACACACACACACACACACGCACACACACGCACATACACACACATACACACACCACACACATACAATGTGAAAATTTTTATGTTGAATAATTTGTTTTCCAAAGGTAATGCAACTATTCTGCACTAACAGCTAGTGAACCCAACACCTAAAATCATAGAAATATGCTCAAAATGTATAAGATTTTACCTAAAATAAATACTTCTCTTTCTACTCTGGGAGCCAGGCTGAACAGATGGCCTGGTGATACACCGAATGAAATGCACTAATCTTCTCAGAAAAAGCAGCAAAAAAGAACTGAAGGCAGCATAGGCAACCTCCCTTTTATACCAAAAAATGAGATAATGTATCACCTCAGGATGGACAGTGAAGGGTACTAAGTTCTGGAATTCAAGCCAGATGTTGGGCCTTTAGCAGAGGAAGTCAGAACAGAGGATTGTAGCTATGTGCTATTAATGAGCTTCCTCCTAAGTCCTGGGTTTGATTCCCAAATCCTTGTCTGCCTACTGTGTGATTTTGTGCAAGTTACTTAACCAGAAAGTTCTGCAGCTAGCATTATGGAGATGAGCCAGGCTGTAAATGCACAAGAAATAAAGATGCCAATTTATGATTTATGTAATGAAGGAGGACATCACCACTTTAGATAAAACAGAAATATAGGGCTTAAAAGAACACTCGTATGACAAAAATGTATTTTTTTAAGGTTGGTTAAGAGAAAATTGCAATAGCTGGCTTGTGGAGGAAAGAAATGTGAGTAGGTAGGGCATCTCTTCTTTAATCAGGACATAACATGATTCCTGTTGCTGCAAGAAGGAGCAGTTCTTTTGCCACAGCATTCACGGTCTAACGGCAAAAGTGAAAATAGCTGACTTCTTAGCAAATCCAAATTTGGTCATTCTATGATGAGTAAAGGGTGACCTAGTGCCAACTAAAGAGATTACTCCTCTAAATAGTAAGGGACTGGAAAAGGACGGGAGATGGACATGAGAAAATGCACAGTAATTCACAGACTCTTTCAACCATCTACAAAGCAGTTTGTGCCACAATGAGTTGTTAACAAGGAAAACAGTGTACATTTGCAAAAGACTAAGTGCTGGTCTCCGACAGCTCTGTTCATACACCAGGTTTGTAAATAAAGACACATGTTTGTAGACTGTGCATAAACTTTTGTTTAGACTCAAAACGAAGTTGCTGCACCATCACACTGAACAAGTTAAAAAATACAATGTCCATTATGCTTGGGGGTCAAATATCTACAGCAATGGTCTACAAACCAGAACTAATGCAGTACATGAAAATGAAACAGTAGGAGAGGGATTGTTGAAGATAATGATCACATTCTCCTGCCAAACCCTCTAAATTAAAACTGTCATCCTCATGAAATGCCGCTGAGAAAGGATATACAGAAAACTTGCAGAAATATATACACATTCCAGTTGAGGATTTCCAGTGTTAATGGTTTTAAATGGCAAGACTCACCTTGTAGTTAAAAAATTTGGTAATATGCGCAAACAACTCAAAACAAAAGTCCATTTCAATTGTTTCTCCACGTATATCAGCAGCTATACTCTTTGCCGCATACCACCCCATCTGTCTAGCCTGGGTCCACAGTCGCATCTACAGGGAAAAGTATTGTTACTTTCTTCACCACAAAAAGCAGTTGAATTTAGAGGACAAATTAAAGTCTTTACCACACCTGTTGCCAGAGGGGACTGGGCTCCCAAGCTGCAGTACAGACATCACCAGCAGCGTACACATCTGGTACTGAAGTACGCATGTGGTCATCCACTTTAAGTCCACCATCTTCTGCCAAATCAAACTGTCATGAAATGTTCCAAAAAAATGTTAAGCCTAAGTAAACTTCAGTATGGATCAGTTTTTTTACACAGTAGGCTACAATATCTTCTCATGTAACTGTACTAAAAAGTACAGTTGTGTAAGTTGAACTTACATAACAGTAGATGTTCAAATGATCATTGCTGCAGTAGACTTAGCTATAGGTTAACAGCCAGCCAGCTTGCAAAGCTTCAGGGCACCTTCCACTTGCTGAAACTCTCAAGTACCTTAAGCTGATACGTTGAGCTGAGCTAAGCTGACTAAAAGGTGTGAAGCCCTTCAATGCTTTCCTGCCAGCAGACAAAGAGAGACTGAGCCCTGAAAGGGCAATGCTAAGAACAAAAAAAAATAAATAAATAAAAATTTCCACACCCTGGCAAAAAAAAAAAAAAAATATATGAAAACTCACAAAAAAACAAGGGGGATGGAGGGAGGGAGTGGTTACTGCAGAAGTGATCATTTGAACTTCTACTGTTATGTTAAGTTCAACTTACACAACTGCATTACGTTCACACATTTAGACCAGCGACTGCAAAGACAGGGGCTAAAGATGCAGGTGTCTTGATCTACATCAATAACAAGCATACCTCTAGGTTGGTTAAACAAGATGACGTACTGGAGTTCCCTCACATCCAGATTACCACAAAGTCCCATACCATATCCTAGCAAGCTACATGTCACACTACATCATATGAAATCCATAGCTCATACATAACAGCTATTGGAGACTATCACCATTCAACCAAATACTTACTTATTCCTCCATAGCCTGGGAATCCTACATGATCCCAAATTTGCAAGAGCAGACATTCCTAAATTTTGTAAACACAAACACCATGGATCACTTAGTACACACGCTTACCAGAGGTAGAAACATACTGGACTTGGTACTCACAGATACGGGAGAATGCTGTCCATCCCTACCCATCCGTGTCATGTCCTCTATGGTAAGGTCAGACCACAAAGCAGACTACTTCAAAATAAGAAACAGTTCTGTCACCCTAACAAACCCAGTAACATTAAAAAAAAACTTCTCCAAAGCAAACTACCTTTTGTTAAGAGGTAACATGTCAAAAGTTCAGTCCCCTCCAAACTCAGATAATACAGTAGCCTATGAGGAATTATTCACAGAAGCACTTAAAGCCATGTTGATGACTGCATAAAGGATGCCTAGCTTACCAGACGTAAGCCCAAAACTAACAGCAAAGAAAAAAAATCATAGCTAAAATTAGGATGTACAACATCAAAAAAGATTAAAAACTTTCTCATCAAAATGAATAGACAATTTAGAGGACTAATCAAGTCCAACAAAGCATATTTTGAGGTAAAGATAGAGCCTCAGGCCAAGGGAAACCACTACACCTTTTTTAGCTATGTCCGAAACTTCAAAGGCAGCACACAACAGTGTGCCAAACTGCTGGTAAAACACCATTTAGAGAACTGGGAGATGTAACAACACCTGGCTAATAAATTCAGATCCAACTTTACCTCCCACTCATCCCCTAACTGCATCCTCCAAGGAAATACCATCAAACATAATCCCTCCAATTATCACAGCATGGAGCAAGTCTTAGATGCACTTTCTAAGGATAAAAAATAGAAGTTATGTTCTTACCATAACGTTCCATGTTAGTTGTCTTCTTCTCGCCTTCTTCTTGCTGGATGGGTTCGGAGCCGACCTCGGCTCCGACTCGGCCACTCTAAAGCTCGAGAGTTGGTTCCACCGGCTCGAGGCTCCCCTTATATCCCACAATGCTAGGCGAGAGTTACCTCAGATCTCGTTTGTAAGCTAACCCCAGCTTAAGATAGTAACAGTATAAAACAGAATAACTATAACAGAGACCACCTCTAACAACAGGGAGAAAAAGGGTGACCTACATCCTGAAACAAGAAATATGCATAATAGCATATAGCTAAGAAAGAGGTGGTAGAAAGAGAGGTCACGATCACAACTCCTCTAGGTCTGTCCAGGCCAGGGGGAAGGAGGGTGGGACGCAAGAAGAAGGCGAGAAGAAGACAACTAACATGGAACGTTATGGTAAGAACATAACTTCTATATGTTAAGTTGTCTATCTCGCCTTCATTCTTGCTGGATGGGACCGCGTCCCTAGCACCTTGTCCCGGGTGGCCTAACGGAACAGACTCCTGAGAACAGTGGAACCAAAATTAGCTCTATGCCTAGAAGCTAAATCCAACTTATAATGGGAAATAAAAGTGTGAGGAGTAGCCCAAGTAGCCGCTGCACAGATGGTGTCAATAGGCAGTCTGTCTTGGAAGGCTAGAGAAGTAGCCAAAGCTCTGGTGGAATGGGCTTTAGGCTTATTAGGCAGTTTTTTGTGTCTAATCTCATAAACAAGGGTAATCAGAGATGTTAGCCATCTGGATAAAGATACCTTTGAAACTGGAAGTCCCTTTCTGCTTTCCATAGGAGACAAACAGCTGATCAGATTTTCTGAATTGTTTCGTCCTGTCCAAGTAGTACCTTAATTGACGATGAACATCCAGACAGTGTAATTTTTGTTCAGACCTATTTGAATACTCCGGAAAAAGACAGGAGGTCAATGCACTGGTTTAGATTTGATGTTGAAACCACCTTGGGCAAAAGGATGGGTTAGTTCGTAAGGAAACTCTGTCCTTATGGAACACAAGGTAAGGAGAACGACAACTGAGTGCTTGAAGTTCTGAAATTCTTCTAGCTGATGTGATAGCCACCAGAAAGAGAGTTTTCCATGATAATAACTTTAAGGAACATGAAGCTGCAGGTTCGAAAGGGGAAAGAATCAACGAAGCAAGAACTAAATTTAGGTCCCAAGGAGAAGGAGGATTTCTTACAGGAGGTCTGAGCA
Source organism: Protopterus annectens (assembly GCF_019279795.1). Lineage (NCBI taxonomy): Eukaryota > Metazoa > Chordata > Ceratodontiformes > Protopteridae > Protopterus > Protopterus annectens. The sequence continues at coordinate 301,331,847 of NC_056745.1, forward strand.
GAAAAACTCCTTTCAAAAAGGCTTTGCAGAGTTTGTGGGACATTAGGCGGATTCAGAAATACCCACATGGAAATTAGAAATAGCTGCCAATTGAACCTTAAGAGTAGATGGAGATGAACCTGCATGGAAGAGTTCAGCAAGAAAATCGAGGACTAGTTGGATGGAAGCGGTGAAAGGATCTATGTCCTTTCCTTGTGCCCAATATGAAAATCGTTTCCACTTACTCAAATAAATCTTTCGAGTGGAAGATTTATGGGAAGCTATCAAAATATCTCTAACAGAGTGAGATAATTGAGGAAGCCTGGCTACGGTTGGAAGTGGAGGAACCAAGCAGTGAGGTTCAGAGAGGGGAGGGAGCGATGAAACTGACCCGACTGATGGATCAAAAGATCTGGAACTAGGTCCAGATTCCACGGTCGCTCCAAAAGAAATCGATGCAGAAAGGGGAACCACACTTGTCGAGGCCAGTAAGGAGCAATGAGGATCAATGAGGCCTTCTGAGCGATAGCTTTCTGTATTACTTGAGAGATCAGTGGGAAAGGAGGAAATGCATACAGAAGTCCCCGGGGCCAAACTTGGACTAGCGCGTCCCTGCTGGGTTGGCCTGGTAAAGGAAATAGAGTGAAGTATTCTCTGCACTTGCTGTTTTGGGGAGTAGCAAAAAGATCGCAGCAAGGCTGACCCCACTTGAGAAATATCTCTCTCACTACAGAGTCTTTCAGAGACCACTCGTGAGGCATGAGTATAGCTCTGCTCAACTTGTCCGCAATGTGATTGGACTTCCCGGGGATGTGCGTTGCTATCAGAAACGCTGAGAAGAAATCGCCCATTGCCACAGTCTGAGTGCTTCTCGACACAGGGGGTATGATCTGGTTCCGCCTTGTTTGTTGATGTACCACACTACAGACATATTGTCTGTCTGGATTGCAATCGTTCCCAAGGGAAGAGAGTGTTGAAGGGCTTGCAACGCTAAAAGCACTGCTCTCATCTCCAGAACATTTATGTGCAAGTGGCATTCGTTTGGTTGCCATGTGCCCTGGACTGTCCTGCCCTGATAATGCCCCCCCCCACCCGATCAGGGAGGCATCCGTTGTCAGAGTAGCAACCGGAGGAGGTGGAACAAATGGTCTCCCCAACAGGAGCTGGGGAAGACATCCACCACATGAGATGCTTTTGCACGCTTGCGTGATCATAATGGTGTGAGACATTGGAAGTTCCTGGTATGACCATTGAGAAAAGAGCATCCACTGAAGGATCCGCATGTGGTATCTGGCCAATGGAAGGAGGGTATGGCGCTGCCATGATTCCCAACACCTTTAGAACTAACCTGGCTTTGGCTCTGTTGTTGTTGAGAAGTAGTGATACCAATTTTGAATGTCTGATATCCTTTGGTTCGTTAGTGTTGCAGACATGTTTACAGTATCTAATTTTGCCTATGTAGGTAATAGTACAACAAGGCGACAAAACAGACTTTTCGCAATTTATTGAGATACCCAGTTTTTGACAGACGCGAAAAGTGTAATCTCTGGCCATCAGAAGGAGATGCTTGGTGGGAGCTGTGAGGAGCCAGTCGTCCAAATATGGAAACACCTGGAATCCTTGTCGTCTCAGGTGAGAAGCTACCACTGCCATGCATTTGGTAAACACCTGGGGGGCAGTGGTGAGACCAAAGGGCAGGGCCCTGAATTGAAAATGACTGGTTCCCAGCCTGAAGCGGAGGAATCTCCTGGGCGCCTGTTCATTTTATGTGATAGTACGCGTCCTGAAGGTCTATAGAGCACATCCAGTTTCCTTTTCCCAACAGGGAAGAATGGATTGCAGCGTGACCATCCGAAATCTTGTTTTCTTGACCGATCTGTTCAAGATACTGAGATCCAAAATTGGTCTCCAGTCCCTGTTTTCTTTGGAACTAAAAAGAACCTTGAGTAGATTCCGGATCCTAGTTGGTCTGCTGGCACTGGCTGAATAGCTCTTTTGCAAGCAGTTTTGAAATTTCCAAAGCTGCTGTATCCCTTTGAGCGGGTGGAACATCTGGAAGGATTTTTGACTGACTTGGAGAACGAAGAAAGGGAATAGAATAACCTTCGAAATGATGGACTGTACCCATTTGTCTTGTGTCAAGGATAGCCAGGCTTCTGGGTACAGTGACAATCTTCCCCGACTGCCTCCGAAGATGGGCAGTCGGGCAACACCTCAGGGATGCTGAAAGGGCTTATCGGAAGAAGTTTCTCGATTGCCCTGGTTCTCGGACCCCTCTGCCTCTAGGGCGGCGTCTACCATTGTTGTTCCCCTCTGCCTCTGGCGGGAACCGACTCTGTCGTCAGGCGAAGTCCCTTGAGATTGTTTACGGAACCACATCTTTCCCCTTCTGGCCTTTGGGGTAAGGCCTAGAAGGAGTGGAAAACGGACTCCGACGGCAGAAAGGGTCTTGCCATCCGTCTCGCACCTAGTCAGGGTTTCTTTCACTTGTGGACCAAAAGGGATGATCCATCAAAGGGAGTTTGTGAAAGACGTCTTGAAAGGTTCCATAAAATTGCATAGCCGCATCCAGGCGTGCCTACGTAAGGCTACCCCTGTTCCAGCGGCTCTGCTCGCTCCATCGGCCGCATAAGAGGAGGCGCATGGAGGAGTTGGAAATAGAATTAAGGATAGCCAGCTGCGTGTTCATTTTTCTTGAAACCCGCAGCTGAAGGGTCATAAGCATTTCACTCGCTTCTTTGATCAAGTCCCTTTGAAGACGAGTGAAATGGCACAGGTAATTCAGCGCATAGTAAATGTCGCTGAGGAGAACATCCGCTTCCCGTACCTATCCATGGACCTAGATTCCTTAGGTGGATGGACAGGCACTGAAGGATCAGCCAGTTCCTTCTTTGTGGCGGCAGCCACCACCATAGCATCCACAGAGACTCCTTTAGATAAAAATTCCTTGTCTGTTGGAGCTGTGATGAATTTGGAGGGTCTCCTGGGAGTGGGGTCCACTGAATCAGGAGCCGTCCATGCCTTTTTAGCAACCACCTGCATGAGGGGTCGAAGGGGGACACCCAGGAGGTGGAAGGGCGAGAGCCAAACGCCTCAAGATACACAGATTCGTCCTCCGAAGGGTTGAGGGCTGGCCAATTTCCCCTCTGTTTAAGGATCTCCAGAATGTCTGCAAAAGAGACATCTTCAGAAGGGGAACGGGGAACCCTCAGAATCATCCAGATCTGTGTCGGACGTGATAGACTCAGGTGAGTCAATGTGCTTCCTCTTGCACTTCCTCTTCCGAGGGCTCTTCTGCCAAATCAGGAGAGGCCTCGAAGAGGATGAAATCCCACAGGGGCTCCTGAGGAGTTGGCTCTCTGCGGTCCGAGATGAGGGAGTGAGTCGACTTACCCTGAGGCAGCATAGAGGGAGGGGCTGGCGGAGCCGACTGTGGAGTAGAGCCAGGCTCTAACACACTCCGCATGACCTCAGCACCCCTGTCAGGCAGAGCCAGAGGTCCCCGCTCCGAGGAGCTAAAGACCCCCTCGGCACCGACAGTGATGGCTCCGAGGCCGATGTCGGAGCCGAACTCACCAGCGCCAAGCACCGAGAGGAGAGGGGGTCGGACAAGGGTCCGATGCCACTCACCCCTCGGAGCCGACGAGGGAAGTCCGGCGCCGAGATTCCTCCATGGAAGAAAAGCGGAGCCGGCAGCGGGCGAAGACAATTGTCTCGGCTCCGAGGTGACCACAGTCTCGGTTCCGACACGACCCGGCTCCGAGCTCAAGAGAGTCGAAGGAGGAAGGAGTGGATGGACCGGGACAGGCACCGACTGATGAGTCGGGCTTTGAAGCATCTGGGCTAGTGCCTCAGACTTGAGTAGTCGACTCACCACCCTCTGAAGGTCATGATCAGACAGCCTCGATGACCTAGAGGAATGAGACCTTTGGCTCCGTTCAGACAGCAGGGGAGAACCTGGAGCCGAATGAACGGAGCCAAGAGAAGGTGACCTAGACCTCTTTCTGGTTGTCGGCTCCGAAGATCTTGTCGGAGCCGACACGGGTACCTCGATAACCTCGGCTCCGGCCGAGCCGAGAGCCACAGAAACTGTGGACTGAGTCTTATCGGCTCCAGCCGGAGCCGATAAAGGCAAAGGTTGAACAACCTGAGGTCTCGGCTCAGAAGCCGGAGCCGAAGACCTCGATGCCTTGGAGGGCATCCCTGTTGAGACAGACAGGGAATCCTCAGGCTTCAACAAGCCTCTCAATATAAGCTTGTTTTTTCTTTCCTGCAGGACCCTGGGGCTGAAGCCATGGCAGACAGCACAGGAGTCCTGCAGGTGCAAAGGCCCCAGACAATAGACACAAGAAGTGTGAGCGTCTGTCAGAGACATTTTCTGACAGCACGCATCACACTTCTTGAATCGAGACCTTTGCTTCTTTAGACATAGCCTAACTGGTGAACACAAACACACACTCAAACACACCAGTTATACCCTGTCAAAAAACACAATTATATTAAAAGTATACTAAAAATAAGTACAATAAGCACTAGTACACTACACAAACACTCCCTAGGGAAGGGAAGGCCTAAGGCCCAAGGGAAGAACTAAAAGTTCTTTTGACAAGAAACGGGAAGAAAAAAGGTTCGGGATAGAGTTTAATAAAACTACACTAACTTAGGAATAATTAAACTAAAAAAGGGGAAACAAGAGTAACTTTTTATAGAAAAGTTAAAACTTACCAGGAACCGGTAGAAAACCAACCTCGAAGCTGTAGCGGCAAACGAGATCTGAGGTAACTCTCGCCTAGCATTGTGGGATATAAGGGGAGCCTCGAGCCGGTGGAACCAACTCTCGAGCTTTAGAGTGGCCGAGTCGGAGCCGAGGTCGGCTCCGAACCCATCCAGCAAGAATGAAGGCGAGATAGACAACTTAACATTACAGCTTTGATGGGCCTCAATAATATTCTGGGATATCTCCTAAATACCTAAAATATGACCTACCAGGGTCACTGGTGCCACTATTCAACCATAGCCTCTGCACAGGCTTAGTGCCATGCAAATGGAAGACCACAACAGTCATCCTTCTGCATAAGGGTGGACCATTAATGGCTCCTGGGAACTTAAGATCCATTAGTCTGAGCAGTCTCATATGCAAAGCCATGGAAAGAATTATCATGAAAATGAATCAATGACATACAAACCTTTCAGACACTGGATCCAACCCAGTTTGATGTCATTAAAGGCAGGTTATATCTACTGAACCTGTTGGACTTCTTTGAGAAGGTCACCAAGGCATTGGATGAGGGCAACAGAGTGCATACTGCATGTCATGACACCTAGCTAAGGCATTTGATATTCTATCTCACTCAGAAATTGCAAAAAAGACATGAAATTAGGCATAAATCCCTATGTAACTTGCTGGATAGCCAGCTGGTTCACAGACAGGGCCGAGGAAGTTAGGATGGAAGAGACCTCCTCCACAAAGAGGCTGGTCACCAGTGGTGTCCCCAAGTGCTCTGTGTTGGGCCCACTCCTCTTTGGCTTAAATTTTTTTGAAGTCAAGGCCAATATCAAGGGCCTCTGACTTACCAAGTTTGCAGAAGACTGCAAGCTAGGAGCAATCACAGAAAGCCCCCAAGACACTGTGTTACAGGAAGGTCTAACACAGATAAATAACTGGCGCCAAATCCACATCTCAAAATTCAATATCAAGTAATGCATAATAATATTTTTTGGGAAGTCATTCACCCAGGGGAAACTACTTCATTAGCAAAACACCTGTAAAAGTACACACTGTAGTCAGAGATTTGGGGGCTCTGTAGATAGCAACCTGGCTTTTGACCAACATGCATCTATGGCTGCAAGAAAATAATTCTATGCTACTCAACTTATAAGTAAGGGCAAGAGATCTAGGTCCAGGGAAGTCACTGTGTCCATGTAATCTGCCATCAACAGACCCATCATTCAGTGCAACTCCCTTTTCTACATGTACCTGACCAGGTACAACTGGAACGTCCACAAAGGTTCCCCACAAAAAGAACACAGGGTGTAAACTCAATGCCCTATGCAATTTGCCTCAAAGTCCTATCGTTACACTCTGTTTCCTACAGACTGACGAGAAGCGATTTATGCCTGGCATACAAGGCCTCCTTGGATCCTGCTCTGATTAGCCTTTTGCACATATGCAAAATAAGCAACACCAGGGCTACTAGATGTAAGAATTTAAACTTTGCCTGCTACTTAAACAGAACATGTTGGAGGGACAAGTATGTGTCTCAGAGAATTGTCATTCTCTGGAATGGGCTTCCTATCCATGTGAAGCAGACCCCTTCCCTAACTCTATTCAAGTGCAACCTGGACCAGTGGATGGGAAAAGTACAGTTGTGTACACTTACCATAAATGTAGATGTTCGAGTGTATTCACTGTTGCAGTCAGCACATTTGGGTTATCTGCTTGCAGGTTGCCCTCAGTCGGCCTGATTAACAAAGTCTTGGGTCCTGCTTCGGTTGCTGTCCCTTCTTCCATGACGTCAGGTCGTCAGGGGTATAAAACATGCAGCCGATGCCATGACATCAGTTTTTCTTGCCCCAGATATCAGGTGCCCCCCTAATGGGAAGTAATTAAACATAAAAGCATAAAGATATACATCCAACAAAAAAGCAAATACAACAAAAAGGCTTTTAAGCATAGTAAAGGAAAGTAGAGGTATAGCCAAAAGAAGTTAGGGGGCTGGAGGGAGGGTAACCAGGACTGCAACAGTGAATACACTCGAACATCTACATTTATGGTAAGTGTACACAACTGTACTACGTTCTTCATGTTTCACTGTTGCAGTCATTACATTTGGGTAGATTCCCAAAGGTACGGTTGGCAGGAGAAGTTTAGATAGCATTAGGGCCAGCTATAAGGCCCTGCAAGACTGCAGTGGCAAAGCCAGCTCTGGAGTTAGAGAAAATTGGCAAATCGTAATACTTGGTGAAAGTATGTACAGAACTCCAGGTAGCAGCTTCTAGGATGTCCCTGGTAGGGACGCCTCTGAGAAAGGCTGCAGAGGTAGATGCAGCCCTGGTGGAGTGAGGTCTAATCCCCTGGGCGATAGGTTTTCCATTGTGCTTATAGCAGAAATGAATGCAATGGCTTATCCATTTAGAAATATTTTGCTTTGAAATAGTCTTTCCTTCTGCCCCTGCAGCAAATTCTACCAGCAGTTGTTCAGATTTCCTTTGAGGTTTAGTCCTGTCCAAGTAGAATCTAAGTTGTCTGTGCACATCTAAATAATGCAGTATCTGTTCCCCTTTATTCTGTGGATTGGGAAAGAAGGTTGGCAAATGAATGGACTGATTAAGAGTCACACTGGATACCACCTTGGGCATGAAGGATGGACTGGTTCTGAGGGGCAACCTGTCCGCATGAAAGATGTTGAAAGGCTCCATTGCCATAAAGGCCTGTAATTCAGATACTCTTCTAGCTGAAGTGATTGCTAAAAGGAAAGTTGTTTTCCAAGAAAGAAATTTTAAGTCTGCAGTAGCAGCTGGCTCGATAGAAGGTAGAGTGAGTTTCTCCAAGACAAAGTTAAGGTCGCAGGCTGGGGTTGGAGCTCTCCTGAGTGGTCTCAAATTTTTGGTCCCTCTGAGGAACTGCTTGAGCAGTAGATGAAAGAAGAGGGGAGGTTCTGTGTCATAATGAGCTGAAATGGCTGAGGCATGGATTTTAATGGAGGAAAAAGACAGGCCCTTGTGAAGCATCTCAGTTAAGTATTGGAAAATCTGAGGTAAATTGGGTGCTGCTGTGCTCATCCCTTGAGAATGTTCCAGGCACAGAATCTTTTCCATTTTTCAGCATAAGATTTTCTAGTACCAGGCCTCCCTGCCTCTAAAATGATATCCATCACAGGTTTGTTGAGGGATGGTAAAGGAGAGAGATTAAGTAATTAGCCAGGCTGCAAGGTTCAGTGTTGGAAGCCGAGGGTGCAGAATCTGGTTCTCCTGCTGAGACAGCAGGGAAGGAGTCTGAGGCAGGTGCCATGGAGATAACCGTGACACAGTGCATAGAAGGGGGTACCAGTGTTGGCGCGGCCAGTCTGGAGCAAACAAAATCATCCTTGGTTTGTCCTGTTTGACTTTTAGTAGTACTTTGGAGAGCAGAGGCAGAGGGGGGAAGGCATAGACTGATAGGTTTTTTCAGCTGAATGACAGGGCATCCACTTTCCAGGCTTGTTTGTGGAGAGTCCTTGTGCAAAATTTGTTCAATTGGTAGTTCTGGGGAGAGGCAAACAGGTCTCTATCTGGGCTCCCCCATTTGCTTGTCAAGATGTTGAAAATCCTTGGTTCCAGTTTCCACTCGTGTGGGTCCATGAGGTACCCACCTGCTTGTTTATGTACCACATAACAGTGGTGTTGTCCATCTTTACCATTAGTTGTCCTGGAAGAATGTGGTCCTTGAAGGCTGTCAGAGCATTCTGTACAGCTAACATTTCTTTTTGATTGATATGCAGGTGCATTTGACTTGGGTTCCATTTGCCCTGAATGCACTTCCCTGCCAGATGAGCCCACCATGCATAGTCTGATGCATCTGTTTTTAGGGTTTGGGCGGCAGGGGGTGGTGTGAGAGGTAGTCCCTTGTTTTGGTGGCAGGCCTCTGCCCACCAAAGGAACTCTAGGCATAGGCAAGGTATGATAGGAATAATTGTTTTTAGGTTTTGAGAATGTTGACACTATAGGCTTTTTAGATACCACTGTAGTTTCCTCATATGCAGTCTTGCATATGGAATTAGAAGAATGCAGGAGGCTATGTACCCCAAGGCTTGCAGTATTTGTCTTGCAGATAGCAGGGTTTTTGTGGCCACTTGTTTGAAGTAGGTTGTCAAATGAATTTGCTTTTCTGGCGTGCGGTAAGCCATCTGGGAAGTTGTATTCAAGCTTGCTCCCAGGAATATAATTTGACAGGGTACCAGGTGTGATTTATTTTCATTTGTGGTGTACCCCAGACAAGTTAGAACCCTTTTTACAAAGGCCAGATGATTCAAAAGTATGTCCTGGCTTTCTGCCTGAATTAGACAATAGTCCAGGTATGGGCATATTTGAATATTTCTTTGCCTGCAAAATGCAATAAGTGGAGCTAGGCACTTTGTGAATACCCAGGGTGCAGTAGATAAGCCAAAGTGCAGTGCAGAGAACTGATAGTGGGTGTAGCCTGCTTTGAAGCGTAGGTATCTTCTGCAAGATTCCCTGATTGGGATGTGCAGGTATGCTTCTTTTAAATCTAGTGTTACCAACCAGGCATCTTTGGCTAGAATAGGAAGTAATTGGTGAAGAGTCAGCATCTTGAATTTTGGAATCTCCAAAAAGGTGTTTAGAGTAGACAGGTCCAGGATAGGATGCCATGAATTGTCTTTTCTGGGTACCAAGAAACGTCTCGAATAGAAACCTTGTCCCTTTTCCTCTTCTGGTACCAGTTGAATAGCCTCCATGCTTAAGAGAGAAAGTACTTGTTTTTGGGTCTCTGCCCACTGATTTGGGGGAAGGTCCGGTCACCCACTTGGTGTTGGCAGCATGTGGAAGTGAAATCTGTATCCCTCGGACACTATATTTAAAACCCATTTGTCCTGGGTAATGAGTTCCCAATTCTTTGCATGAAGAGCAATCTTTCCCCCCAATGGGGCAGTCAGATGATGAGTGCTTGGAAATTTTAAAAGGAAGTCATTGAGACAGTTTACCATAGGGGGGAGTCTTATTATTCCCAGACTTGGAAGTGGAGGCCCCCCACTGCTTAGTTCTGTGAATCACCTGGGACTGAAACCTAGGGTTTTTGCTGCGTCCGGGTTTGACTTGAGAAGACCTGGAAGGGGCTTGAAAGGACCAGTTCTTAGAGGGCCAGCGCCTACTATATCCAGGAGGCTGAACTTGTAAAAAATCTTTAACAGTTTGCATAGATTTAGGAAGAATAGCTAAAGGCCTATGCTACAGTAGGAGAAGGAAATCCCTAAGCCTCTTTTTTGAATCAGAAAAATCCTGGCTTTCCCAGTGGAAATGCTCCCTTAGAGTATGTAAGGTTTCCCCAAAAGAAAAATCCTCAGGAGGGGAAGCAGAGGGAATAGAGTCCTCTGTATCAGAATCCTCATAAGTAGGTAAGGACAAATCCAGGTCATCAGAAGAGTCAGAAAAAACAGAATCCTGATCAGAAGATTCATAATCAACCTCAGTCCTAGGCCAATTAGAAGGGGGGGGGGGTTGGCTACCCCTGATTAGAGTTGTTAGATCTTCAGGCATTCTTATCATTTGTTTTCTAGGCAAAGAGGCCTGGGTGTCGGTTTTTTAGACATGGATCGAGATTTAGGCTTAAGTAATGAAGGCGGCATCGATTTAATATGCAAGTCCATACACGCCTGAATACACCCTCAGAAGCCGGTGCCTGCACAGCGGCTCTGGACCCAGCCAAGGTAGAGACATCCGCGGGTTCCATAGCTGAAGCATCTCGCGGCATACCGGACTCCGAATGGGTCTCAGTAGAGGCCTGCGAATCTGAAGTAGCGGGTATCAGGGGCTGCGAAAGCACCTCAGAGTACTGGCGAACTGGCGACTGACCTAGGAGAAGTGTTGTCAGCAGTTTTGGACCTCAGCGGCCTGTCTCTGTCTTTATCTTTGCATTTTTTCAGATTCCCGGTAGTCTGATGGCTAACCAACGACATTTCTGGATAACTAAAAACAGAGACCCGAAATATTTAGAAGCAAAAATATACCGATGATGGACAGTGCACTGATTAAATAAAGCACAAAACCGACAGCAAGGTATGCCGTGGTCAGGGCCTAGGCAAGGAATACAGTACGAATGAAAATCTTTATGAGGTATTTGCTTTCCACAAGTAATGCAATTATTAACTTTTACTGACATCGGTAAGGAGCAAGAAAGTTCCCCCAACGGGGTACTTAGCTTTAATTGAAGACTTTGGTTCTGAAACTCGAAAACGAAAATTTCAGGAGTCGAACTCGAAAATGAAAATTTCAGGAGTCGGCCGACCGGCACTTGCAAACTGCTTCTGCTTCAGGCACCGCATGGCAAGAAAGACTGATGTAATGGTGTCAGCTGCATGTTTTATACCCCCGATGACCTGACGTCATGGAAGAAGGGACAGCAACCGACACAGGAACCAAGACTTTGTTAATCAGGCCAAGTGAGGGCAACCTGCAAGCAGATAACCCAAATGTAATGACTGCAACAGTGAAACACAAAGAACATCTGGGAATTCACCTGTGGTCTGACGCCTATGTCTCGGGTAGACAAAGGCAGCCATTAAATCATGCCCTAACATACACCCCTTGAAAAAACTTCTGAGGCATAATAATTCACTGGATATATCTGGTCTGCATGGCTAGGCTTATAAAGTCCCCTGTGGTCATTAGCCTAATATACACACCTATATACCTATGAACTTATAATAAATACTGGTTGACATTTGAACATGAGATTTATTTTTCATTTTATTTAACTGCAAATTCTTGTATCTGTACTTATTCTGATGAAGTCTTATATTTATTAAAGGCAGTAGTGTTATTTTTTTAAAGAATATACAGGGAGAGGCTGATGGAGTGCCTTTTACCAGTTGATACTTTGTTTCTGTATGTCGAGTCTTGAAGATTTGTGCTAATACTTCCCAGTGCCAATGTCTCCATGAAATTGTGAGTTATGTACTCACCATAATTTGGCATCTGTGTTGCCCATTTCATTCTTTCTCACCAATGGGTTCATATCCAATCCTCGGATCTGACTCGGCCGCATACACTAGATTTTGGATCCAGCTCTCGAGCTCATCCCTCTACCCATAATGTTGTAATCCATCCACAACACTTCAGATTGAGTTTGCTGTCTAATCTCCCATAATATAACAGGCAGACATAGACAGAAGAAAGTCAGGGTTCAAACCTGGAACTGAATAGTGCCAATACAGTCTAACAGGTACTTCCAGGAGTGACAAGGACAGGGCACGGATGGGAGGGAAGATGAGGAATAATGAAAATGGACAACAAAGATGCCAAGTTATGGTGAGTACATAACTTACAAATCTGATGTTGTCCTTTTCATTCTTCCTCACCAATGGGACAGAGTCCCCAGCTAAACAGCTTTCAGGAGACCCCCCATGGAAGGAGATGCAAGAGCACTGTAGAACCAAAAGAAGCTCTGCTTCTGGAAATGATGTCCACCTTGTACTGTGTAACAAAAGTGTGGATTTTTGACCTAGTAGCTGCAGCACAAATGTCTTCAATGGAAGTTCTTTACCTAAAGGCAGATGAAGTAGCCAGCGACCGAGTGGAATGAGCTCCAGGAAGTTGTGGTAAATTTAGTCCTTTTTTAGAATAAACCAGTGAAATGTAATCAGTAATCCATTTGGCTACAGGAAAGAATAGCTGTGTAAAATCTTACCATAACCATAGATGTTCTTCTCTTCTATATGCTGCAGTACTCATCACATATGGGTGTTCGCCTCCATCTAACTCGTACATCTGGCCAGTAAACAGACATCTACATGCTACTGCTAGGTATGTGCAATGCCACATGTCCTTCCATGTACGTTGGTCATAAAGGGATGTCAGGTATAAAGCAGATGACAGCATGCATCAACCTCAGAACTGAATGCTGCCAAGCACCAGCCTGAGCCTAGGTGAAAAAAACATCACCAGGAAAGACAGGCAAGCATCAGGGGGGAAGTGGGGTGGTTAGCAATGCTGCAGCATACAGAAGAGAAGGACATAGAACAGTTGTGTAAAATCTTACCATAACCATAGCTGTCCTTCTCTCCCATGTTGCAGTATTCTTGGTGTGGGATTTTCTGACTCAGGCGACCCATACTTCGGCTCCTATACAAAAGCTTCAACTTGGCTGTTGTAGTTGTGTGGGATGTCACACATATGGCCATAAAACCAGGGACCTTAAATGTGATGTCTGCACACAAAGACCTCAGAAATTGAAAGCCCAGCTGCAGTAGAGTAGCCAGTGATGTCAGGCATAGGGTCAAGAAGCCATTATGTGGTTAAATTGGTCACAGGGTAGGGTATAACCCCCAAGAGACCTAAGACAGATCAGTAATGAGTGAGAGAAAGGATAAGGGGGGTTAGGTGGGTGGGAAGGAATACTGCGACATGGAAGAGAAGTACATCTATGGTTACGGAAAGATTTTACACAACTACTCTATGTCATTCTAGTCCTATGTTACAGTATTCTTGGTGTGGGAGAGTACCACAGCTTAGTTGGAAGGAAGGGAGGAGGTTGAAGAGGCTGATTCCACAAAGCCCTGCAGGATTGCTCTGGCAAATCCTGTACGTGCTCTGGAGACATTGTCTTACTTGCAGTGTTTGGTGAAAGTGTGAATGGTGGACCATGTGGCTGTTTCTAGTATGGAAGCAGTGTCCAGGCCTTTTAAGAAGGTTTTGGAGGCTGCTACTGCCCTGGTGGAGTGAGCTTTAATTCCCTGTGGGAGTCTTTTGTCACAGTGTGAACAACATAGGCAAATAGCTTTTCTACTCCAACATGCAATGGTTTGTTTGGAGACTGCCTTGCCCAGGGCCCTGGGGTGGAAGGAAACAAAGAGCTGATTGGATTTTCTTGTGGATTTTGTTTTGTCCAGGTAAAATCTTAGCTGTCTGTGTACATCTAGGGAGTGGAGTATTCTCTCACTTTCATTGGTAGGAGAAGGTTAGAAGGTGGGTAGATGAACAGACTGGTTTAAGGACAAATCATTGACCACTTTTGACATAAAGGAAGGGTTAGTTCTTAGTGTTACCCTGTCCTTGTGGAAGGTAGTGTATGGAGGGCAGGCCATTAGGGCCTGTAATTCAGACACCCTTCTGGCTGAAGTTATGGCCACTAGCAGGACTGTCTTCCATGTGCACATCTGCAGAGTACCCATACTAGCAGGTTCAAATGGGTTAGTTTTTCCAGGATGACGTTCAGGTCCCATGGTGGTGGGATGGGTTTTCTTGGTGGTCTGATGTGTTAAGACCCCTTTTAAGAATAGCTTAACATTGAGCCTGGCTAGTAAGGGAGGGTCTAGTGGCAGACAGGCTGAGATTGCTGAAAGGTAGACTTTCAATGAAGAGTAAGAGAGTCCCCCCTTTATTAGCTGACACACACACACACACAGGTAAGTACTAAGGAGGGATCTGCAATGCATGGATCCTTGCCCTTGCCCAGACACCATTTTGAAAATATCTCCCATTTAGCTAAGTGAGATTGTCTTGTAGTAGGTTTCCTGGCCTCCTACAGGACTGAAAGCACGTCCTCTGAGTAGTGGTGCCTGAAGGGAATTAGAAGTTTATCACCCACAGTGTCAGTGACAACATTTGCAAGTGTGGGTGGAGATGAGGGTTCCCTTTTGTTGTGTCAGAAGGTCCACCTTGTGGGGTAACTTGTGGTGATTGCCCTTGGCTAGATTGAGAAGTAGGGGGAACCAGTGCTGCCTTGGCCAGTAGGGGGTCACAAACAAGATTTTTGGATTGTCTCTCCTGATTTTCAGGAGGACTTTTTGAATTAATGGGAAGGGAGGAAAGGCATATAGAAACCTTCCCCTCCATGAAATGCTGTGTGTGTCTACTCTCCAAGCAAGTGGGGAGTACATCTTGGAGCAGAAGGTCTGCAGTTGTCTGTTCTGGGGGGAGGCAAACAAATCCATTTGAGGTGTGCCCCATCGGTGGATAATATCTAGAAAGACATTCCTGTCCAGCATCCATTTGTGATGTGGAGAGGATGTCCTGCTGATCAGGTCTGCTTGTTTGTTGTCCTGCGAGGGGATGTAGGATACCTGCAGGGACAAGTTGTGTTGTGAAGCTAGGTTAGTCTGTAAAGGTGGTACACTTTTGTCCCTCCCTGCTTGTTGAGGTACCACCTAACTGTGGTGTTGTCTGTTATTATTTGGAGAACACCTGGCTGTAGGAGTGGAAGGAAGGCTTTCAGTGCCAGAAGGACTGCTGGCATTTCCCTCACGTTGATGTGCTTGTTCTTTAAGGAAGGGTGCCATTTTGCTTGAACCCTGTAGCTTGCCATTGTGGCTCCCCATCCTAAGTTTGAAGCATCTGTATAAATGAACTGGTTTGGGAGAGGTAGCTGCAGCGGAAGGCCCAGATTCAGCTGAACTTGCTGAAGCCACCATTTTACTTCTGATTGTAGGCAGGGCAGAGGAGTGATTTATTGCTCTGGAGGATGTTGTTGCAGTGACCATACATTTTTCAGATACCACTGTAGCTTTCGCATGTGCATTCTGGCTAGTGGCAGCATGGGGATGTTGACTGCCATTAGGCCCAGGGCCTGTAGGAATTGCCTTGCAGTTATTTGCTGGGTCTGAAGCAGGGATTTGAAGTGGGGTGTCAGGGAACTGACCTTGTCTTGGGGAAGAAAGGCTTTCAATTTGTCTGTTTTGACCCTGCAACCCAGAAATATTTTGTTGTGTTCTGGGGTTAAGGAGGATTTTAGGAGGTTGAGGGTGAACCCTAGTCTTTGTAATAGGCAGGTGGTGAACTCTAGATGGATTAACAGGATTTCCTTGCAGTCTGCTAGGATCAGGATGTCATCCAAGTAGGGGTAAATCTAGATCCCTTGTGTTCTGCAATAGGCTATGGCAGGTGCCAGGCATTTTGTGAGCACTCTAGGGTTAGGGGACAAACCAAAGGGCAATGCAGTAAATTGGAAGTGAGAAGAGGCTCCAGAAAAATGTAAGAATTTTTTGTGGGGGGTAGAATGGGTATGTGCAGATAGGCTTCTTTCAGGTCGGGTGTGGCCATGAACACCTGGGCTGGTATGAGAGGGAGTAAATTTGGTAGGGACAACATTCTGAAGTTGGGCACTTTTAAGAATAGGTTTAAGAAGAAAAGGTCTAGAATCAGTCTCCATGGTCCATCTTTTTTGGGGACCAGAAATAGTCTTAAATAGAAGCCCTACCCTTCCTGCCCTGGAGGGACAGATTCTATGGTGCCCAGGTTCAGGTCTGTCAGAACCTGTGAGAAGAGGTGTCTCTGATTTTTTGGGGGGAAGGGGACACCCCTTAATGGTGGTCTTTCTTTCCAGGAGAGGAAGTATCCTTTTTAAATAACAGCCAGAACCCCATTTGTCTGTGGTGATGGTTTTCCAAAAGGGGAGGCAGTGGGAGAGGCGGGCAGAAAGGGGAAGGAGGGCAAGGCAGTCATGCATTGTTGGGGCCTCCTCTATCTTGAAAGGGCTGTCTAGAGTGGGGCTGAGAGACAGCTGGCCCAGAAGGTGGGTGTCTCCTGGCTCCTCTTCTGTGTCTGGAAGAGGTAGGTTCAGCTGGGGCAGGGTTTCTTCTGACAAAGGTGGCTTTGGCAGGGTAATTACTGTAATATTTAGGAATAGGGGACACCAGAAGATGCTTGATGTCTTGCAATTCCTTACTCTTTTCCTGCAGATTTTTGAATAGGTCTGCTGACTGTTTACCCAACAGGAAATTACAGTCCAGAGGGGCATTTAAGAGTTTAGACTTGAAGTCTTCTGGTAAGTGTTGCAGACGAAGCCAGGGATATCTCCTGAGTACAGTGGCAGATGCTGCAGTGTGTGTAGAGGCTTCTGCAGCACCATAACTATATCTAATGGAGTGTCTGGCTACTTGGGCAGCAAGAGATTATTTGGAAGAGATGTCAGATATAGTGGGGCAGTCTGGAGTAGCAGCCGGCAGAGTAGCGGTTTGAGAGACCAAGTCCAGAGCATATCTGGTCATATGGTTTTGATAGTTGATGGCTCTAAAAGCCAGTGTGGAAGAGGTTTAAACCTTCTTTCCAATTCTATCCATCGTTTTGCTGTCTTTGTCCATAGGTAAAAGAGAGGCAGACGGAGTGAGTCTGGATTGTTTATCTCGTGAAATGGCAATCACAGCAGGATCTCCCAGGGGAGGTTTGACTAGAAGTTTCTGGTTATCAGGCACCTTGTAGAAGCAGTCTGGTCTCTTAGGGGCAGGTGGCTGAGAATCTGGTGTCTGATGCTGAGGAAAAGGCATCTAAATAGGCAGGAATGACAGGTGGAATGGCAGAAGAGGAGGGAGATTCTATTTGTAATAGTTCAAAATACTTTTTTGAGTATCAGACATTTGTGAGGTGTCCCATTTGAAGTATTCCTTCATTTTGGTTATGGTTTCACCAAAGGTGATATTCTCTGGAGGGGAGTCCCCTTCAATGGATTCTTCATCTGGGGAATAATACTCTTGAGGAGAGGCTATTTGGGAAGTGTAAGATACAGATTAATCTGAAGATGAATAATAGGTCTCTTGCTCTTCTTCCCTGTCTTGTGAGTTAGGTGGTGGAAGAGAGGAGGCAGAGGCAGGCCTAGGGCTGAGGAGAGGAAGAGTAGATGGAGAAGAGGCTGATGTCCTAAGGGCCATAAAGGCCTGCATCAAAGATGAGGTGAAGGACTGCCAGTCAGGTAGACCTTCAGCGCATGTAGCCAGATGTTTGTTTTTTGTTTCTTTTTGACTGGGGTAGACTTAGACGTAGGCCTAGAATCAGATGTCTGGCTAAGGGCAGCTGTATCGGGAGGAGGAATCCCATTCGGAGGCCTGGGTGTGCCTGGTTCCCCCTCGACCTCAGCAGTAGCCGATGTCTGGGTTAGCTCTGGGATGTGCTTGTCGTCAACTGTGAAGCGGCTTCCTCAAAGGTCACCTTAGAAGATGGATCTGTCGGATGTCCCTCAACTCCTAAATCAGTAGCTCGCGGGGCATTCGAAAGTGGAGTGGCAGTGGAAGAGGGCCCAGGAATCCTGGCCTTCTTTCGCGGAGGTTCAGTTGGGGACTCTGAAATGAGATACATCTTGAGCGCTAATTTTTTTTAAGTCAGAGGTTTTCTAGGTAGAGATTAAGTGCAACTAGATGGTCTTAGGAACGAAATATTGGCAGATAGAGTAAGCGGTGTGATCGTGCTCCTGGCCTAAGCAAAAAAATGCAGTGGTCGTGCATGTCTTTATGGGGCATCTGGCGCCCACATTGGCATTTGCCCTTTTTTGCTGACATTGGCTAAAGATTACTACAACAAGCCAAGCTTCAGCTAGAGGTTAAAGAAGAAAAGTCCAATGGGGTACTTAGCTTTAAGATGTTTTGTGGTGAAGGAGCGAAACACACGATGTGATGTTGGTCTGCGGCTGAAAAGCTCTGAGGTCTGTGTGCGCAGATGTCACATTTAAGGTCCCTGGATTATGGCCCTAAGTTTGACATCCCATGCAACTACAACAGCCAAGACGAAGCTTTTGTATAGGAGCAGATGTAAGGGTTGCCTGAGGCAGTAAATCCCACACCAAGAATAATGCAACATAGGAATAGAAGGACATCTATGGTTATGGTAAGATTTTACACAACTGTTCTGTGTCCTTCTATTCATATGCTGCAGTATTCATCACATATGGGAGAATGCCAAAGCTCATGCTTGGGAAAGCTGGGGGGGAGCAGAAGCTTGTTCTACAAAGCTATGTAGAATAGCCCTAGCAAAAGCAGACCTGATTTGGAGATGACATTGAGTTTATAATGTTTAATGAAAGTATGAACAGAGGATCAGGTAGCTGCCTCCAGGATAGAACAAATGTCCAAGCCTTTAAAGAGAGCCTCAGAACAGGATACTGCTCTAGTGGAGTGTATCCTCACTGGAGAAGAAAGGTTCTTACCATTGGCCGAGTAACAGAAAAAGACAGCTTTAGAAATCTAAGCAGAAACAGTTTGCTTGGAAACCGTCTGATCCAGGGCCTCTTGGGTGGTAGGACAGAAACAGATGTTCAGATTTACAGACAGGCTTGGTTTTACCCAGGTAGTATCTGAGCTGCCTGTGCACATCCAAAGAATGCAGGATTCTCTCACTTTTAGATTGAAGGGAAGGAAAAACTGTGGGAAGACTGATGGACCGGTTAAGAGATAACTCACTGACCATCTTAGGCAAAAAGGAAGGATTGGTATGCAAGGATAGCCTGCTCCTGTGGAAAACTCTGAAGGGGGGATTATTCTTCAGAGCTTGCAGCTCAGAGACCCTTCTAGCAGGTTTAATGGCCACCAGCAAAATTTCCATGTACAATGTTGCAGGGAAGAGGAGCTTGCTGGCTCAAAGGGTTCCAAAGTAACCTTCTCTAATACAAAATTTAGATCCCAAGGAGGAGAAGCTGCTTTCCTTAGTGGTCTAATATGAAAGACACCTTTTAGGAAAAGTTTCACCTCTACCCTCGAGACTAAAGGGGATGACATAGGCAGACAAGCTGAGACAGCTGAAAGGTGAGCCTTCACTAAAGAATAGGACAGGCCACCTTTCATCAGTTCACACAGATAGCGGATGTTCCGGTAGTTTTGTCCTAACAGTGGCTGTAGATCCTTCTTGTGACACCAGATGGAAAACCTTTTCCATTTGGAAACATAGGAATTCCTAGTAGTGGGTTTTCTGGCCTCCTGCAGAACTTGAAGCATGTCCTTTGAAAAAAGGTGCCTAGAGGGAATCAAAATCCTGTCACCCACAGAACCAAGTTCAGAATTGACAGATGTGGATGCATCAGGGTTCCCTTGTCCCGTGTGAGTAGATCCATTTTGTGGGGCAACTTGTGATGATTGCCTCAGGCTAAGTGCAAGAGAAAGGGGAACCAGTGCAAACTTGGCCAAAAAAAGAGTCACCAGCATGATTTTTGGTTGAGCCTGCTGAATCTTCAGTAGGACGTTTTGGAGGAGAGGTAAGAGGGGAAGGAATACAGAAACATCCCCTTCCAAGAAAATGACAGAGCATCCACCATCCATGCCAGGGAGTGTGGAACCCTAGCACAAAATTTTGGAAGTTGTCTGTTCATGGGAGAGGTAAAAATATCTACCTGAGGTGTACCTCAACGATGGATCAGGCCCAGAAACACATCCCTGTGTAACATGCATTCGTGGGACTGGGTCATGGACCTGCTTAATGTGTCTGCCACCACATTGTGAGCCAAGGGAAGGTAAACTGCCTGAAGGAAGACAGCTTTGAAGGGCTAACTCCCAGGCATATAGGGCTAGTCTGCATAGGAAGTACGACTTTGTTCCCCCCTGCTTGATGTACCACAGAACAGTAGTGTTGTCTGTGAACAACTTCAGCACTCCTGCAATAAGCCTGAGTTTGAAGATTTTCAAAGCAAAAATCAAGGCGCTCATTTCTTTTACTTTGATATGTTCCTTTGCCTGTGTGTGAGATCAAACATCCCTGACATCCCAGAATTGTAAAGTCGCTCCCCAGCATGTCTGAAATGTCTGTGTATAACTCTAGGGAAGGGAGGGGTGGTTGTACGGGGGAGACCAGGATTTTTGGTTACCTGAAGTATCCACCAATCCAATTCCTTTTTTATGCAGGATAGGAGTGGAATCAATAAATCCAGGGGGTGGGAGTGTTGTAGCCAGAGAGTCTTTAGAAACCACTGAATTTTCCTCATTGCAGTTTGGCCCAGGGAAGCATAGGGATTTGTAGATGCCATGAACCTCAAGAGGCGTAGGAAGTTCCTGGCAGTCATAGACTGTTGCGGTAAAATGCTCCGGAAGTAAGAGCTGAGGAACAACACCTTTTCTGTGGGTAGGGAAGCTAGCATCTTGTTTGTTTGAATCCTGAACCCCAGAAAAACATGGTCTTGTGAAGGGTCAGAAAGGACGTCTGAAAGTTTATAGTGAAGCCTAGACCCAGGGCCTCTAGAAAGAAAATGGTGAAGGAAAGAGACTCCTGAAGTAGGTCTAGTAATTGGGCTTGGATTACAAGATCATCTAAACAAGGGAAGATCTGAATTCCCTGCAGTGTGCAGAATGCTATGACAGGAGCCAAGCATGTTGTGAAGTCCCTTGGTGCCACAGAAAGACCAAAGGGCAAAGCACAGAACTGAAAATGAGAGGAAGCAACAGAAAAACGTAGAAATTTCCTGAACCGAGGGTGAATGGGGATGTCAAGACAAGCGTCTCTGATGTCCAATGACACCATGAAAGCTTGGGAAGAATGACAGGAAGAAGAGATGGTAAGGTCAGCATCCGAAAGGATGGGACTTTCAGAAAGGTGTTTAGGTGGGAAAGGTCCAGAATGGATCTCAAGGGGCCATCCTTCCTTGGAACCAAAAATATCCTGGAGAAAAACCCTTTCCCTTGTTGAGTAGAAGGGACCTCTTGAATAGTTCCCTGAGAAAGAAGATCAGAAATTACTTGATGGAGGAGGGCCATTTGATCCTTTGGAGGTTGTGGGATGCCTCTGAAGGAGGGATACATTTCCCAAACCATGAGATATCCTCGCTAGATGATGGAGAGTCCTATGTGATCCGATTCAAAGTCACAAGAGAGAGAGAGAAAGACAAAGAGACAGGGGGAATGGATGACCCTGGAGGCGGATGGTCACAGGCTACCAGTCTTAGTTTGGGACTGAAAGGGCTGTTTCTGAACAGGAGTGGATGAGATAGATTTAGAAGAAGCCCGTTTCCTAGGGCCTCTCTTGCTTTTAGAAGGAGGAGGCATGACAGGTTTCCTAATAAAGGCAGTCTTTGTTGGACAGTTCCTTTGGACCCTTGGAGCAGGAGAAACCAGGATATGCTTCGGGTCTGGCAGCTCCTTATCTTTCTCCTGTAAAAGATTTGAATAGTTCTGCAGCGGATCTACCAAATAAGGTTTTAGTATCCAGAGGGGCATCCATGAATTTGGCCTTAAAGTCATCAGGCAAGGGTTGTAACCTAAACCAATAATATCTCCTTAAAACTGACCCAGAGGCTGCTGCCCTAGCAGAGGCATCTGAAGCATCTTAAATGCACTTGATGGAATGCCTCATAACTTGAGCAGGGGAGTTGAGAATGGAAACCAGTTTTGCCTTGGCAGGAGAATCTGGAAGCTCACAAAGGAGTTTCCCTGCGTCAGAGAGGAGACAGAGTATTTGGCTTTGTGAGCCTGGTAATTGTCCTGAAGGCCAGGATAGCAGAGGTGTAGACCTTTTTCCCTAGTCTCTCTATAATCTTGCTCTCTTTATCAGACATCAGTAAGGAAGTAGAAGGCAATAACTTGAATGCCTTATCAGTGGAGATAGAAATGGTAGCTGGGTCTGCAGACAGAGCTTTAAATAGGAACCGAGCATCCTCTGGCATCTTGTAGAACATGTCTGGATGCTTGAGAGCAGGGGCTGAGAATCTGGGCATTTTTGAAGCAGCAGTAAATGCATCCATGAAGGCTGGCAGAACTAGGAGAATAGCAGAGACTGATGGAGAATCCATCTGCAAGAGGTCATAATATCTTTTTTGAATATCTGAGACTTGGCAGCAGTCCCATTTAAAAAATTCTTTCATTTTTTGGATAGTTTCTCCAAATGGAATATCTTCCCCAGGGGAACCTGTACCATTAGATTCTTCTTCTGGGGAGGCATACCCTAGGGGTGAAGCTATATGGGTGGAATAGGCCAGTGTCTCATCTTCACAAGATTCCTCCTCATTCGAAGAGGAATCTGTAGCTGCCCTCTTGAGTGCAATGGAGGGAGAAAAATGCTGCAAAGGGACAGAGGAAGGTGAGGACTGGCACAGGGCCATGAAGCCACTGAAAAGGCTTTGGGTGAAAGCCTACCAATCATGAGGGTGTTCTGGCGGAGCACGGGCAATGTGTTTAGTCTTCACTCTCTACTTTCTGGGAGTTTCCATGTGTTGGAATGTGGAATGGCCTGACGTCAGCCTGCATTCGACTACGTCAGTCAGCACATCCTCATGCACAGTGATTTGAGTGATGCCCTGAGGACCTTAGGAAATAACGAGAAGAGGTTTCCCCTTTTTGCCAGAGTTGGATGCCTTCACTTCCCTCTTGGATGTGCTGGTAGACTCCTTCAAGGCTTCCCCTGTGGTACTCACCAAAGGGACATCCACTGACTCCGGAATGACCCACAGGCCTACACAGGTCTTGGGAGGGACATCCAAGAGACAGGGCACAGCCAGTAGATCAGGCCAAGATTTCTTGGCCTTTTTAGTTTGTGGCTTGTCAGAAGGACCCAACGTCACCTCCATCTCCTGTGCTAGATGCTTAAGATGCTGGTTCTCTAAGTACAATTTATGCAAAGCTAGACAGCTCCTTAAGAGTTTTGGGAATGAATGATTTACAAATATCACAGGCAGTATGGATATGTTCTGGGCCTAGACAGAACAAACAGAGGTTGTGGGCATCTTTATGTGGAATCTGCCTACCACACTGACACTTGCCCCTCCTAGCTGACATGAAATCACCTGGCAAATAAGCAGTAGCAAAAGCAAGAAATTAGAAATGATAAAACTCCAACTGGGTGCTTATCTGAACCACGGTTCAACACTAATCTGGTGAGTGAATGGCTGGTGCAGGTGATCGGACAGGCAGAACAAAAGTCCTGAGGTTGGTGCGTGCTGATGTCTGCTTCATACCTGACGTCCCTTTAAGACTGACTTACACAGGAGGATGTGCAGCGTCACACATACCTAGCAGTAGCATTTAGACTTTTGTATAATGGCCGGACGTACAAGTTAGCCAGAAGCAAACTCCCATATGTGATGAATACTGCAGCATATGAATAGAAGAACATCTTTAGGCACTGCCTGACCCAAGCGATTTGGGGGAAAGGATAAAAAAAGCTGGATGGACTTCCTGAACTGATTTGTTCTGTGAAGATAAAAATGAAGTTGTCTGAGTACATAAGGATAAGAAGCATGTATTCTCCCTTATTTACAAAATTTGGAAATAAGACTGGTAATTGCAGGGACTGGCTGATGTTATTTTCAAATGCCACTTTAGGAAGAGGGTTGGTCTGCAGAGACACCTTGTCGTTATGAAAAACAATGTAAGAAGGCTTAGCTGAGAGAGACTGGAGCTCAGAAATTCTTTTTACTGAAGTAATAGCTGAAACAGAAACCATTTTCCATAAAAGATACTTCAGATCACAGTTGTCTGACTGTTCAAAGGGTTTCGATGTTAAACCTTGAAGGACCACAGTAAGGTCCCAAGGAGAAGGGCCCTTTATCGGGGGTCTGAGGAGAAAAATGCCTTTCATGAAGGCCTTACACAATGTGGATGAAGCCAGAGGAAAAATATTTGTTTCCAGAGAGGAAATCTGAAATCACTGCCATCTAAAGCTTAATTGTAGAGAAACTAGCTCCTTCTTTAAAAAGAGTTGTTAGAAGAAGAAAAAAATGGCTGAAACTGGTGCTGAAAAAGAGTTGATATTCTGGTTAGAAGCCCAAACATAAAATATTTTCCATTTGCTTCTTTAAATTT
This sequence comes from Protopterus annectens, assembly GCF_019279795.1. Classification (NCBI taxonomy): domain Eukaryota; kingdom Metazoa; phylum Chordata; order Ceratodontiformes; family Protopteridae; genus Protopterus; species Protopterus annectens. The sequence goes on from NC_056745.1 coordinate 301,356,020, forward strand.
CTTGGTAGAAGCTTTCTGGAAAGCCAAGATAGTATTGCAAACTGGGGAAGAAAGTCTGGACTGTCTAACTATCACTGGAAGTGGAGAAACCACGCAGTGTTAGCTTGAGGGCGTGAAGATTGGAGTGCTGAATTCCCAATGGATGAGACAGGAGATTCTGAGTGGTTCCATTATCCGTGGAGGATATAGCAAGTGAGACTGTAAGAAGGGGAACCATACTTGCCGAGGCCAGAAGGGGGCAATGACGATGACTGAGTTTTTCAGCCTGTTTGCTTTCTGTAAGAACTTTGGAATCAGGGAAAGAGGAGGGTAGACATACAGGAGACCTAGTGGCCAACTGTGAATTAGGGTGTCTCTTGGCGACTTCCCCTGAGGGAGGATCAGATCAAAGACTGCACTTGTTGAGGGGTGAGGCAAATAGGATGCAGCAAGGCTGACCCCAGTGGCTGAAGATCATATTCGCTACTGACTTGACTGAGAGACCACTCGTGAGGCATCAGAATGGATCTGCTAAGCCTGTCTGCTAATGCACTGGTTGTCCCCAGGATGTGCGTCGCAATGAGAAAACAGTCTAAAGTGATCTCCCACTCCCAAACCCTCATGGTTTCTTTGCACAGTGGGTAAGATCATATTCCTCCTCGCTTGCTGATGTACCAGACTACTGACATGTTGTCTGTCTGAACTGTAATAGTCCCCAGAAGAACATCTTGAAATGTATGCAATGCTAGAAGGACCGCTGTCATTTCCAGGACACTGATATGCAATTTGGTCTCTAGAGGGGATCACATGCCTTGGACATCTTTTCTAGGAAAAGCCCCCCCCCAGTTGGGAAGCATCCGTGGTCATTGTAGCAACTGGGTACGGGAGAATAAATGGTCTGCCTAGCAAAAGATCTGAATGAATCCACCAACAAGTTTGACATTTGCAGATTAGAGCGAGTCTTATAGGAAATGACAGAGGCTGGTAAATAATGGACCACTGTACCGCCAAGGTCCATTGAAGAATTTGCATAAGGAAGTGTGCTAAAGGGATTAGAAGTATGGCAGCTGACATCTACCCCAGAGCTTGTAGCACTAATCTTGCTGGAGGAGAAGGGTGAGAAAGTACAGACTGAACCTGATGTGTTAAGGATGTGATACGGTGGAGAGGTAAGGAAGCCACGTGAGTTGTAGCATTCAAAAGAGTCCCTATGAATTCCAGGGTCTGTACTGGGACTAGGTTTGACTTGGGCATAGGTTCAACAGTGTCCGTTTCCTCCAAGCCCAGCAGGAAACCAAGTCAATCAGTTCATCCACGGGGGGGGGGGGGGGGTGTTTCACCCAAGATGTAGCTGGTTTAGAACCAAAAGCCTTCAGAAACACTGACTGTTCAGGAGAAGGAGATTGGGAAGACCAACAAACAACCACCTTTCTGTTTGAGGATATCTCCAAAGGCGATGTTATCATGTGGTGATCTGGGGGCTCCCACTTTCTCATCAAATCAGTGTCTTCTGTAGGCAACTGTGTGTGCCTTTTCTTGCATGTCATCTTCCAAGGAACCTCCTCAGTCAGATATTTGAAAGAGATTGGGGGGGGGATTCTTCTTGAAGAACTGTCTGGAGACTTCTCACAACTGGCTGTCTTGTGGGATAGATCTGATGGGTTCAGGGCTCAGAACCAAAGAGGGAAGAGGAGTAGAATCTGAGACTAGAGAAGACTGTTCTCTGTGAACAGAGAAAGCCCTTTCTACCACATTGAAAGCCGAAGGACCAGGGGAAACCTCTACCCCCCTTCGCAGGGCAGACATCTCTGAAGAAGGTAGGTCGGGGCTGCCCACGGATCCAAGCCTCAAGTGAAGAAAGTGATTCGAGCTGTCCAGGGCCAAGGGTCCAAGGGGGAGCACATCTGATAATATCAGAACCAAACCCAACCCCTCTGACCCAGCTCCAACATCATGGATCTGAGACCTCCTCTAATCCGAGGATATAGGAGCAGAACTGGTCTGGGAAAACGTCTGAGTCAAGGAAGACATTCTCCTCAGATCCAATGCTGAACTTCTCAGGGATCTCATATCCTGGGGCTCCAAAACCACTGACTGGATTGAAAAAGGAGAGAGAATGGACTTAGTATATGCACTCATGGATCCAGGAGGGCCCCCATATGGATTTGCCCTGAGAAATTTCCACATCATCCTATCCACACCTGCCTCTGACAAACACCTAGAAGACCTGGAAGATGCTGTGGATGAGGGTCTGGAGTGTTTCTTCAGAGTCTGGAAAATTAGGCCTGGCAGGGAAGGAAATACCAGCTTAATGGTATAACTCAGGAGTATGCCTCTTGGAGGGAGAGCTAGTTCTCGGATCCGAGATCTTGGTATCCGATGAGGAGGTAGAAGGGTGTGGAGAGACTACTATCATAGCCGATACCGTAGGATCCGAATAGTGTTTAAGATCCAAAGAAAGGCTCCAAGGTATAGGATCCAAAATGTTTGGTTCTGAAATTTTTTGGATCTTCTCCAACTGCTCAGACGAAGCCCTAGGGGACTTTGGTGGAGACCTCTTTCTGGTTTCCGAAGAAACCAACTTCACCAATTTGGTGGGGGGTTGAGCCCCAGAAGAAGCAGGCAAAAGACCTCTAAGAATAAACTAAAAAAAAAAAAAAAAAACAAAAACAGCAAATCAAACTAAATAAATAAAAATGCTGGCAGGCAGAGTTTCACAAGCACAAATCACTCAGGTGATGATACAATCGAAGAAATTTTTAATGATAAAATCCACAAGAAAAACAAAACGTGAGTGCTTTCATTAAACAAGTGTTAACTTCATCAGACCGGTGGTCTTCTGAGTTCTGAAGAAGACCAATGTGATTTGGTTGAAAGCGCTAAACTGCCTGTTAGCGTGGTTTGTTTTGTCTGTGGATTTCGTTAGTTCATATTTCAGTCAGTGGATTTCACTGTTTTTACGTTCAGTTGGCGTTATATGGATTAAACTTGGACTTACAAGAACCGGTGAGGTGTCTTTTGGATTTGTTTTTCGCTTATTGGTACGCACCGGAATTTTATTCAAAGGTTTGTTCTTTTGAAAAACTGGTTTACAATATTTATAATTACTGTAAGTGTGACACAACTGAACTTATGTACTTCATAGTTAGTACTGATTTTTGGGAGGACTACCAAAGCTAAAAATTGGGTGGTAGGTTATCTGTATGATTTTGGGATATAAGATTCTGCAGGATGGCAGACGTGAAACCTGCTGCAGCCCTGGAGGCATTGCTTAGGTTAGAGTGTTTTGTGAAGGTGTGCACTGAGTTCCATGTGGCTGCCTCTATGATTGCCTTGGTTGGAACTCCTTTGAGGAAAGCAGTGGTAGTCACCCCATGTCTGGTGGAATGGCCTTTAATATACCCAAGTAAATCTTTCCATGGTGTGAGCAACAGAACTTAATGCAGTTAGCTATCCATTTAGAGATGGTTTGTTTGGAAAAAGGTTTGCCCTGCTTACCACCAGCAATTGCCCTCTCTGTTAGGGCTTTTTGTCTTGTCTAGATAATATCTGATCTGCCTGTGCACACATCTGTGGAAAGAAGGACTTACTCTGCTCTGCTCTGTGGATTTGGGTAGAAGACTGGCAGCTGGACAGCTTGTTTTAAAGTGAGTTCTGATACCACTTTAGGCATAAAGATTGGGTTTGTTCTGAGGGTGACCCTAAAGACAGTGAAATGTTCTTTACACAAGAGGACTTGTAACTCAGAAACTCTCCTAGCTGAAGCCACAGCTATGAGAAAGGTAGTCTGCTAGGTGAGCATCTTTAAAGAAGCAGTGGAAGCAAGTTCAAAGGGAGGCAAAGTTAGTTTTTCTAACACATAATTTAGATTCACAGGTGGAATGGTGTTCCTTTAGGGTTGTCTCAAGAGAATCATGGTTTTCAGTAAGTTTCATGTATGGGTGTGAGAAGATAGGTGGAGAACTGATCGGGCAAGCTGAAATTGCAGGTGTATGTACCTTAATGTTGTAAAGCTTCCATAGCCATCTCCTGAAATTCCTTGGATAAGGTTCTATCAACAACAGAGTCTACCTTAGCTACCATTTTGTCTTGAAAGGTTTCTTGATACTTAACCTTATGGAATCAACAATTCAAAGCTCTCACTGCCAGGGTGGCAGAGAGATAAGTTTTTTTCCCAAATCTGTCTAGTAATCTCCTTTCCCTGTCATCAGGCTGAGGATGTCTTGTTGGTCTTTTAGATGCACCTTTAGTAGACTGTGGTCATCTCAGAGAGTACAGTTGTGTACACTTACCATAAATGTAGATGTTCGAGTGTATTCACTGTTGCAGTCCTAACTAATGGGTTATCCGGCTCCCGGTAGCCCTCGATCAGCCAGAATACCAAAGGTAAGTAACAGTGACCTCGGCTGTTGTCGGTTGTAAAGGACGTCAGGATGGCCGATACAAAAGGAGGCAACCAACGTCACTTCCTCAGTCTTTCTTGCCATAACAGTCAGAAGCCCCCAGAAAACAAGGCTTAAACCAAAAGCAAATTTGGCAAATAATATCAAATTTAGCCTGTACCTTAGGAAAAGAGAATAGGAAAGGACCAAAAAAAGGGAAGGAGGGAGGGAAACCAGGACTGCAAAGGGAAACCAGGACTGCAACAGTGAATACACTCGAACATCTACATTTATGGTAAGTGTACACAACTGTACTATGTTCATCGTGTTTCACTGTTGCAGTCCTAACTAATGGGTGGATTACCAAAGCCCAGAGAAAAGGGAGGGGGAACCAACAGAATCAAGGGGTGGAGATAATGCCCTGCAGAACAGCAGTGGCAAACCCTGCCCTGGCTCTGGAAAACAAAGGCAAATTATAATGCTTTGTGAAAGTTTGAACAGAAGACCATGTGGCAGCCTCCAAAATGTCTTTAGTAGGGACACCACTTAAAAAGGCTGCAGAAGTGGAAGCTGTTCTAGTTGAGTGGGTCCTAACCCCTTGAGGAGGAACCTTGCCATGAAAGGAATAACAAAAAATAATGCAATGTACAATCCATTTAGAAATGGTTTGCTTAGAAATAGCCTTGCCCTGGGCTCCAGGGGTAAAACTGACCAACAAATGTGTTGATTTCCGAAGGTCTTTAGTCCTGTCCAGGTAAAACCTAAGCTGTCTGTGCACATCAAGAGAATGTAGGATCCTTTCACCTCTATTTTGAGGATTAGGAAAGAAGGTAGGAAGGTGTATGGACTGATTAAGAGTGAGGCTAGAAACCACCTTAGGCATAAAGGAGGGGTTGGTTCTTAGAGAGACCCTATCAGTATGGAAAATAAGAAAAGGCTCCACAGCCATCAAAGCTTGCAGCTCTGAAACCCTCCTAGCTAAAGTTATAGCCAAGAGGAAGGCAGACTTCCAAGAGAGAAACTTTAAATCTGCAGTGGCAGCTGGCTCAAAAGGAGGAAGAGAGAGTTTCTCCAGAACAAAATTAAGATCCCAGGCTGGAGTAGGTGCCCTTCTGGGAGGTTTTATGTTGCAAGCACCTCTGAGAACATTTTCATCAGGGGATGAGAGAAAATGGGTTGCTCAAAAGAACAATAAGCAGAAATGGCTGAAGCATGGATCTTGACAGAGAAAAAAGAAAGACCACTCTGAAGCAAATCAGTCAGGTATTCCAGGATCAAAGGAAGGGTAGGCTGAGAAGAAGATTCCCCTCTAGCGTGCATCCAATGAGAGAATCTTTCCATTTGCCAGCATAAGACTTCCTAGTGCTAGGCCTCCTGGCCTCCCTCAGCACGTCAACCAACTGCTGGAAAAGGGAAGAAGAAAATGATGGAGCTGTACAATGAGCCATGCTGCCAAATGGAGAGACTGAAGATGAAGATGTAGAATGTTTCCCCCATCCTGAACCAAAAGATCTGGTTTCACTGGAAGATACCAAGGAGGAAATTGGGAGAGACTACAAAGCAGTGGATACCAATGCTGTCTGGGCCAGTCCGGAGCTATGAGAATAGTCATGATCTTCAATAATACTCTGGGAAGAAGAGGAGGGAAGGCATAAACTGACAGCAGTGTCCAAGGGAAGAACAGAGCATCCACTTTCCAGGCTCTGCGGTGATGCTGTCTCGTGCAAAAAATAGGTAGAGGATGGTTGTCTGGGGAGGAGAAAAGATCCACCTGAGGTGTGCCCCAATGCTGAATGATGCTGTAAAAGACTGCTCTGTTCAGCTGCCACTCGTGAGGATCCAGGGTTTGTCTGCTCAACTGGTCTGCCAAAACATTGAGCCTTCCTGGAAGAAACTGAGCTAGGAGATGCAGGCCCTGGGATGCTGCCATGGACCAAAGATTCATGCTCTGCCTGCACAGGGGGTAAGAATGCGTCCCTCCTTGCTTGTTGATGTACCACATGACTGTGGTGTTGTCTGTTCTGACGAGCAGGGTTCCTGGAAAAAGATGATGCTTGAAAGCTAGTAAGGCCTTCTGCTATTAACTCCTTTAGATGTATGTGCAGGTGCATTTGCTGGACATTTTAATGTCCCTGCATGCATCTGCCATCCAGGTGAGCTCCCCAGGCATAGTCCAAAGCGTCTGTGGTAAGAACTTGAGTGGCAGGAGGTGGGTGAAAAGGCATGCCTATGTTTTGTAGACAGGCTGTTGCCCACCATAGAAACTCTGTCTGCAGAGATGGAAGCAGAGGAATCATCAGATCCACGTCCTGTGTGTGTTGGCACCAATGTTCTTGAGGTACCATTGCAATTTCCTCATATGCAGTCTTGCATATGGAATCATGAGAATGCAAGAGGCCATGTATCCCAGAGCTTGCAGGTATTTCCTTGCAGGGAGCTGGGACAGGCTTGCCAAGTCCTTGAAGTAAACTGAAAGAGTAGTCTGCCTCTCCTGTGTGAGATGTATCATCTGGGCAGATGTGTTCAGACTCGCTCCCAGGAATGTTATCTACTTGGATGGCACCATTTTTGATTTTTCCTTGATGAGAGTGTAACTCAGGGAAGAGAGAAGAGTCTTTACAAATTCTAGATCCTTTAACAGCTGTTCCTAAGAATTTGCTTGAATTAGACAGTCGTCCAAGTATGGATAAATCTGAATTTTCTTCTGCCAAGCAATGACTGGAGCCAGGCAATTTGTGAAAACTCTGGGATCAGCAGATAAGCCAAAGGGCAGTGCAGAGAATTGATAATGTTGCTTGCCCACCCTGAAATGAAGGTATTGCCTGCAACTTTCCCTGATAGAGACGTGCAGATAAGCCTCTGAGATCCAAGGTTACCAGCCAGGAATCCTTTTCTAACATTGGTAGCAACTGAGGCAGAGTGAGCATTTTGAATTTTGGAATTACCAAGAAAGAGTTCAGAATGGATAGATCTAGGAAAGGACGTCAGGTGCCTTCTTTTTTTTTTTGGAACTAGGAAAAGCCTGGAATAGAAACCCTGGCCTACCTGTTGAGTAGGAACTGATTCCATTGCTCCCAGATGAAACAGAGACAAAATTAGTTTTTTCTACTTCTGCCCTTTGGTTTGGAGGAGTGTCCGGGAATCCTTTGGGAACTGGAAAGGTGTGGAAAGAAAACTTGTGTCCTAGGGATACAGTTCTGAGTACCCATTTGTCATCCATGACAGGGGCCCAGACATTTGCAAAAAGGAACCAAATGTTTGCGTGATGCACATCCAAACAAAATTAAAAGCCAGCAGTAAAGGTGGAAACCCACAGTTTAATACAAATAATAAAAATATCACATAACAAGGTAGAGGGCAATAAGCCCAACTACCTGCCCCAAACTGGCTTCGGCTGTAACAGCCTTCTTTAGTGAGTAAACATGAGCAAACCAAAAATACACTCATATATATATATATATATATATATATATATATATATATATATATGGTACATAAAACAGTTCATTGGTGCATTCATAATTGGTAATTAAGACCAGGTGGAAATAAAGCCCTTAACTTAATAATCCATTTACGTTCCTTAAAATTAAGTAAGTTGTGCCATCCTGATTTGTCCCTACATCTACCCACAATACAATATATAACAGTAAAATAAAAAGATGCAGTATTGTGTTTGCACGCTGCGGTGGTGGTGCTGTGGTAGCGTTGTTGCCTCACAGTAAGACGCTGTCCTGTTCGATTCTCAGCTAGAGCGTCTTCTGTGTGGAGACATGCGTGAATGGGCGTACCTTCGTTGAAGGTTGTGCATCAGAGCTGGCAACTCGGCACGTAAAAATCTACTGCCAATCATTAGCGGACCGGAGTTTCGCTGTGGCAACCCCTAACCGGGAAAAAGCCGAAAGACACAACAAAGTATTGTGTTTGCACACATGTTTATACAAAGCATTGGTAGGACGTTTATTCATAATGTCACTAAGATGCTCTCCAATCCTGAGACGAAAAGGTCTAGAAGTATGTCCCACACAGAATGAGGAGCATGAACAAGTGACCAAATAGACAACCCATTCTGTGCTGCAGTTAGCCCAAAAGTTAATGTTGAAAACCACCGATGTGTTGCGACTACTGAATTCCCTCTTTTTCTGAACCCTAGGGTAATGAGTACAATGTCCACATGGCATGCAGCCTATCAATGGGCCAGCTGTGAGTGTACGTTGAGTGGGAACCACAGAAATAGGTCCCACCCTCTTATAGTGACTAAAGAGGGAACCCAATGTGCGTCCTCTCCTAAATGAAAAAGAGCATCCGTCACCCAAAAAAGGGTGCAATCTCTCCTCGGCCATAAGAATGTTCCAATGTCTATTAATAATATTCATAAATCCCTGTGTCTTGCATCCATATGTGGTCACCAGACGAACCAAAGGATTAGAAAAACCTCTTGGTTTGTCCTTATATTGTAAAAGCTTAGTTCTGTCTTGAGTGGAAGACAGTGACAAGCTGTACTGCTTGCCCCAGAAGGGTAACCTCTCTCACGAAAACATATCAAATCATCCCTGGTATCTTCAAATGTTTCCTGGCTTGAACACATTCCTTTTACCCTGAGGAATTGTGATTTAGGGATATTCCGGATGATATGTCGAGGGTGGAAGCTAGTGGCATGCAAAAATGAGTTGTACTCGGGGAATTTCCTAAAAACCCATGTAGCTAAAGTATCATCAGGATTCCTGCTAACTTCAACATCAAGAAAAACAATTTTCGATTTATGAAAATTCAGTTTAAATTCAATTCCCCATTTGTTATCATTAAGATAGTCAATAAACTCATGTAAGTATGTTTCATCCGACCTCCACACCACCCAACAATCATCAAGATATCGCCTCCAAATATCTATTTCATCGATATATAAATTATGACTAGAATCATAAATTAAAACCTCCTCCATATAGGCCATAAATAGGTCAGCATAGATGGGTGCAAAGGAGGCACCCATTGCTGTACCCTAGACCTGCCAAAAACATTGGTCCTGGAAGTAGAATACATTACTAGTAAGAACATAATCAGCCAGGCATACTAAAAAAGTATTGAAGCCTGGTTGGTATAAACCAGATCTTCCCAACCAAGCCCTATTCCAAAGCCAGTAAACCTGCCCAGTGGGGAATATTCGTATAGAGAGAGGTTACATCCAAGATACACATAAGCCAATGAGGCTCCAATTGCATGTCAGATATAATATCAAGAAACTGAGTTGTATCCTGAATTCTGGCCCGTACCGTAGACAATAGTGGTTTAAGATAATGTGTTAAATATTCAGAAAGTGGTTCAGTGATGGATCTCCACCCTGATACTATTGGTCTACCAGGAGGACATCTAGCATCCTTATGTATTTTGGGTAGTAGATAAAAATACTGTTTATTCGGGGATGAGACCAACAACTGATATCTAACAGAGTCAGTAATAATGCCCTCTTCCTTGGCTTGAGTCAAAAAAGAATCAATTTTAGTCAAAGTGATTAGTTGGATCCAATGACATAGCCATATAATATATGTTATCACCTAGTTGTCTTAATGCTTCTTCATTGTAATTGACCCAATCCTGAACCACTATCGCACCACCCTTATCTGCTGGTACAATAACAATCTCCTTGTTATTCTTAAGATCTTCGATACATTGTACCTCCTCCTTGGAAAGATTGTTATAAGAATACTGAAATTCCCTGAGGTTACAATGTAAATCTTTTAAGACATTGGCCCGAAAAATGGATACTATATGTGACATAGGTGGAGAAAAAGTAGACCTTTTAAATTTTAACTCTGGAACTTCCTGAGTGGTATCATTTTCAAAAAACAATTTAAGATTAAGCAAACAACAGAAATTGACCACATCCTGTGCTAAGGTATATTCTGGAACAAAAAAAGCTGGGGACAAAGTTAAGGCCTTTGTTTAAAACTTTAATTTGCAAATCAGAGGGGTGTACAGAGGAAATGTTGTATTGGAAGATGTCTCATCCCCCGATGTGTGGCTCAATGACTCTGAGTTTCGTTTCAAAATGGATTTGGGTCTTTTTCTCTTGGGGGCTGAGGATTTATTGCCCGGAAGCCTAAAAGTGACATTCCTAGGCATTTCAAAAGGTTTTCCTCTTTCATAATCCCCTACGTCCCTTTGAAACTTTTAAGTTTCTTATCCTTTAAAATTTGTTCAAGCTTAAGTAACTCTATGGTTAACTGATTAACCCGAGAGGAAAAAGACCCGGTTGACTCAAATTTGTTGACCTCCATACAGAGTGTTTCAACCTCCTGAATCCCTTGTTTAACAGCCCGTTCATAAAAACCCGCTGAAGTGTCCACAAATCCCATGGAAGCAGATTGTTGAATCTGTGTCCATTCATCAGTTAACTGTTTATCAATATTGTGTACCAGGGGCTGTACTTTCACCCTAAGACCCCGTGGTGTAATCTTCTTGAGTTGATAAGCCTTGAACAGGCGTAAATGCCAAACATTGGTTCGGAGACCCTTCATGCTTTTACCCAACTTAAAAAATATGGTTTCACATTGTATATCTGGGTCCTGAGTCACCCCCCTGGATTGATTATTCACATCAGATAAACCTAGACCAAAAATAGCCAAACCATTCATGTCCGAGGCCAAACCTTTAATAAGTGGAGTCAAAGCCATGTTGCAAAAAAAAAAAAAAAAATATATATATATATATATATATATATATATATATGTTATAAACAATACTAAGGAACTAGTCAATTATACCAACAATAGCACTAAGACTAAAATCTTAAAATATCCAATCAAAACCACCTGTTTAAAGAAATATATATATATATATATATATATATATATATATATATATATATATAGTTTAGACACAAAAAGATTGGTCCCAAATAAGTAACATGATACTTATGTTCTGTCAATTAAACAGAGAATAATAATGCACAGATTGCTTTCATTGGTATATATGCTGAGGCATGAATAGCCCCCGGAGCACAGAAAAAACCTTCATATCTATAAGCCCCAATGATACAATGGCTAGCCCTTGTGATATTACATGAATAAAACATAGAAACCACAATGCTGCGTATCACAGTAGGCAGAAATTCCAACACAGACAGAAACCACCATATAGGTGAAACGTTGAATGAATTAAGATACCAACACAAACGTGTGTAATATCCTAAAAAACAAGAAACAGGGAATAACTCCCCATTGATATGATAACAATGATACTATAGCTAGCCCCTGTGGTAATATGGGAATTTAAAATTTCCCTAAGAATAACCACAATGCTGCGTATCACCATAAACCAGTGCCAAGAACCATTAAGCACAAGTCTAACCCAATGAGCACAATCAAAAAAATTTTCACTAAATGGAGCAACAACACTCCAATACAATGACCATGTTCATATAATGGACCCAAAGATAGTGTCTAAACTAATCAGCCAATAAACGGTGTGTATTACCCTAGCTATATTAACTGTATAAACTATTGTAGGTAAAATGACAGTCCCTATAAATAATCAAAAGAGCAAAAAATGATGCAACAAGGCCGACCCAAAAGATGAATGATGTGTTTCAGCACATACAGTAGTTGAATAATAAAACTAGCCCCCAAGAGAAAACAGAGCCATTATTCAACCCAAATCGATCTAGAAGAAGAGCCATTCATATAAAACATAATATGAAGAATGGTTATACTAATCAATAAACTAACAACAAGTAATGACTTAATGAATAACTGCATGTACGGAAGTGAAATCCCAAAGTCAAAATTAGCTAAGTTCAATAATAGCTGAACTATATATTAAATAGTTATACATGAATTACATATCAAGAAAATGACATTTATGCCACCTGCAGGCTGGCTTCATACATGACATGTACAAATCCCAGAATTAAGTTCCAACGAAAATGGAGTCCATATAAGTCCCCAACAAAACTTTTGTTAAATGTCCTTCGTTGTAAATGAAAAGTAACCAAGTCTGTTGTAAGGCAGAGCTGTTTCCAAAAAGATTTTCAGTGAAAAACAGTAGATAACGAAACACATAAACTTCTGCCCCCTTAGGCAGCCAAACTGCTCACTCAGATAACAGTACTGACGGCGATAAATAATTTATGCCCAAATGTAAGACCAAAGTTCCTTTGGATGATGTTGAGTGTCCAAAAAAGCTGATGTTGACCATTCAAACCATTTTCTGAAATGCACCAAAATGCCAGTCAGTGAAATAAGTCAAATAGTCACCTGAAATTGTGTGTTGGCAATCCCAAATCAGGAAGCAACGAAATCCAAATAGAAGATAATAATCCTTATAAAGTTATGAACATTATTAAGTAGAGCCACGGGGCAAATGGAAGTAATCCAACGAACAGAACCACCAATGAACAAAAATAATCCACTCTCAAGGAGGGAAACCACCAGACGCCAACAGCAACAAGGAAGGAAGAACCAAGTGTTTGTGTGATTTTTTACTATTTGTATTAAACTGTGGGTTTCCACCTTTACTGCTAGCTTTTACTTTTGTTTGGATTTGCAAAAAGGGCCAGCATTCCCCCTAAAGGACTCTCCAGGCAGGCAAGAACAGGAAGAAGTTGGATAAAGTCATTGAGAGTGTTTAGATTGAGATGCAGACTTAGAACTTCATGTCTTGGAAGTGGAAGCCTGCCAACGCTTAGACCTTTGAGGGGTAGCCACCTGCCCCCTAGAAAATTTGTAACCTCTAGTCCTAGAATGGTTTTGTCTGCTGGTATCAGGAAATGTCCAACTCTTAGAAGGGTAATTCCTGTTAAAGCGAGGAGGTTGAACTTGCAGAAATCCTTAACAGTTTCCATAGACTTGGCCTTATCCTCCATTTTTTGAGCAGTTCCACTGCTTTGCTGCCAAAAAGACTGTCCTTATGCAAAGGTACATCTAAAAGCTTAGCCCTGACAGGTTCTGGTAGGGGCTGCTCCCTGAGCCATGCATGACTTCTGAGAACAGATCCAGTAGCTGTAGCCCTGCAGGAGGCTTCTAGAATGTCAAAACCACAATGTAAAGAATGCTTATTGACAAGACTGGCAGAATTCAGCAAATACTGCATATCCTTACTCTCTGCCAACAAAGGCACACTTGCTATCCTAAACTTAATAGCCTCCAAGGTATGCTGCTGGTACTTCAGCATATGAAAAAGACAATTAGTAGATCTAATAGCAAGAGTAGCTGAGGTATAAACTTTTTTACCCCACCTATCTAGGGTTCCTAGATTCCCTGTCAGAGGAACAGGATTTTTGGTAACAGTGGCCTTAACTCCTTTAGGGCCTTGAGAAATAACCTGTGGATCAGCCAACGGATTCCTGAAAAGAAACAGATGAGAATCAGGGACTCTATAGTACTTGTCAGGTTTCCTAGGAGCAGGATGAACCGATTTGGAATCAAGGAATTTTCCAGAAAAACATTATCAACCATTTCCAACACTGGGGGAATAGCCAGAGGCTTATGCTGAGGTAAATCCAAAAACTCCCAAATCGTTTTCTTAGATTGGGGATAATCCTGACTTTCCCATTTAAAATGCTCCCCGTGGGTATTCAAAGTATCACCAAAAGAGAAATCCTCTGGGGGAGAAGCAGAAGGAATGGACTCCTCTGCATCTGAATCCTCAAAAGGAGAAAAAGCCTGAGTAACTTCATCTTCATCAGCAGAAATGCTAAAAGAATTAGAATCAGAAAAAGACAAAGTCTCAGGAGAAACATCCCTACTCCTTTTAGAAAGAGGAGGCTGTGAACCCCTAATAAGAGTCAAAAGGTCATTAGCCATTTTAACCATTTGGGATTGAGGGGAACGAGAAGAAACTGGAGCCTACTTTTTCACAGGCTTACGAATGGAAGATTTACCTGCAAGTCTGACGGACTCGATAGGCCTGGCAACCGCCGAAGTTGCAGTAGAGGTCGTCGGTATTAGCTTGCTATCTGAATGAAGAATAGAGGCCTCGGACACCGGAGTCAGCTTAGCGGCTCCAGCTGAAGAGGGGACAGACAAAAGGTACGAAGGCAAAATGGAGGCCGGAGGCCTGCAGGACTCTGAAATGGTCTCAACCAAGGCCTGCGGTTGAAAATCCATGGACTGCAGGGGCTGCAAAGGCGCCTCACTGTTAACACTCTTAACATCATCCAAGGACTTAACCTTCTGAAGCCTGTCGCGGTCCTTATCCTTACATTTCTTGGGGATATCCGAAGCCTGAAGACCAGCGGACACCATACTGACAAACTTAGGCCAAACCCCAAAATGGTTAGCTAAAAGCTTAGCCCGAAGAATAGTACGTGGATTAAAGGAGGCACAGAGATCACAATTAGGAACGTCGTGGTCAAGGCCAAAACAAATAATGCAATAGGAATGAAAATCTCTATGGGGAATCTGCTTTCCACAGGTAAGACAATTATTAACTTTTTCTGACATTCGTTAAGGCAAGAAAAGAGGATCCCCAACAGGGTACTTAGCTGTAGTTGACTTCAACTTTGTAGTAAGAAACCAAAAAAAGTAAACTGCCAACCGGCCCTCGTGCAAGAACTACTTCTGCTTCGGGCTCCGTGGCAAGGAAGACTGAGGAAGTGATGTCGGCTGCATCCTTTTGTATTGGACGTCCTTTACAACCGACGACAGCCAATGTCATTTTTACTTACCTATGGTATTCTGGCCGATCGAGGGCTACCGGGAGCCGGATAACCCATTAGTTAAGACTGCAACAGTGAAACACGATGAACATCAGGGGGTAGAGAGTCATGGTGCTGAGCTATGTCTTTGAAGACATTATCTAATACAACATGCACTGGAGGAATAGCCAGTGGTCTGGGTGAAGGTAAACTCAGGAGCTCCTGTAGTCGGTCTGGACCTGGGAGACCTGCTTACCTTCCCATTTAAAAACTTCCTTCACTCTACATAAGTTATCTCCAAAGCATAGGTCCTGGGGGGGGTAAGTTTGAAGTGGTAAGTGTTCAGAGTAAGACAATTCCTCCTCATCCTCAGAACTACAGGAATCTTCCTCTTCCTAAAAAGTTACTTCTATGCTTCTGTTAGATGGAGAGGCCTCAGAGTTGGATGACTGAGATGGCTCTCAAGACTGCATAAAAGCCATAAACTCCATTTTTTTTAAATTATGCTAGAGGACACCAGAGGCCCTAGGGGTAGCAGTGGATTGTGACACTGCTGAGGAAGCTAAATAAGAGGACTCCATAAGGGTGGCAAGTACCTTTCCCATATGTTTTGAGAGTTTCCACATGGGATTTTGCATAATTAAGACAGTTAGATATGGTGTGCTGAGGCCCCAGTCAGAAGAGACAAAACAAGGGAAAATCTTTATGTGGGATTTGCTTCACTCACTTCAAGTAATGGTTTACTTTTCTGAACATTAAATTAGTAGAGAAATTCCTCAACAAGGTACTTATCTGACTGGAAGGAAAAGGAGGATCTCGGGGAAACATCAGCCAACCAATGGACTGCAAGTGAAAAACATTAGGCACACATTGGACTGCACGGCTAGAAAGAAATGAAAATGGTGCCGAAGGACACCCTTCTTGTACCCTGACATCCAGATGTTTGTCATCAGGTGTCTGTTGGTTAGGGATGATATGAAGACTCTGGAAACTAAGCCGGTCACAGGCTTCTGCACAGCGGTAAGACCAAAGAATCAATCAGTACTGCAACACTGACTATGAAGAACACATACAGTTGTGTGAGTTGCACTTACCTTAACAACAGAGGTTAAAATTTCTCACTGTTGCAGTAGCATTTTAGCTATATGGATTGTATCCTGCCTAGGATACAACAACCAGTCAGCGTCACAAAGCTCTGGCTTCCTCCCAATACTTACCATTATGACTGCTGACTGGCTGGCTCCTTGGAGGGAAATCAGCAAAAATAGTGCAAAAACAAACTTTAGGACTTTCTGGCTCATAAAGAGAGAAACAGCTTACCTATCTTGAACCCCCTAAAGATATATCAGTAAACAAAAACTTTAAATCTCAACATCTAACTCTATACAGAAGTAGGGGACAGCAGGTGGGTGCAGCTACTACAGAACTCAGGTGTTTGAACATTTACAGTTATGCATGTGCAACTTAATAACTGCACTATATTCATCATTCTCACTTCTGCAGTAGCCTTTTGGCAATACAGGCTGATTACCAAAGCCTATCGGACCCGGGAGGGGGAAGGATAAGGATATGGGAGCCCCTGGAAAATGGTCCAAGCAAAGTCAGTCCTGGATCTGAAAAGGAATCCAGTTTGTAAAGCTTTGTAAAAGTATGAACACAGGACTGTTACTGCCTCTAGAATGCATCTAGAGTCCATCCCTTTCCAGAGTGATACCAATGTTCCAGTAGAAGGTGCCTTGATACTGACTGGGACAGATTTACCATGGTGGGCATAACAAAAAAGCAATTGCTGAAGACAACCAACTTGAAATAGTATGTTTTGACATGGGTTGTTTCTTTGTATACAAGGAACACACCAAAACAAAAAAACTCAGGCTGGAAAAAGTCTCAACAATTTGTTTCATGAATAACAAACTTCAGCAGCAAAGCTTTTGGGCGTAACCCTTCTTCAGTGCTTAAATAACAATTAATTCAATCATTTACAATTAATACTCTAAGGAAAAAAAAATCACATGACAAAACCCACCAATAATATTACTTAATTACATTAAACAAAACAACATATAAAACATGGTCATAAAGGACACCTAAAAAAAACATCTAAAAACAATTTTAGCTATTATTTATACTGCATTTGTTTTTAAACTAGAATTGATTTTATGGTAACTGTAGCATTAATGCCTGGATATTTATCAGCACACAGTCTTAATATCCAGGCATATTCCCTAGTTTCCAATATATTACTCATGTTACCACTCCTAAAATATTATTATTAATATGTGAATACAGCAGGTACAGCTAAAATAATTTTTCAACAGAAAAGAAGTGGTACAAAGGATAGAGGCTAAAATAAGTTTAAGAGCTAACAAACTGAGATATGTAACTACTTTTAATAGTTTTAAAGGCGATGCCGGGTTTAGTAAAATTAATTACTAACAGATCATACTTTGCTTTTAAGAATAGTAAAAATGTAAAACAGAAATTATGGTATAAAGAAATGAGACAAACTAGAGTTAAAAATAGAGCTGTAAGTGCAAATCAGGGTTCTTTTCTGTGTCATAACTGCAGCTGTTGTAGACAAATTCTTACGTACATACAAACCGATATTTCAAGCACGGGCATTGATGCTCTTCCAGCTTGACAATATACCGAAAATAGAAGTTATGTACTTACCATAACGTTCCATGTGGAGTGTTCATCTCGCCTTTGTTCTTACACATGGGTTCGGAGCCGATCCTCGGCTCCGTGCCGGCCTCTTGCAAGCTCTGCATCGAGAAGAAGCTCGAGACAATCTAATACCCACAATCCCCCTCTGCCTTTACCTCAGATCTAGTTTGCAAGCAAACCAATCTACATAACAGCACATTCATGCCATACATCTATACATACATAAACAGACACATATAAGTATATGTGTATACCAACTATGTACAGAGAATAATGACAGTAGCAAAAATGCTTCTGGTCAGGCATCAAAGAACGTTCTTCCTAAGGGTGGGAGGGTGGGACTGTAAGAACAAAGGCGAGATGAACACTCCACATGGAACGTTATGGTAAGTACATAACTTCTATATGTGATAGTGTTCAATCTCGCCGTTTGTTCTTACACATGGGTAGCGTCCCTAGCTCCTAAATCCTGAGGAACTCACGGGAGGACGTTCTTGAGCACAGTGGAACCAAAGGTTGCCCTGTCCCTAGAAACCTTATCTACTTTATAATGAGAAATAAATGTATGTGGCTTAGACCAGGTAGCAGCCGCATAAATGGCATCCAGAGGTAGGCGAGCTGCATGAGCCAAAGACGTAGATATTGATCTTGTGGAATGTCCCTTGGGTTTGTTTAGAAAGGGTTGATTTGCAGAATCGTATACATAGATTATACAATCCGTTAACCACTTTGAAAGAGTTCTTTTGGTAACTGCAAGTCCTTTCCTGCTATCAGCAAAAGCCACAAAGAGTTGATCTGTTTTCCTGTGATCTTTTGTTCTATCCAAATAAAACCTTAGCTGTCTGTGAACATCCAATTTGTGTAACATATACTCCATTTTGTTGGAGTGGTTTTTGAAGAAAGTGGGTAATTCAATGGACTGATTAATGTTGTTAATAGAACACACTTTAGGGAGGAAGGATGAATTGGTTCAAGAGAAACTCTGTCAGAGTGAAAGATCAGATAAGGGTGCTTGATGGAGAGAGCCTGAAGTTCAGACACTCGTCTAGCAGAAGTAATGGCTACCAGAAAGAGAGTTTTCCAGGACAAAAATTTTAATGGGCAAGAAGAGGCAGGTTCAAAGGGGGCAACATTAATTTAGATAGTAACAAATTTAGACTCCAAGGTGACGTAGGAGATCTGACCGAGGTCTAATATGAAAAACTCCTTTTAAGAAGGCTTTACAAAGTCTGTGAGCCATGATAGGAGCTCCACACTCTTCCACATGGAAATTCGAAATGGCAGCCAATTGAACTTTTAGAGTAGCAGGAGAAGCACCCTGATGAAATAAGTCTGTTAAGAACTCTAAAATCTTATTCAAAGGAGCTGTAAAGGGATCAACGTGGTGTGTATTCGCCCAGAATACAAACCATTTCCATTTGCTAGTATATGTTTTAGTAGTGGAAGCTTTATGCGAAGCCACTAATATATCCTGGACTGCTGGTGACAAGAGATCAGACCTGGCTAAGTTAGAATTGGAGCAGCCAAGCTGCTAGATGGAGTGACAGAAGCGCAGGATGGGGAACCCCTGACGAGTGAGTCAACAGATCCGGCTCTGGGTCCAGAATCCAGGGTCCCCGAATGCAGTGAATTTTCAGGGAGGGAAACCAAATTTGACGAGGCCAGAATGGAGCAAGGAGAATTATGGTCCTGGGAAGGTTCTTGGTTTTCGGGAGAAATTTGTATCAGAGGAAAAGGAGGAAATGCGTACAGGAGTCCCGGGGCCAATCAGAAACCAGTGCGTCCCTGGGGACTTCCCCTGGAGGGGGTAATAGGGCAAAGTAGCTCCTGCATTTGGCATTCATTGGAGACGCAAACAGGTCGCAGGAAGGCTGGCCCCATGTGCGAAAAATCCTTTTCGCCACTGACTGTTTCAGAGACCACTCGTGCGGTAGCAGAATTGCTCTGCTCAGCCTGTCGGCTATGACGTTGGATGACCCCGGGATGTGCGTTGCTATTAGAAAGCGACCCGTGGACTCTGCCCACTGCCAAATTCTCATGGCCTCTCTGCATAGTTGATAGGACTTGGTTCCCCCTTGTTTGTTTATGTACCAGACTACCGACATGTTGTCCGTCTGAACTGCAATAGTCCCTAGAGGAAGAAGGGGAGCAAAGTGTTGCAACGCTAGAAACACTGCCCTCAACTCTAGAACATTGATGTGCAGATTGTACTCCAAATTGGTCCATTCGCCTTGGACTGTCTGTCCCTGAAAGATGCCCCCCCACCCTATCAGGGAAGCGTCCGTGGTCACCGTAACTGTGCGTGGGTAGCACAAACGGCCTCCCTGGGAAAGGTTGCACGCTTGGAGCCACCAGTTTAGGTCTGTTTTGCAAGTCTTTGTTATGAGAATCTCGTGTGTTAGAGGTAGTTGTTGAAATGACCATTGAGCAAACAGTAGCCATTGTAGAACTCTCATGTGCAGCCTTCCCAGGGAATTGCAATAAGGGAGGCTGACATGAGGCCCAACACCTTCAGTACTAGTTTTGCAGGAGATTTCCTTGACAAGAGTAGAAGACGATGTGAGTCTGCAGTGATAATATCCTTTCTGGGGAAGCCTCAGAATTAATTGACGGTGTTTAACTCTGCTCCTATGAACAAGATATTTTGTGATGGCTGAAGTAAGGATTTTCCAAATTTACGGAGATCCCTAGGTGAACACACAGTTGAAGAACATAGTCTCTGGCCTGCAGTAGTTGGCCGGTGGTGGCTGAAAGGAGCCAGTCGTCCAGATACGGAAACACCTGGAATCCCTGACGCCTCAAGTGAGACGCTACCACTGCCATGCATTTGGTGAAGACCCTGGGGGCTGAGGTCAGACCAAAGGGCAGGGCTCGAATTGAAAGTGACTGGCTCCCAGCCGAAGCGCAAATGATCTCTGGATGCTCTGGCCATTTTGATGTGGTAGTATGCATCCTCTAGATCTATTGAGCACATCCACTGCCCTTCTGTAGAAATGGAAGGATCGATTGAAGCGTGACCATTCGAACTTTTCTTTCTTGACGAAAGTATTGAGGTAACTCAGGTCTAGAATGGGCCTCCAGTCCCCTGTTTTCTTTGGAACTAAAAAGAACCTTGAGTAAGTCCCGAATCCTTGCTGGTCCGCTGGGACTGGCTGGATGACTCTTTTTTCTAACAACTTTGAAATTTCTAAAGTTGCTGGCTCTCGCAGATGGGGCGGTACATCTGGGAGTCTTTTCTTTGGAATGGGATAGGATAGGAAGGGTATGGTGTAACCTCTGGTAACTACGCTTTTACCCAATTGTCTGTAGTTATATCTTGCCAGGCCTGAGGGTAAAAAGCCAAGCGACCCCCGACTGCCTCCAGAGCAGGACAGTCGGGCCTCCTCTCAGGAGTGCTGGAAAGGTTTACCAGGGAGTGTATCCCTGTCACCTTGATGTTGCGGACCCCCTCTGCCGCCAGGGCGGCGTCTTCCACCTCTGCCCCCTCCTCTGCCTCTAGAGGGCATCACCCTGTGTGCCCGGAAAGACCCTTGATTTTGTTTCCGAAACCACATTTTCCCACCGCGTTGCCCTTTGGGGTACGGTCTGGTTGGGGTGGAAAACGGACTCCGACAGCAGACAGAGTCTTTCCCTCTTGTTCACACCGGTAAGGGTCTCCTTTACCTTGGGGCCAAAAAGAGTGGCACCGTCAAATGGGGCGTTTGTAAAGGAAGACTTGAAGGCTTCCGCAAAGGAGCATAGGCGCATCCAGGATTGTCTACGAAGAGCAATCGCTGAAGCTGCTGCCCTACTCGAACCTTCGGCTGTGTAGGAAATCAGCCTCATGGACGAGTTAACAATCGATGTTAGGGTATTGAGTTGCGCTGTCACTTTCTCTGAGACAGCTGCATCTGTAGTACCCTGGAGGGTATCTCCCAAGTCTTTGACTAGATCCCTCTGCAGACGTGTAAAATGGGTCAAATAGTTCAGGGACCGCATGGAAAAAGCCGCTGAACTAAAAATGCGCTTCCCATATCTATCCATCGTCCTAGAATCTTTATTAGGCGGATGGACAGACGCGAAGACTCCGACATCTCCTTTTCGTGGCTCCAGCCACCACCATAGCGCCTACTGGAACTCCTTTACTAAGGTAGGACTTATCCTGAGGTGCTGTGATGTACTTGTTCGGTTTCCTAGGAACAGGTTCCACTGTGTCAGGAGCCTCCACGCCCTTCTCGAGCAATAAGTTCCATTAGTTCGTCAAGGGCGGAGTGACCCAGGAGGAGGAAGGGCGAGCACCAAATGCCTTCAGCAGAACTGACTCATCCTCAGAAGGGGAAGGGACTGCCAGTCACCTCTCTGTTTCAGGATCTCCAAAATGTCTGAAAAGAGACATCTTCTGAAGGTGACTTAGGGGACCCCTCTGACTCATCTAAGTCAGTATCAGATGTTATGGATTCCTGTGGAGAATCCAAGTGTCTCCTCTTACACAGTCTCTTCCTAGGGACTTCCTCGTGGGGAGCATCCGAAGAAGCCTCGGAGGAAGAGGGGGCACCCTCCAGGGGTGGCTGAGACACTGGTGCCCGACGCTTGGATGTGGCCGTGGGTGCAGATGAAGACAAAGGCCCTTTATGGGGAGGAGAAACTGCTTCCACTGATGTGGTTGTCTGGGTAGACAACACCTTCCTCATCAGGTCGAACGCTCCCGGGTCCCGCATCGAAGAGTCTCCCGGCTCCGAAGAAATGGGAAGAATCCCCGACACGGGCACCGAAGGCATCGACCCCGAGGACGGAGCCGAATCGATCCGTGCCGAGGCCCGAGGAGAGTCGGAACCGACACGCCGGTTCGACTCGCCTCGAACCAAGAACAGACCGTCGGCTCCGAGACTCCGGTAGCCGGTCCGACGGAGTCGAGGTGAGGGGAACAGACCGAGAAAAGGACGGTTCTGGACCCGAGGGCTCCACAATCAGCAGATCAGCCTCTTCCGGCTCCAAAGACTGAATCGGTCTCGGAGGAGGAATGGATGGAGATACAGGAAGGCCTTCAAGTTTCGACACCAGCTGGGTGGAAACCGAAATAAGTTTAGAGAGGGCCGAATGCTCCAGCAGCTTCTGCACCACACGATCCACATCGACATCCGAAAGTTTAGAGGAAGAACGGGTCGAAGGAACCGAAGACGGAGCCGACCTCAATATGGCCAAGGAGGGAGCTCCATCACGGTTCCAAGACTCGAGGCTCAGGAACCGACACCAGTTGAACACTCGGCCCCGAAGTCTGTGGAACCGGTGATCTAACCTTTGCAGAAGAGCTCGGAGCCGATGACTTGGGCTCCGATGTCTTCGATTCCTTAGAGGACTTCGATGCCTGGTCAGAAGCATCCAAAGCCTCTTGGAAAGCTGGTTTCAAAGACCCCTGTCCATTAGTTTCCTGCGCCTATCTGTCATGACCCTCCCACTGAAAGAGTGACAGATGGAGCAATCCTCTTGTAAGTGGAGAGGGCCAAGGCAGTAGACACAGGAACTATGGTTGTCAGTGACCGACATTTTTGGCCACACTGACAACGCTTGAAACCAGACTTTGCCTTCTCAGACATTGTAGGTAATAAACAATCCAGAAACAAATACACAGTCAAATCCGGGAAAAATAGTCACAATCAGGTAAATGTCACAATCAAGTAAATGTCAAATCCGGTATAAATTTGCCTCAATATATAGTATATGGAAAGGGTGTAGGCCCCGGTACAAAAATACCGATAAAAAGGTTAACGGTACCAATGAATTACGGAACCACAACACAATCACACAAGGTAATACTGACAATATCAAGTTAAATAGAATTCTCAATAAAATACAACAAAAAGTTATATCTTAGCTTAGAAAACCCTCGAGCTAGCTCCCAACGATGCGAATGCAGCAGCGGCAAACTAGATCTGAGGTAAAGGCAGAGGGGGATTGTGGGTATTAGATTGTCTCGAGCTTCTTCTCGATGCAGAGCTTGCAAGAGGCCGGCACGGAGCCGAGGATCGGCTCCGAACCCATGTGTAAGAACAAACGGCGAGATTGAACACTATCACATCACTTGTTCCCATAATAAGTGTCCAGGTTGTTCTTAAAAATATCTAAACAAGTACTTGCTTTAATGCAATATGGTAGTCTGTTCCATGCATCAGCTACTCTGTCAGAGAACCAATTAGTACACTTCTCATTCCTACAGAATCTTCTACATAGGTTGTCTGATGATTCTCTAGTACTTTTTGATAACCCTAAAAACATTCCCAGAGATAGTTGTCTCTAAATGCCCTATATACATGAATAAGGTCTCCTCTTAGATATTTGTAAGAAACATTGTACAAGTTGATATATTTTAGTCTTTCATAATAACTTACATTTTCACATCCATGGATGCCCTTGGTATATTTCTGCTGTACTCTTTCCAGTTTACTCATGCTTGTTTTCTTACAGGGTTTCCATATTGTTATCCCATGCTCAAGCTTGAGTCTACTGTAACTAACAAACAATGACTTCATTTTTGATTTCACAGACTTACAAATCTTTTGATACAACCTATAGTTCTGTAACTATCATTAATCAATTGGTTGATATGATTAGAAAAACTCATAGCTGAATCTACCGATATACCCAGATCCTTAAATAAGTCTACAGTTTCAATCACTGTGTGCTGCATTAAATATTCACCTTTCAATTTATGTCTCCCAAATCTCATATGCTTAGTTTTTGATGCATTTATAAGCATATAATTCTCCTGTGCCGAAATGGTTAATTTGGTCAAGTTATTTTGCAGACATGCCTTATCTGTAACACATGTATTCGGTTTACCCAATTTCAGGTAATCTGCATATAGATAGTAAGATGAAAAAGTTAGGTCTGAAAGATACAATCTAAACAAGTAAGGGCCTAGAACAGAGCCCTGTGGGACACCCTGATTGTAACCAAGGATTTCACCTGTCCATTTGCTGTATGATACTTGCCATGTCCTATATGTAAGCCATGCAACTATTCATCTTATCAAAAGTACATCAATGCCTAGTTGCACTAATTTATTGATCAGTGTTTTGTGTAGGACCCTGTCAAATGCTGAAGTTAAATCTATATAAATTACAATACAGCACGGCTTTTCATTCATAGCTGTTGCTATATTTTTATAGAACATCATGCTACAGGTGGTGATATATTTGTTTTCAATATATGCATGCTGATATATGGTTTCAAGTTCCAATCTATCCAGTTCTGACAATAACTTATCCACAGCATGAAAGTAGACTTAAGGGTCTATTTGACTCTGGGTTTGTCCTACTCCTCTTTCCCTTGAAGACAGGTTGAATAAGTGCATGTCTCCAATCTTGAGGAATCTCCCCATATTTATATGACCTAGTGAATAATAGATATAATGGTACCGTAAGTTCTTACTGAAGTGTTCTCAGGTCATTGTTACTAATTCCATCTCCTCTCTGTGCTTTGTTTGGATCCAGTTTGCGCAGTTCTTTTTCAATATAATCTAATTTGATTCCAGTATCTGGGGTTATCTGCATGTCACTAGGACAACTTATCACCCCTTTTGTGAAGCCAAACCATTTTGCATAAGATTTTGTAAATATATCTATAACCTGTTGTATCTGAGAATAAATTTTAGAATCTGCACACAGTATCAGTTTGTGTGTCTTTACTCCTTCCACATCTTATGTATCTATAAAAAGGTTTCCTATTATGCTTAATATCTTTACATACATTTTCTTAAATTTTTCTTGATTTGTCTTACACTATGGTTAATCTGTTTGTCCAGCTTATTTCATTTTTCAAAGTTGTAGTTCGACCTCTCTTCCATTTCTTATATTTTTGTCTCTCACCTTAATCAGATATCTTGTTCTTATGGAAATATATCCTCCTGATGTTGTTTGCCTAGATCCTGATGTTAAACACTATTTTTCTTTTTTGCACTCAAAACAATTTCTTTCAAAACTTTCTACATTCTATCTGCAGTTTTTCCACAGAACACCTTACTCCAGTTAGTTTTACTTGGTGACTGTTTTGCTTCCATATAATCTGTAATTAACCTTCTGTGCATTGGTTTATATTTCAGTTTGGCAGAATTATCTAGCAACAAATTAACCTTTATAACCCCATGATCACTGCACATCAATGGTGGTAAAACCTGACTTGAAGTAACAGTAATTACTTTAGGAACATAAACAATGTCTACTATATATCGTCCCCTGGTAGGTTCTTTTACAATCTGAAGCAATTATTGTTCCTGAATATATGTTGTGAATAATTTCCTTACTAATGTTGAATCAACATTATTAGTCTGTTTCTGGTAAATTTAAGTTTCCAGATAATATTATTCTTCCCTCCTGCTTCATGTAAGAAATGTATGAATTCCTCTAGGTCATCTGCACTTGAATTTGGTGGTCTATACACTCCAACAATTGTTATATGTTCCAAGGTTGTCTTTATTGTCACAGTTACACAGTCTGCAGTACTGGTGTTATCACTGAACATGTAATAATCACAGGTCTCATAACTATCTTTAATTCCTATCATAACACATCCACTTGATTTTTTGTTAGAATGTCTGTTACAGTAAAAACATTTATTCCCTGACAGAACTGGTTTCCAGTCATTGTTCTTTAACCACGTTTCACAAACAATAACATCAATCTTGTGGGAAAGTAGCACATTTTCCAATAAAAACTTTATTATTAATGCTCCTAGTATTAATAACCATCAGAGATGCATCAAATGTTGTTATCTGTGAACTGTTAAATTTTCAACCTGGCAAAAATCATGCCTAGTGTTTGTTAAATATTGTAAAATATCTGCTGCAAAAATTCTCTTCCCTGATCTTGACAAATACATGCCCTCCTGTCTGAACACGTGCCCAAAACTAGGCTTGGATGCTCTACACATTTCCATTTTTTAAAACAGGACATTTTTTTCATGTAGGCATATACCCAAAAAATACTTTCATTCACGGTGACCTGACTATCCTTTCTATAGGTGATTTGTGAAAAATACGTCCTAACACCAGTACAAGCTATACTATCTAAGAGGGCTGTCAGCTTCCTACTAAACAGTGATAGTATCTTTGCAGATGACATTATTTGTACCAACATGAATAAAAACAGATCCATACTTTCTTACATTAAGGCGTTCCACGGCTTGTCTCACATCTTTTATTTTTGCTCCTGGCAAGCACAGCACTATCTGATGTTCATTATCTTCTCTGTAAATGTAAATATCAGTTCCATCTCCAATTACAAGAATATCTTTGCTGGCCAGCTGTGAAGAATCCTCAGCTTCTAATACAGTAATATCTGTTCTATCAATTGTTACAAAGGATAGATCTTCATCACCATTAGTCTTATTAATCCCAGTGTTTTCACTGTGTATTAAATTCTCATCCAGCTGGTATTGTAAATCCACAGCTTGAGCCATGTAGTCAAAATTTGTCTTTCTCTTTTTTTTTCTTACAGTAATGTTCTTCAATCCTTCCATGTTTAGTTTTGATTTCTTCCTTTTCACCTGCCTTTTGCCTCTTTTTTTCTACCTTCTCTGTTGGAAAAATTATTCCTTTTTCTGTAGACTAAAGGTTTTCCAATACAAAAATATCATCATTCCCTGCAACCTGTATGTTATGTAACAAAGCAGTGCCCTTTTTACTACGTATTCACTTTCCTTTGCAGTCATTAATCGGTTTCTTTTTCTTCCTTGTTATTTGTTGTGAACTTCTTCCTTTCTTTCTTTTTTTGTTTCCTTCTAAACAAACTGGATCCTCAGAATGCTGAATACTTGCATCCAGAATTCCAAAGTTGTCAGGGGCATCATATTGTTTCATAGGGGTTGACTGATTTTTGTAGACAATAAATGCATTATTTCCTAAATGTGCTCTATTTGTTCTATGCCTAACATTATTTATTTCATCAGTCCAGTCATTAACATATGAAACCAGAGTTTTCCAAGCCATGCCAATTGCACAAGTACAATCATCACCAAGTCTAGATTTACTTCTAACAACGGTAAGCAAATCATCCAGCTTTTGACAAGAGGAACACAGATCACAAGTGTTATCAGCTGTTACCTTACCTTTAAATATGCACAGAATTGATTACACTGTGCAAGATATTTGTCCATTAGCAAATCATTAATTGCATACTCATTTAAGGAATCTATACTCACCTTCAAACAAATAAAATGTTGTAAAGAAAAGAATAATCAAAAACAGTAACCACAGAATTCAAAGAGAACTTAAATCAACTTCTATGACAAAAAAAATCACAACAGCAATATACAACTAAATAATAAATTAAGTACAGTAAAGTTGTTTGGACCACACAAGTTCTGCAAGCTAGACAAAAGTTGTAATTCCTTTACGTCACTATCGCCGAGTCACACTTCTTTTTAACAGTAAAGATCAATAAATCACAAGCCAAGATATGATTGTTTAGATATGCTCAATAATATTTATATACACCCCAAAACATCTAAAGAATTCATATTTAGATGTTTTGCAACATGCAATACTATGAATATTGTTTACCTTGCAACTTGTACTGAATTTACAGCGTTTATGTAGGTAAATGTTATCCAAGATTAAGGAATCATATTATTCAACACCGATCAGAATTTTGAAGTGTTTCTACGAATGCATTAGCAAAGCATATAATAGAATATGGGGTTAAACATGATTTTAAATTTAGAGTTGATATAGTTACTTGGAATCTTAGGTGTAGTAACATGAATAATATATTGGAAACTAGGAATATGAGTGGATATTAAAACTTTGTGCCAAAAATATCCAGGGATTAATGCTACAGTTACCATAAACCCAATTTTAGTTAAAAAAAAAAAGTATAAATAATAGTTAAAATTGTTTTTAGATGCTTCTTAGGTGTCTTTTATGCATGTTTTTTATGAGCATATTTTAAATAATATTAGTGGTGGGTTGTATCATGTGACTTTTTGCTTAGACTATTAATTGTAAATGAATGGTCATTTAAGCAATGAAGAAGGGTTACGTCCGAAAGCTTTGCTGCTGAATTTTGTTGTTCATTATATGAATTGTTGAGATGTTTCCCAGCCTGAGGTTTTTGTTTCGTGCTTTATATACCAGACTGGCAAAAATGTGAAGTCTATGAGACTGTCCGCCAAAAGTGCCCCCACCCGAGGCGGGAGGCGTCCGTGGTCACCGTGGCGATAGGGGAGAAGCACAAAATGGGCGACCCTCGTGGAGATCCGGGAGTGGAGCCACCACAAGAGGGACCGCTTGCAAGCCTTGCTGATCGCTATGGGATGATACATGGGAGAGCAAGGTAAGACCACTGTACTAAGAGCGTCCACTGTAGAATGCGATATTGAGCCTGGCAAGAGGAAGAAGAGCTATCGGCAAGCCATGGACCCTAGAGCCCTCAGGACCAACTCCGCTGGAACAGAACATGAATGGAGAATGGCCCGCACCTGGAGCTGCAGATTCAGAATCCTGTCCGCAGTAAGGAAGGCTCAGTAAACTCCTTGTGTCTAGTCTGGCCCCTATGAAATCTAAGAGCTGAGTGGGTGCCAGGTTGGACTTTTTGTATTTATTGTGATGCCCAGAAATGGAGCAAGATGGAGAAAGGAGTCTCACGAGAGAAGTAGATGCCTTGTTGGGGCGTAAGGAGCCAGTCGCCCAGGTAGGAAAGACCTGCACCCCCTGAAGCCTCAGGTGGGCCGCTACCACTGCTAGTACTTTGGTAAACACCCTGGGGGCTGTGGTGAGACCAAAGGGAAGGACCCGAACTGGTAGTGACTGGCTCCCAGCCGAAGCGGAGAAACCTCCTGGAGCGCCTGTCCATTAGGATGTGGTAGTACGTCCTTGAGATCTATCGAGCACATCCAGTGGCATTCTCCCAGAAGGGGAGAATAGATTGTAGAGTGACCATTCGAATTTTTCTTTGGGGACTGCCAGATTCAGGAGAGAGAGGTCTAGGATTGGTCTTAGTTCCCCGTCTTTTGGCACTAAAAAGAACCTGGAGTAGAACCCTGATCCGATCTGGTCTGGGGACGGGCTGGATGGCTCTTTTCTAGCAGATGGCCAATTTCTGCTAAGCGGCCTCCCTTTGACCGGGTGGTACGCCTGGGAGGGACTGCATCTTTGGAAGGTGAAGGAAAGGAATGTGATATCCCTGGATATGATTTGGAGAACCCAGCGGTCCGATGTTATGGACTCCCATGCCGCTAGGTGCCCAGCGTCCCCGACTGCCTCCAGAGTAGAGCAGTCGGGCAGCCCTCAGGGCTGCGCTGGCCGTTCAGAGAAAGGTTCCCTGGACCCGAAGTTTCTGGGAGCCCCTCTGCCTCTAGGGCGGCGTCCTCCTTGTCCTCCTCTGCCACGGAAGGACTGGTTGTCCGGAGCAGGCTGGGACTGCTGCGACTTCCGGAACCACATCTTCTTCTGACCCTTTTGGTTCCTAGAATAGGGCCTCTGGGGTGCAGAGAAGCGGATTCCGACGGCAGACAGCGTCTTCCCGTCCTTCTCGCTCTGGGTCAACGTCTCGCGAACGGTCTTGCCAAACAGAGCAGAACCATCAAAGGGCGTCGCAAAGCAGCCTTGAAGGGCTCAGAGAAATGCAGTGGCGGAGCCAGGCCTGACGCCTAGCGACCAGTCCTGTCCCCGCAGCTCTAGCGGCGCCCCCCGTAGCATGGGAGAGTAGCCGCATAGAAGTATTCGTGACTGACCTTAGAGTGGCCATTTTGGTGGAGTGCAGAGCTCTGTCCTCCTCCGAAATGGACTCAGGGGGGGATGCAGCGTACTCCTTAATAAGGTCTCGCTGCATCCGAATAACGTGTGCCAAATAGTTCAGCGCCCTCACGAAAGGTCGCCGAACTGAACATCCGCTTCCCCAAGCGGTCCATCATCCGAGACTCCTTGCTCGGTGGGTGGACTGAGGGACTCTCCTGAGCCAGTTCCCTCTTTGTGGCCGCCATCAACATGGCATCTACAGGAGGCCCCTTACTCCAATGGGTCCTGTCAGAAGGCGGCTA
The DNA here is from genome assembly GCF_019279795.1 of Protopterus annectens. NCBI lineage: Eukaryota > Metazoa > Chordata > Ceratodontiformes > Protopteridae > Protopterus > Protopterus annectens. The sequence goes on from NC_056745.1 coordinate 301,386,689, forward strand.
AGGATTTTGTCAGGTCTTTTGGGAATTGGCTCCACGGTGTCCGGTTCCTTCCACGCCCTGGTGGTAATAAGGTCCACCAGGGGTCGGCAGGGGACACCCAAGAGGTAGACGGGCCCGTTTGAATGCCTCCAAGAACACGGACTCGTCCGAGGAAGACTTGGGGCAGACCACCCCCTGATACGAGCATTTCCATGATGTCTCAAGGAGACATCCTCGGGGTGACCTTGGGAGCCTTCCCCTTCCTCCAAGTCCGTGTCTTCAGTGAGAGACTCAGGGGAGTCTATGTGCCTCCTTTTTGCCGCGTGCTGCGAGGAGCCTCCTCTGGGGGCTGTCAGAAGAGTCTCAGCAGCCAATTGCTCCATAGGAGCAACTTGGGGCACAGAAACGGGCTGTCCCAGGGCCGGATGGTGGAAGCCTGGCCCAGTGCAGAGGGAGCGGGACGGAGCCGAAGCAAGTGCCGGGGTCCGAGACCCTCAACAGAGCCCTCTCCACTACATCAAAAGCGAAGGGCCGACCTCGACCAAAGGATCCGACAATCGCCTCGATCCGAGAGTGGATCGGAGCCGGCGCCGAAGCACTGGATCCGAAGGACAGTGCGCTCCGACACAGACGGGCGCCCGAAGGAGCACTGATCCCCGGATCCGGCTCGGATCCAGGCTCCGAGATCGGGTCCGACCTTTCGAGGGCATGGTCGGATCCGGCAAGTACTATCGGATCCGACCTCCCCGCTCAAGCTGCTCGGCTCCAGCTGCTCGAACCCGGAGCGGGTCGGAGAAGGAGCGATAGGCTTGAAAAAGTGTTGAGCTCCCGAGGGGAGGCAAGAGCACTCCCATCTGCATCTGGGCCTGGATGAACCTTCATCATCCGTCCAGATCAGCATCCGAAGGCTATGGTCGAGCCTCGACGAGGCTACCGAGGTAGGCCTGGAATGCCTCCTCGATAGCCTCGGAGATCGGGTCTCCTCCTCCTCAGGACCCGTGAGAAGCACACAGGTGACCGGAGCCGAGAAGGAGGAGACCGCTCAACAAGGAAGCCGGGAGAAGCCCGGCAGGCGGGGCGAAACAGAGGTCTCGGCCCGCCGCTAGGTGGTGCTTCTCCTCCGGTCCTTCTTAAGCATCCTCTCCTGTCCTGAAGCGGGAGTTTGAGTCCCAGGAGCAGGAGGGGTGCTACAGGGGAACAGCTGCAGCAGGAGTCCCGAAGGAGCGGGGTCGGAGCCGAGTCCGGTAAAAGACCCGCCAGGACCAGCTTGGACCTCCGCTCCCTCAGTGCCCTGGGGTTGAACCCTGCACAAATGGAACAGCCAGATGTGAGGTGCTCAACCCCAAGACACTTAACACACCGAGTGTGGCCATCAGCTGGTGAGAGCTTATGGCCACACTCGGAGCATTTAGAAAAGAATGACTTAGGCTGGTCAGCCATAGTCAAAACTTCCCAAAAGTTACAGAAGTAACTTAACAAAACTAAAACAAGCACACAGGCCTCACACACACACTCGTACCAGCGAGGGAGGAATAAAAAATACTACTGTAAATTAAATTTAAACTAAAAAAAGTTAATACACAAAGGGAACCTACAACTTTCACACAAAAAGTTTAAAGAAAGCAAAAAATTTCTATTTTTATACAAGAAAAATACCACTTAGCTGAGAGCTAAAGACACCACATCCAGTTACCAGCGCGGCAAACAAGATCTGAGGTCATGAGGGTAGAGCAGGGCATTATGGGTGAGGGGAGGAGCTGAGAGCTTGGATCCATAGCTGGAAACTATGCCGGTTCGGATCCGATATCGGATCCATAACCCACAGGTTGCAGACAAATGAATATCCTACTTCAGATTCTGTAATTAACCTTCTGTGCATTGGTTTATATTTCAGTTTGGCAGAATTATCTAGCAACAAATTAACCTTTATAACCCCATGATCACTGCACATCAATGGTGGTAAAACCTGACTTGAAGTAACAGTAATTACTTTAGGAACATAAACAATGTCTACTATATATCGTCCCCTGGTAGGTTCTTTTACAATCTGAAGCAATTATTGTTCCTGAATATATGTTGTGAATAATTTCCTTACTAATGTTGAATCAACATTATTAGTCTGTTTCTGGTAAATTTAAGTTTCCAGATAATATTATTCTTCCCTCCTGCGTTTCATGTAAGAAATGTATGAATTCCTCTAGGTCATCTGCACTTGAATTTGGTGGTCTATACACTCCAACAATTGTTATATGTTCCAAGGTTGTCTTTATTGTCACAGTTACACAGTCTGCAGTACTGGTGTTATCACTGAACATGTAATAATCACAGGTCTCATAACTATCTTTAATTCCTATCATAACACATCCACTTGATTTTTTGTTAGAATGTCTGTTACAGTAAAAACATTTATTCCCTGACAGAACTGGTTTCCAGTCATTGTTCTTTAACCACGTTTCACAAACAATAACATCAATCTTGTGGGAACATAGCAAATTTTCCAATAAAAAAAACTTTATTATTAATGCTCCTAGTATTAACAACCATCAGAGATGCATCAAATGTTGCTATCTGTGAACTGTTAAATTTTCGACCTGGCAAAAATCATGCCTAGTGTTTGTTAAATATTGTAAAATATCTGCTGCAAAAATTCTCTTCCCTGATCTTGACAAATACATGCCCTCCTGTCTGAACACGTGCCCAAAACTAGGCTTGGATGCTCTACACATTTCCATTTTTTAAAACAGGACATTTTTTTCATGTAGGCATATACCCAAAAAATACTTTCATTCACGGTGACCTGACTATCCTTTCTATAGGTGATTTGTGAAAAATACGTCCTAACACCAGTACAAGCTATACTATCTAAGAGGGCTGTCAGCTTCCTACTAAACAGTGATAGTATCTTTGCAGATGACATTATTTGTACCAACATGAATAAAAACAGATCCATACTTTCTTACATTAAGGCGTTCCACGGCTTGTCTCACATCTTTTATTTTTGCTCCTGGCAAGCACAGCACTATCTGATGTTCATTATCTTCTCTGTAAATGTAAATATCAGTTCCATCTCCAATTACAAGAATATCTTTGCTGGCCAGCTGTGAAGAATCCTCAGCTTCTAATACAGTAATATCTGTTCTATCAATTGTTACAAAGGATAGATCTTCATCACCATTAGTCTTATTAATCCCAGTGTTTTCACTGTGTATTAAATTCTCATCCAGCTGGTATTGTAAATCCACAGCTTGAGCCATGTAGTCAACATCTGTCTTTCTCTTTTTTTCTAACAGTAATGTTCTTCAATCCTTCCACGTTTAGTTTTGATTTCTTCCTTTTCACCTGCCTCTTGCCTCTTTTTTTCTACCTTCTCTGTTGGAAAAATTATTCCTTTTTCTGTAGACTAAAGGTTTTCCAATACAAAAATATCATCATTCCCTGCAACCTGTATGTTATGTAACAAAGCAGTGCCCTTTTTACTACGTATTCACTTTCCTTTGCAGTCATTAATCGGTTTCTTTTTCTTCCTTGTTATTTGTTGTGAACTTCTTCCTTTCTTTCTTTTTTTGTTTCCTTCTAAACAAACTGGATCCTCAGAATGCTGAATACTTGCATCCAGAATTCCAAAGTTGTCAGGGGCATCATATTGTTTCATAGGGGTTGACTGATTTTTGTAGACAATAAATGCATTATTTCCTAAATGTGCTCTATTTGTTCTATGCCTAACATTATTTATTTCATCAGTCCAGTCATTAACATATGAAACCAGAGTTTTCCAAGCCATGCCAATTGCACAAGTACAATCATCACCAAGTCTAGATTTACTTCTAACAACGGTAAGCAAATCATCCAGCTTTTGACAAGAGGAACACAGATCACAAGTGTTATCAGCTGTTACCTTACCTTTAAATATGCACAGAATTGATTACACTGTGCAAGATATTTGTCCATTAGCAAATCATTAATTGCATACTCATTTAAGGAATCTATACTCACCTTCAAACAAATAAAATGTTGTAAAAGAAAAGAATAATCAAAAACAGTAACCACAGAATTCAAAGAGAACTTAAATCAACTTCTATGACAAAAAAAATCACAACAGCAATATACAACTAAATAATAAATTAAGTACAGTAAAGTTGTTTGGACCACACAAGTTCTGCAAGCTAGACAAAAGTTGTAATTCCTTTACGTCACTATCGCTCGCAGTCACACTTCTTTTTAACAGTAAAGATCAATAAATCACAAGCCAAGATATGATTGTTTAGATATGCTCAATAATATTTATATACACCCCAAAACATCTAAAGAATTCATATTTAGATGTTTTGCAACATGCAATACTATGAATATTGTTTACCTTGCAACTTGTACTGAATTTACAGCGTTTTATGTAGGTAAATGTTATCCAAGATTAAGGAATCATATTATTCAACACCGATCAGAATTTTGAAGTGTTTCTACGAATGCATTAGCAAAGCATATAATAGAATATGGGGTTAAACATGATTTTAAATTTAGAGTTGATATAGTTACTTGGAATCTTAGGTGTAGTAACATGAATAATATATTGGAAACTAGGGAATATGAGTGGATATTAAAACTTTGTGCCGAAAAATATCCAGGGATTAATGCTACAGTTACCATAAACCCAATTTTAGTTAAAAAAAAAAAGTATAAATAATAGTTAAAATTGTTTTTAGATGCTTCTTAGGTGTCTTTTATGCATGTTTTTTATGAGCATATTTTAAATAATATTAGTGGTGGGTTGTATCATGTGACTTTTTGCTTAGACTATTAATTGTAAATGAATGGTCATTTAAGCAATGAAGAAGGGTTACGTCCGAAAGCTTTGCTGCTGAATTTTGTTGTTCATTATATGAATTGTTGAGATGTTTCCCAGCCTGAGGTTTTTGTTTCGGTGCGTTTCTTATATACCAGAGGCTAAGTTCACCACTATATTGTTCTTTTTTATTGTTTGTTTCTTCTTTGTCCCATCATAAAAAATAAGCAACTGAGCTACTTTTTAAAAGGACTTAGTTCTGTCAAGATAGTACCTTAGCAGCCTGTGTGTGTCCAGAGTATGTAGAATTATTTCTTCCTGGAGGATCTGGATGGAGTACAGTTGTGTAAGAATGTACCATAAAAAGAAGTTATGTGCTCACCATAATGTTCCATCTGAGTAGCTATACTTCATTTTTCTGCAACCTGTGGGTATTCGGATCCATATCGGATCAGAGCCGGCAAATTATTTTCTAGCATCTGCTCCAAGCTCCGAGCTCCTCCCCCTACCCATAATGCACCATCATCTCCTGCCTTCCCTCAGATCGAGTTTGCTGCAACTATACACATTAGCAACTCAGCCCCAAGAACCCAACATACTTATGGATATGATAAGGTCAGGAGGACGGAGGGAGGGAAAGGTTGAAGAAAAATGAAGTATAACTACTCAGATGGAACGTTATGGTGAGTACATAACTTCTTTATCTGAAGTAGTTGACTTCATTTTATCTGCAACCTGTGGGACAGAGTCCCCAGCTACTTATATCCTGGGAGGCCCTCATGGAAGGATATTCCTGAGCACCGCACAGCCAAAGGATGCTCTTCCTCTGGAAATCAGGTCTAATTTATAATGAGAAATGAAGGTATGTGGATTTGCCTAAGTTGCTGCTGCGCAAATGTCATCCAAAGAAACCCTAGACCAAAAGGCAGCAGAAGTCGCCATGGACCTGGAAGAGTGAGCTTTAATTATACCAGGAGGAGATAAACCTTTTGCTTTGTAAACATACGAAATGCAAAGAGTGATCCATCTAGCTAAGGAAACCTTGGAAATGGCCTTTCCCAAAAAGGGTTTGGAAAAGGAAATGAACAATTGGTTGGATTTGCGGGATGACTTTGTTCTATGAAGATAGAAACAAAGTTGTCTATGAACATCTAACAAGTGAAGTTTATATTCACCCTTGTTTTGAAAATTGGGAAAGAAAATGGGTAAATTAATAGACTGGTTTATGTTTGATTCAGATGCCACTTTGGGTAAGAATGAAGGATTTGTATGGAGAGATACCCTATCCTTATGGAAGACCAAATAAGGAGGCACGGCAGACAAAGCCTGAAGCTCAGAAACCCTCCTGGCTGATGTAATGATCACTAGAAAGGCAGTCTTCCAAGACAAAAAATTTCGTTCCACTGAAGCTGCAGGTTCAAAGGGGGGAGCCACCAATGCCTGGAGGATGAAGGTAAGGTCCCAAGGAGGCACCAAATCTTTGACAGGAGGATGCAAAAGAAAAGTGCCTTTAAGAAAAGCCTTACACAGCCTAGAAGAAGCCAAGGCGATGTTATCTTCCCCAACATGAAAATTAGAAATGGCTGCCAACTGTACTTTCACCGTGGAGAAGCTAGCTCCTTGCTGAAAGATATTAGTAAAAAAATCTACCACCACCGGAACAGGGGCTGTAAAAGGATCCGGGTTCCTGTGAGAGGCCCAAATGGAAAAACGCTTCCATTTACTGCAATAAACTTTCCTAGTGGAAGCTTTAAGAAAGGCCACTAGAATAGATTTTACAGGGGATGAATGACCGGGAGTCCTGGCAATCAATGGAACTGGAGCAACCAAGCTGTCAGCTTGAGGCTGTCCAGGATGGGTGGGCAGGCACCCAAAGGATGAAAGATTAGATCCGGGCAGGGATCCAGAATCCATGGAGGAGCTAGAAGATGAGACCAAAGGAAGGGAAACCAAACTTGGCGAGGCCAGAATGGGGCAATGAGGATCACTTTGCACCCCAGTCGGCAAGCTTTCTGAAGACACTTCGGAATGAGTGGCAATGGAGGGTAAACATACAGAAGCCTGGGGGGCCAAACATGGACTAGAGCATCTCTGGGGGCATCGCATGGAGAGGGAATCAGAGTGAAGAACTCACTGCAATTCGCATTGGAAGGAGATGTGAAGAGATCGCAGCAAGACTGTCCCCATGCAAGGAATATCTCCTCCGCTACTGACTGTTTCTGAGACCACTCATACGGCATCAATATAGCCCGACTCAATCTGTCCGCTAAAATGTTGGAGTGTCCCGAGATGTGCGTTGCAATCAGAAACCAACCGAAAGTCACCCACTCCTCTCATAGCCTCGCGACACAGGGGATAGGATCTGGTTCCCCCTTATTTGTTGACAGACCAGACAACCGACATGTTGAGTGACTGAACTGCAATCATTCCAAGAGGGAGGATAGTGTGAAAGGCTTTCAACACTAAAAGCACTGCCCTCATCTCTAGAACATTTATGTGCAACTTGGTCTCTGTCTTGGACCATGCCTTGGACTGTCCTTCCCAAACAGTGTCCCCCCGACCCGAGTTAGGAGGTGCCTGTGGTCACTGTGGCTTGGACTGGGGATGACACGAAGGGGTGTCCCGCTGCAACCTCCGGTGAACTTAGCCAACAAAGGAGGGACGTTCTGCAGGTGTGACTGATTCTGATCGGAAAATCCATGGGCAGGTCTAGCCAAGACCATTGGACCGCCAGAGTCCACTGAAGAACCCACATATAAAGGCGTGTGCAAGGAAGAATAGATATAGAGGCAGATATAGAGGCAGCCATGGAGCTCAGAGAATATTGCTCGCCTTTGGAAATTTGAGGTTCACTATTTGAGCTATGTGACACCTGAGATGTAAGATCCTTTCTGGTGTTAAGAAAACTTTTTGCTGCAAAGTGTCTAGCCATGCCCCGATGAAGTCTAGAACTTGTACTGGTTGCAATTGGGATTTGTGGACATTGACTGTAATCCCCAATCGATCTGCCAAGAGAAGTAAGTAGTCTCGGGCCAGACACAGAAGACGCTTGGTGGACACAATGAAGAGCCAGTCGTCCAGGTACGGAAAGACCTGAATTCCCCGAAGCCTCAGGCGAGCTGCTATGACTGCCATTATTTTGGTGAACACCCTGAGGGCTGTGGTGAGACCAAGGGTAGAGCTTTGAACTGGAAGTGACTGGCTCCCATCCAGAAGTGAAGAAACCTCCTGGAGCTTCTGTGAACTTTGATATGGTAGTAGGCATCCTGGAGGTCTAATGAGCACATCCAGTCGCACTCTCAGAGATAAGGTAGAATGGACTGTAAGGTGACCATCCAGAACTTTTGTTTGGCGATGGACAGGTTCAAGGTGGACAGGTCCAAAATGGGCCTGAGGTCCCCCATCTTTTTTGGCACTAAAAAGAACCTGGAGTAAATGCCTAATCCAGACTGGCCCAAGGGGACCGGTTTGATGGCTCGTTTTTGAAGTAGCTTTAAAACCTCTAAAGCTGCGGCCTCCCTGTGAGTGGGTGGAACATCCGGGAGGTTCTTGTAGGCCCCAGTGGGGCAACAAATGGTACAGTGTAGCCTCTGGATATTATTTGTAGAACCCAGCGATCTGCAGTAATGGACTCCCATGCTGCTGGGTGCAATGACAATCTCCTCCCGACTGCCTCCAGAGTAGGACAGTCAGGCAACCCCTCAGGGCTGTTGGGTGGGCCTGTCAGAAAAAGGCTCTCTAGACCCGAAATTCCTAGGACCCCCTCTACCTCTGGGTCGGCATCGATCCTGTTCCCCCCTCTGCCTCTGGGGGAATAGTTGTCCTGAGACTCCCGGGAAAACTGAGATTTCCGGAACCACATCTTCTTTTGCCCTCTTTGATTCCTAGAAAAGGACCGCTGAGGGTTAGAGAAGCAGATCCCGACGGCAGACAAAGTCTTCCCATCTTTTTCGCTCTGGACAAGAGTGTCACGTACTGTCTTCCCGAAAAGGGAGGAACCATCATAGGGGGCACTGATAAATGACGCCTTGAAAGGAGCCTCATGGCTACGCCTGTCCCAGCCGCTCCTTCCGTAGCGTGGAAAGGAGACGCATGGACTTGTTCGATACCGACTTCAGAGTAGACATTTTCACGGAGAACAGTTGTTTGTCCTTCTGCGATAAGGACTCTGGGGGTGGCTCACCGAATTCTGAGATAAGGTCTCGCTGAAGCTGGGTAACATGTGCCAAATAGTTCAGCGCACAGATGGGAAAAGTCGCTGACGAATAAACACGCTTCCCAAACCTATTCATTGACCTGGACTCCTTGTCTGGAGGGTGGACTGAGGAACTTTCCTGTGCTAGTTCCTTCTTGGCGGCTGCTGCAACCACCATAGCATCAATGGGGGCTCCTTTAGACCACGGCTGTCTGCCAGAGAGAAGAGACAGAATCTTGTTAGGGCATTTGGGGAAAGGCTCTACAGTGTCAGGCTCCTTCCATGCCTGCATGGTGATAAGGTCCACCAAGGGATCCGCTGGCGGGGACACCCAGGAAGTAGATGGGCCCATGCCAAAGGCCTCCAGGAACACGGACTCATCCGTAAAAGGTTTTGGGGCTGATCAACCTCCTCTCTGGTGGAGAATCTCCATGATGTCTACAAAGGAGACATCTTCGGGAGGTGACCTGGGGGAACCTTCTCCTTCTTCTAAGTCTGTGTCCATAGTGATGGACTCAGGGGAGTCCAAGTGCCTCCTTTTGCACTTTCGCTTATGGTTGCCCTCTTCAGTGGGACACTCTAAAGAGGACTCATGAGCCACAGGGGTTTCCTCAGAGGGATTAACCTGGGGGTCCTCTGGCACAGGCTTATCCTTGAGACAGGATGAATGGAATCAACGCCAAATGCAGAGGGGTCTAGGTGTAATCCGAGGAGATGGGCTGTGGTCTCAATCCTTGCGAGAGAACCCTCTCCACCACTTTGAACGCCGATGGAGAGTGTACCTCCTTGGCACACAGCAAGGAAGAAGCCCTCCCCGGGTCCAAAGCGGGGATCGGAGCTGAAGCGAGGGTAGCCTGAGGTCCAAGGGAATGGTTCAGATCCGAACAAGCCGGAGCTGAAGAAGAATCCGTTCCCTCGGGTCCGACTCCCTGTCCACGGCTCCGAGAGTCACTCAGATCCGAACTAGCCAGATCCGAGGAAATCAAGGTAACAGCTGGAGTAGAGATTGGAAGAACAGTCGGTGCCAAGCTACCAGCTGCAAAGAGTCTCGAATCCAAAAACCTCAAAGCAGTCACCCAGATCAGGGAAGGAGAGATGGGGAGGAAAAGGGCATGGAGGTCCCCTCTCCGGAGGGAGAGGGGCCTGGCAAGGCTCCCATCTGTATTTGGGCCTGAATAAATCTCTGCATCATCCTGTTCACGTCTAAGTTCGATAGGTGCCGAGTCGATCGCGAAGCAGCAACCGACTCGGATCTGGCTGGTCTGCGCAGTAAGGGTGAGGAAGGCCTCAGATCCGAAGATTCCAGCGGCTCTGGCGAGAAATGGGGTGATCGGAGTCGTGGAGAAACTGGCCTCGAACTCTTAGAAGAAGGGCTAAGGAAAGGCTCCCTGTCCAGGGATCTCTTACGAGGCCTATCCCTCCTTCTTTCTTTATCCTCCCTGCGCATTTCTCTGTCCTTGTCTCTGTCTTTTTCTTTCTCCTTTTCTTTCTTTTTTTGCTTGTCTGCCCTAGCACCAGAAGAAGCAGGAGTTTGAGTCCCTGTCTGGGTGGGAGGTTTGGTGAGAGTAACGGAGACCGAGGCCAAAGCAGAATCCAGCATAGAAGCAGGGAGAAGACCCTTGGCGACCAATTTGGCCTTTCAATCCCTGAGGGTTCTTGGGTTAAAACCTGCACAGACAGCACACACTGGGTGGATAAATGGGACACTCCCAAACAAATTACGCACAGAGTGTGACCATCAGCCGGTGAGAGCTTGTGGCCACACACTGTAAATTTTTTGAAGACTGATTTAGGCTGAACAGCCATAATTGAACACTGAACGCCACTCCCTACAGAAAAAATACAACACACACACACGCTGAGGTAAAGTGGACCTAACAGCAACTGACAAGACAAAAAACTTTTTTTTTTTTTTGAACTGAAGAACAAAGCATTATACTAATGAGGGAGGTAGGATACACTAACGATCACAGACACACTAAATGGGAAGAACAATCCCAACTTACTTATCCCTGAGCTCAGAGCAAGAGCTCACTATGGCGTGGCAAACGAGATCTGGGGGAAAGGCAGGAGATGGTGGTGCATTATGGGTAGGGGGAGGAGCTCGGAGCAGATGCTAGAAAATAATTTGCCGGCTCGGATCCGATATGGATCTGAATACCCACAGGTTGCAGATAAAATGAAGTTAACTAATTCAGATCAGTAGATTGTCCTATGGATCACTGTTGTGGTATTCCTTACATACACGGTTGTTACTGCTGATGTCTGGCCAGGGTACCAAATCTTTGCCTTCCCAAAGTCATACATCTGACGCTCATAAGCATAGGGCTATACAGACAGATGTATAAGCATGTAACTCAGATAATCTCCACACCAGCGGCAAAAAGACTACTGAGAGACTGAGACCTGTCAGCTAGGAGAGGTGCAGCTCAAATAGCTAAATAAACTCCCTGGTTTCCATGTAGCACAGAAGAGGACAAAACAGACACTGGGAAGTGGAGGCAGGTTGAAATACGCCAAAGAAGAGGGAAAGGAGGGTGGGAAGGAATATTGTAACAGTATCCTTTCATCATGTTCTGGACAGTCTCCCTAAAGGAAGCTTTCTCAATAGGGGGAATTCTGAGACAGTGTCACATCTTCATCCAAAGGGATTTGACTTTTGACAGGGGGACTGCAACTGAGACTAACAGTCTAGACAGTGATTTGAGTCACAGACTTCTTTTGCCTTCAGAAGATGCCAAAGCAGGTTTTTGAGAAGTAACCTGTGGTTGTGAAGACTCAAGGGGGGGGGGGGGTTAAATCCAGAATAGCTAGGAGCAAGCCCTGGGAGAAATCTACACCTTTTCTCTTGCTGCTGACAGGTCACATGTCTAGTCTTTTTTTTTTTCTTTTTAAGAGTGACATCTACCTGGAAGAGAGACAGAGGTTTGGAACCCTACCTAACTTCTATTATACGTGGGATCTCTTCCCTAACTAATATTTGCTGGACACTGTGAAGGCCCTCCGAAATGATGAGTCATGGTTCATCAGACATGTTCACAGTCTGCACAGCCTCAAGAGCCATACCAGCCTCCAAAGGGGTCTTGGTGGTGGGCAACTGGAAAACAACCTGACATACTGCGGGTTCTGTAACCTCAGTGGTGTGCTGAAGTCTGAAACATTGGACTGTGTATCTATTCTGGGTCTCTAAGGCTTCTTCTCAGGCAGAAGCAGGCCTTTTGGGGATGTGGATTCCACCATAATGGAATGGGCCAGGTGTTTAAGACACTGAGTTTCCAGAAAAGTGTTGGGATAGGAAACCCTTGATCTAAGAGTTTTGAGAATGAAGGCTGACAAATGGAGCAGGATTTGTGATCATGAGCTGAGCCTAGTCAGAAATGTGCAAGTCCTTGTACGGAATCTGCCTACCACAGTCACACTTACCCTCCTAGCTGACATCTAACAAATTTGAACAAAAACAGCATAATCAAAAAAGGCACAGGAAGGTTCCCCAATGGGGCACTTATCTGAGAAAAACGATCAAGTGAAGCAATGGTATTACTGACTAAACAGCCATCAGTCCAATGGATGCATGACCTGTGTCTGGAATGGTGGCAAGATAGTCAGAGGTACACATTCGTGCATCCATCTATATACCTCTACACTTATGAGCGGAGGTCATACATTGGACATACAACCTCAGGAAGGTAAAGCTTTGGTACCATGGCTGGACATCTGCAGTGACAACCCATATGGAAGGAATACTGCAACGGTGATTTCAGTCAGGACAACACTGGGATATTGATGGCTTGATTCAAAGTAAACTCTGAAATAACTTTAGTCATATATGAGGGATTTGCTCTTCATGTGACCCTATCTCTATGGAAGACCAGATAGGTTTCACCCACCATCAGTTCTTGCAACTCAGACACTCTTCTTGTACATGTCAGTACAATAAGGTGTACAGTCCTCCATGCAATGAATGTTAAGTTTGCCTGATGAACTAGTTCAAAGGCAGACATAGTTAACTTTTCCAGCACAAAGTTAAGATCTTAGAAGGGATGGCCTGTTTTCTAAGAGTTCTCCAAGATACAAAACTCCTTTTAGAAACTATTTTATCAAAAACAGAGAAGAAAGTGAAAGATCCATTGACAGACAGTTTGAAATGATCACGTGATATACCTTGCTAGAGGAATAAGAAAGGCCAAAGTAAAGTAACTCACCCAAGTATTTCAGAACCTTCTTCTATTTCAGAACCAATGGTACATAACCCCTGATGGATCCCTGGTTATTAGCTAGGTTATTATTATAAGATTTCCTAGTAACAGGTTTTCTTGCTTCCTTTAGTACGCACTGTACATCCCTCATGAAAGATGTTCCTACACAATATCAAAGTTGAGTTATCTAGGCAGTAAGGTGAAGTCATTTGAGACTGGGGTGGACCAAACTCCTCTTTGGCCAATTCCATAATAAGGGTGATCCACTGTTGCCGGTGCCAAAAAGGAATCACCTCTATGATTTTTGGAGAGTCCTTCTAAATCTTTAGAATGACCCTGGATATCAGTATAAAGGGTAGAAATGTACAAATGAACATTCCCGACCATGTCAATGGAAATGCATCTGTTTTCCAGGCTTGCTTGCAAGCAGCCTTGGTGCAGAATTTGTTAGGTTGCCTGTTTTGAAAGGAAGCAAACAAATCTAGTTAAGGTGTTCACCACAACTGTATCAATTTCTGGAAAACTACCATGGTCTGTTTCCATTCATGTGGGTCTGTCTTGGTCCTGCTCAGCTTGTCTGCCACTGCATTTTGCTCTGATGGAATGAAAGATGCTTGGAGGGTTAACAAGTGCTACCTCCCAAGCCATCATAGTCAGGTTGCACAGAGGGTATGACCTGGGGCACCCCCCAATCCCATGTATGTACCATATCACAGTGGTGATGTATGTAGTCACCTGAAGAGGTCTCAAGGATCACAGACGATGAACAGATTTTAAGACATGGATCACAACCAATGTCTCTTTGACATTTATGTGCTTTAGTTTTTTCTGAGTTCTACAGGCTGCACACCTTTACCTCCACAGAAAATGTTGCTCCCCAAGCAAAATCTGAAGCATCTGTAGTTAAAGGCTGACTTGGGATCTGAGGAGAAAAAGATAGACCTGGAATTAGGGCTATTTGTTGCCTTCACCAGTGTAATTCCTTTTCAACAAAGTCCAAAACTGTAATCTGAAATTCTAGAGGATGAAGCTATTGGGTCCATGTGTTTTTCAGAAACATGTAACCTGGCAAGAGGAATCATAGAAGCCATGAAACCTAGGATCCTGAGACATTCTCTTACAGAATTCTGAGACTGATATGAAAAACTCAGGAAAGTTTCCAAATAAAAATTAATCTTCTCATGTGCAAGATAAGCCTTTTGCTGAAAGGTGTCTAGAAGGCAGCCGAGGAAATGCAATCCTGTGTGATGGGCTCAAAATGGATTTTCATAGCTTTATCTGTAACCCCAGATTGGTAAAAAGAGGCAAAATAAGAAGTTATGTACTCACCATAATGTTCCATCTGAGTAGGTAGCGTCATTTGTCTGCAACCTGTGGGTCTTGGATCCGATATTGGATCCGAGCTGGCAACTTGTTTCATAGCTAATGGATCCGAGCTCCTAGCTCCTCCCCTCACCCATAATCCCCTGCCAACCCTCCATGACCTCAGATCGAGTTTGCCCCTCAACATGGGAGGACTTTGGCTGACAAAGTTTGCAGAAGACTGCAAACTGGGCGCCATAGTGGAAAGTGCATCGGACACGGATATCCTTCAGAAGGGACTCACGGAAACAGATAGCTGGTGCCAGAGCCATGGCCTGAAGTTAAACGCCAAAAAATGTATAGTCATACCCTTCGGGAAAAACAAGGCAACCCCAAGCTACCATATAGGTGGCAATCCACTAAGCACAGAAGAGGTTATCAGGGACCTGGGGACCCAGGTTGACAGTGGCCTTTCTTTTGACACTCACGTTGCTAATGTGGTTAGAAAGACCTTCTACATTGCCCACCTGATCATGAAGGGATTCACATCCAGATCTAGTGAGGTCATTGTTCCCCTGTACTCTTCACTTATCAGACCAATGATCGAGTACAATGCCCCATTCGGAATGTATCTCACCCGACATCTGCAGCAATTGGAGAGACCCCAAAAGTTCCTCACCAAAAGGATAAAGGGACTCCAAAATCTGTCATATGCTGCCAGATTGAAGAAACTCCAGCTCTATTCAGTCGCATACCGTCTGCTCAGAGGTGACATGTGCCTGACATACAAGGCCATGTCCAACGCGGAATTAATGGACATGCTCCACCTCAAAAAATCCAAATCCACCAAAACCACTAGAGCAATCGACTTAAACCTTAGCACGGTTATAAATAGGACGTGCTGGAGGGATAGATTTATCACTCAGAGACTCCCTATGCTGTGGAATAAAATCCCGGTCCATGTGAGGCAGAGCACCTCGCTGGCTCTGTTCAAGAGAAATCTTGACCTGTGGATGGGAGATCGTAGGTTTACCCCGGGAATCATCTCTGTGTCACTGTTGGACAGAGGCACAACAAACTAATGGGTACAGTATTTTTTCATATAAGGGGTGGCGTAAGCCACAAAACTTTGGGCTAGGCTTATAAATGCCTTAGGGCAGATAGCCTAGTATAAACCTATGAACCTATATGTACCCAAAAAGGGTATTCCAACTAACATAGATCCGCTGAAGGCCAAGGGGAAGGAGGGGGGATGGTTGCAGACAAATGAAGCTACCTACTCAGATGGAACGTTATGGTGAGTACATAACTTCTTAATCTGAAGTAGGGACTTTATTTGTCAGCAACCTGTGGGACAGAGTCCCCAGCTACCTGAATCTTGGGTGGCCATCATGGAAGGATATTGCGGAGCACCGCAGAGCCAAAGGATGCTCTCCCTCTAGAAATCACGTCCAGTTTGTAGTGGTTAATAAAGGTATGAGATGAGGCCCAAGTGGCTGCCGAACAAATATCATCTAATGGAACTCTAGATTTGAAGGCCGCAGAAGTAGAGATGGAACGAGTGGAATGTGCACGAACTCCTTCAGGTGCGGGTCTCCCAGAGGCTTGGTACGCTAATAGGATACATTGTGAAATCCAGCGTGATAGAGATACTTTTGATATTGCTTTCCCCAAATTAAATTTGGCAAAGGAAATGAACAGCTGGTCGGATTGTCTATCACCAGCTGTTCTATGAGTATAAAAACGTGGCTGCCTATGAACATCTAAAGAGTGCAGCTTGTACTCTCCTTTATTCTGATATTTAGGAAAGAAAACTGGTAAATTTATGGATTGATTTATATTGGTTTCTGATGCGATTTTGGGAAGGAAAGAGGGATTGATCCTGAGGTACACTCTGTCCGGATGAAAGATCAAATAAGGAGGCTTCACAGAAAGAGCTTGAAGCTCCGAAACTCTTTTCACAGAAGTAATGGCTACAAGGAATGCTGCTTTCCAGGACAAGTATTTGAGATCTACTGAAGCAGCAGGTTCAAAAGGTGGAGCAGTCAAGGCTTGAAGAACTAGTGAAAGATCCCAAGGTGGTACGGCTTCTTTTATAGGGTCTAAGCAAAAGGTGCCCTTGAGAAAGGTTTTACACAACTTGGCCGACATCAAGGGCCCTGTGTCATGTCCCACATGGTAATGGGAGATGGCAGCCAATTGCACTTTGACAGCTGAGCAACTAGCGCCTTCCTGAAAAAGTTTGGTTAGGAAGTCTAATATGGATGGAAGAGGAGCCGTAAAGGGATCTAGATTATGATGCTCCGCCCAGATGGAGAAACGTTTCCATTTACTGCGGTACACTTTCCTGGTGGAGGGCTTATACACTGCCACAAGGATGGCTTTGACTGGTGAAGAGCTACTGGGAGTCCTAACTAGGAGTGGAACTGGAGCAACCAAGCTGTCAGCTTCAGATTGTCCAGATTTAGGGTCGGTAAGTCCGACGGATGGGAGATTAGATCCGGACTGGGATCCAAAATCCAAGGGGGATTTCACTAGGTGAGACCACAGGTAAGGGAACCAAATTTGCCGAGGCCAGAATGGGGCAATGAGGATCATCCTGCTCCCCAACCGCGAGGCTTTCTGTAAGAGTTGCAGCATCAGGGGTAGAGGAGGGTAGGCATAAAGTAGACCGGGTGGCCAAGCATGCACCAGAGTGTCTCTTGGAGTTTCCCCTGGAGGGAGAATCAGAGCGAAGAAATTGCCACATTTGGTGTTTGAGGGAAGAGGCAAAAAGATCGCAGCAGGGTTGCCCCCATATTGTGAATATCTGCTTCGCTACTAGTGGGTTGAGAGACCACTCGTACGGGGTAAGAAGGGTGTGACTGAGTTTGTCCGCTAGGATGTTGGCCCGCCCCGGAATGTGCATTGCAATCAGAAAGCAGTTGGTGGGGATCGCCCATTCCCACACTCTCATGGCTTCGCGGCATAGAGGGTAAGACCTGGTTCCCCCCTGTTTGTTGATGTACCAGACAACCGACATGTTGACCGACTGAATTGCAATCGTTCCTACGGGGAGGAGATTCTGAAGTGCTTGCAACACGTACAGCACTGCTCTCATCTCCAGAACATTGACATGCAGGGAGGTCTCTGTATCGTTCCACGTGCCTTGGACCGTCCTGCCTGAATAATGCCCCACCCACCCGAGGCGGGAGGCGTCCATGGTCACCGTGGCGAGAGGGGGAGAGGTGCAGAAGGGTCGGCCCGTATGGAGGTCCGGAGCATGGAGCCACCATAATAGAGCCCTCCTGCAAGCCTTGCTGACAGCAATGGGGTGATGGAGAGGAAAAGACAGAAAGGACCATTGTACTAGAAGGGTCCATTGCAGTACCCGCATGTTCAGACGGGTGCATGGAAGGAGCGTTATCGCTGCCACCATGGAGCCCAGCGCACTCAGGACCAATTCTGCCGGTGGGGTCTCTGATTGGAGGATAGCCCGCACATGAAGTTGCAAATTCCGTAGTCGTTTGGACGTTAGAAAGGCTCGTAGCTCTCTGGTGTCTATTCTGGCTCCTATGAATTCTATGGCTTGTGTCGGGGCCAGAA
Organism: Protopterus annectens; assembly: GCF_019279795.1. NCBI lineage: Eukaryota > Metazoa > Chordata > Ceratodontiformes > Protopteridae > Protopterus > Protopterus annectens. Next base: position 301,404,726 of record NC_056745.1, read on the forward strand.
AGGATTTGTCGGCATTGATGGTGATGCCTAACTGTAGGGCTAGGCGGAGAAAGAAATCTCTGGCTGAGCAAAGTAGATGCCTTGTTGGGGCGGTCAGGAGCCAGTCGTCCAGGTACGGGAAGACCTGTATTCCCTGGAGTCACAGGTGGGCCGCAATCACTGCTAATACCTTGGTGAACACCCTGGGGGCTGTGGTGAGGCCAAAGGGAAGGACCCTGAACTGGTAGTGACTGACTCCCAGCCGGAAGCAGAGGAACCTCCTGGATCGTCTGTCCATTAGAATGTGGTAGTACGCATCCTTGAGGTCTATAGAGCACATCCAATTGTTCTCTCTTAGAAGGGGGAGAATAGATTGAAGAGTGACCATTCGGAATTTTTCCTTGGTTACTGACAGGTTCAAGCGGTGCAGGTCTAGAATCAGTTCTCGAGTCCCCCATCTTTTTTGGCACCAAAAAGAACCTGGAGTAGAACCCTAATCCGAGCTGGTCTTGGGGGACGGGCTGGATGGCTCTTTTTCTTAGCAGCTGCCGAATTTCTGCGGCTGCAGCCTCCCTCTGATCGGGTGGTACATCGGGGAGGTTCTTGAGTTTGGGGACATGAAGTAATGGGATTTTGTACCCTCTGGATATAATTTGAAGCACCTAGCGGTCTGTTGTGATGGACTCCCATGCCGCTAGGTGCTCCGAGAAGCACCCCCGACTGCCTTCAGAGTGAAGCAGTCGGGCAACCCTTCAGGGCTGCTGCGTGGGCCGGTCAGAGAAAGGTTCTCTGGACCCAAAGTTTCTCGGAGCCCCTCTGCCCCTGGGGCGGCATCCTCCCTGTCCTCCTCTGCCATGGAAGGACTGGTTGTCCGGAGCAGGTTGGAAATGTTGCGATTTCTGGAACCACATCTTCTTCTGACCCTTTTGGTTCTTCGAAAAGGACCGCTGGGGAGCAGAGAGAAGCGGACTTCGACGGCAGACGTCTTCCCGTCCTTCTCACTCTGGACAAGTGTCTCGCGAACCGTTTTGCCAAATAGGGCAGAACCATCGAAAGGGGCGTTCGCAAAAGACGCTTTAAAGGGCTCCGCAAAGTCACAATGACGGAGCCAGGCCTGACGTCTCATGACTAGGCCCGCTCTGCTAGCCCTAGCGGCTCCCTCGGTGGCGTAAGACAATAGCCGCATAGAGGTATTTGAAATGGATCTCAGAGTGGCCATTCGGGTGGAGTACAATTGTTTGTCCTCCGCCGACATGGACTCAGGGGGGGAGGCAGCGTATTCTTTGATAAGATCCCGCTGCATCCTGATGACATGTGCCATATAGTTCAGAGACCTTACCGAGAAGGTCGCTGAACTAAAAACTCGCTTCCCTAAGCGGTCCATTGAGTGGGACTCCTTACTCGGTGGATGGACTGAGGGGCTCTCCTGAGCTAGTTCCCTCTTCGTGGCTCCCGCCGTCAACATGGCATCTACGGGGGGACCCTTGCTCTAGTGTGACCGGTCTGAGGGGGGCTTAGTATCCTGTCCAGGCATTTGGGTATTGGCTCCACGATGTCCGGGTCCTTCCACGCCCTGGTGGTAATAAGGTCCACCAAGGGGTCGGCCGGAGGGGACACCCAAGAGGTAGATGGGCCTGCTTCGAATGCCTCCAGAAACACGGACTCGTCGGAGGAAGACTTGGGGGCAGACCACCCACCTCTGATCCTCAGCATCTCCATGATGTCTCCAAAGGAGACATCCTCAGGGAGTGATCTTGGGGAGCCTTCCCCTTCATCCAAGTCTGTATCCTCAGTTAAGGACTCAGGGGAGTCCACGTGCCTCCTCTTGCACTTATGCTTGCGGGGCACTTCCTCAGGGGGGCTGTGCGAGGAGGCCTCGCCAGCAACATCCTGTTCCAAATGGAACTACCAGGGACATTGAAGCAGGCTGTCCCTTAGGCCGGGTGATGGAAGCCTGGCCCAGCAGAGAGGGAGTGCAGGGTGGAGCCGAGATAAGGGCCGGAGGTCCGGATGCTCTTAACAGAGCCCTCTCCACTACATCGAAGGCCGAGGGGGAGCCACTCTCTCTGGGCTCCGAGAGTCGGCTCCCACTCGGATCCGATGAAGGGATCGGAACCGGCGCTGAGACCATCAGATCCGAAGGACCAGTGCGCTCCGACCTGGACGGAGCTGAAGGCACACTGAATCCCTTGGATCTGAAGCTTGGGCCACGGCTCCGAGAGGACGGATCCAACAGGCTCGAGGGCAGGGTCGGATCCAAAGTACCAAATACTGTCGGTGCCTACCCACCCCCGGCTCCAACGCTGCTAGGCTCCAAATGCTCTGAACCCGGGTAGTGGGTCGGAGAAGGAGTAATTGGAGCGAAACATGGTGTCGAGCTCCCCCCCGAAGGGGGGGGGGTAGGCAAGAGCACTCCCATCAGGAGCTGGGCCTGGATGAATCTTCGCATCATCCGGTCCAAGTCTGCATCAGACATGCTGAACGTTGATCTCGAAGAGGCCACCGAGGCAGGCCTGGAATGCCGCCTCGATGACCTCGATGGAGATCGGGCCTCCTCCTCCTCGGGCCCTAGGGAGAAACAAGGAGATTGGAACCGAGGAGGAGACCTAGAAGCAGTGGAGGGAGAAGCCTGCTTAGCTGGCGGGGCCGAAGCGGAGGCCTCGGCCCGCCGCTTGTGGTGCTTCTCCCTCCGTTTCTCCCTCCTAGCCTCCCTGTCCTCCGTCCCTTTAGTGGGAGTTTGAGTCCCGGCCAAAGGAAGGGGGCAGGAGTGACAACAACCACAGCCTGTGGTAGTGCCACAGGAGCAGCAGAGGCCGGAGCCGAGTCCGGGGGCAAAAGTCCAGCCAGGATCAGCTTTGACCTCCGCTCTTTCAGTGCCCTGGGGTTGAACGCTGCACAAATGGTACAGCCTGAGGTGAGGTGTTCAACCCCAAGGCACCGAACGCACCGAGTGTGGCCATCAGCCGGTGAGAGCTTATGGCCACACTCGGTACATTTAGAAAAAATGGCTTTTGGGGCCTCAGCCATACTTGAAAGAAAGAAAGGTAGTGCTACACAAACACACAGGCCCCAAAAACACAACACACACACTCACTAATGACCAGCGAAGGGAGGGAAAAAATTAAGTAAAAGCATTTTATACTACAGGGAACCTAACTCTTGCACACTTTTTTAAAATAAGGTAGAGAAATTAGACAGAAAAACAGACTTAACTAACAATTTTTTTCTAGAGCTCAATGGAATCCAGCCATCCACAAGCGCGGCAAACTAGATCTGAGGTCATGGAGGGTTGGCAGGGGATTATGGGTGAGGGGAGGAGCTAGGAGCTCGGATCCATTAGCTATGAAACAATTTGCCGGCTCGGATCTGATATCGGATCCAAGACCCACAGGTTGCTGACAAATGAAGTCCCTACTTCAGATCCCATGTTAAGGATTCTTGGCATGTGGCAAAGTACTCTGCAAAGATAAGAAAGTCACATAAACAAGGAAATATGACTGCCATGCAGTCTGCAATGAGCTATCACTGGAGCTAGACATTATAAACACCTTTGGAGCTGTAGATAACCCAAACTAATAATGTGACCCAGGCATTGAGAATCTCAAAAAATTCTTAAAACCAGTGGCTACAGAGAAGTGATGATAAGCATTTAGATTTAATGTTACCATGAGACAGAAGGATGAAAGGTTATAAAAGTCTGAATGGTCAGCATTTTGTAATTTGAGAATTTCACACACAGATTGAGAAAAGAAAGATGTAGACTGGATCTCTTAAGAAAGCTTTTTCTCTGGAACCAGAAACATTCTGGAGTAGAAGCCTTTGATCTAAAGGCAGTGGTTCTGTGATTCCTAGTGTTGAAGACCTGAGGAAGAAACTCTGTTTTGGAGGATGGGGAGGTATTTATTTCTAGTGCCAAATGTAACCCCTCTGAACCACTTATATAATCCAAGAGTCTGATCTAATCTGTCACACAATTTGAATATAGAACCAGTTTCTGAGACAGAGTTAGAGAAATAAGGAAAGGGGAGGGGGAATCAAAGGTGACAGAATGCTGGCAGAGTCCTTTTTTGAAAGGAACCCTGTTTCTTTTTGTTCCCCTTCTAACATCTATTTGTTGTTCCTGTCTGGCTGGAGGTGGCTGGTATTGCTTGTTTTGCTTCTAAAAAGGATTTTGGGAGATTAGTAACAAAGGACTTGAAAAATCTTAGACGCCCCCCTGAATTACTTTCTCTCTCTCATCAAATTGTTTCAGGACCAGAGCAGGAGATGGTCTAAACAAGACCTGCTTATCTAAATTAGAATTAAAAAAATACAGAATACTTCATCAGCAAACTTTTGGTTACATAACCATGCACATCTCCTCAAAAATGCAGCAGTGGCCCTAAACACAGTAAATGCATACTCATACACCTTTCAAATACTTGTAAAATCTTATAAACAAACAGGATTCAGAAAACAGCTACCTTCTGAAGGAAGTGTGGCCAACTATTCCCTCAAACTGTCTGCACAACTTAGGAAAAACTTCCATATATGTGCCTGCTAGTTAAGAAATGTATACGCTAAAGTGTAAGAAGAGAAAATTATCTTATTAAATCTGTCCAATGCCTTGCCCTCTTTATCCACAGGTGAAGGGTTTGTATTGACCAACAGTCTATATACAGCTGGAGAAGACATTAAAATAGAAAGCTGGGTCTTTGATTTAAGATGAAAAAATAAGACCATTTTAGTTTGAGGTACTTTATAAAGTTTATCTGGTTTTGTGTGGACAGAAGTTTGAGAATCCAAATTACAGGCAGCATTAAACAAATCCTCCAAGGGTGGCAAAATAGGAGGGATGGGTACAGAATGAAGTATATCCAATTATAACATATAACATCTCCTCAGTTTAGGAGGAACAACCATTTGCTCCCACAAAAAACATCTCCTTCGTCCTGGAAATAGATTATAAAAAGGAAAATTCCTCCATGGGAAGTAGAGTGGACCAGTTTTCATCAGAATTAGAGGGATGGGCTTGGGAATCTGTAGGAGAAGAAGCCATGTCTCTGTAAATGTCAGAAGCCTATAACAACTGTGTGGCTAAGGTAAGAAAACTTTTAGTTATGTACTCACCATAACTTCAGATGTTTGGGATCCATCTCGCCTACATTCTGACTGATGGGTTCGGAGCCGATCCTCGGCTCCGACTCGGCACGCTTATGCCAAAGAGCGAAGTCTCTTATTGGCTGAGCTTACTATATCCCAGGATGCACCACTACCAGTCCCCCAGATCTAGTTTGTCCGCATACATGCACACACGCATGCACTGCTTATATAACATTGACAGATGATACAAGATAAAAACAGTAGAACCCAAACCGTTCAATCTCTTCTGATCTCCAAGGCAGGGGGAAGGATGGTGGGTATTAGGAATGTAGGCGAGATGGATCCCAAACATCTGAAGTTATGGTGAGTACATAACTAAAAGATGTTATGTGATCCTATCTCGCCTACATTCTGACTGATGGGACAGCGTCCCTAGCACCTAAATCCTGGGTGGCTCACTGGAAAACACTCCTGAGTACCGTGGAACCAAATGATACTCGTCCTTTAGATGCCACATCCAATTTATAGTGGGAAATGAAAGTGTGCGGGTTGGACCAAGTAGCAGCACAAATTTCAGAAATAGCGAGCTTGGAATGGAATGCAATAGAGGTAGCCATAGCTCTAGTAGAGTGAGCTTTGACAGATGTTGTAAGTTGCTTATTTGAAAAGGAATAAGCTTGAGTTATGCAATCTCTGATCCATTTGGCAATAGTAGCTTTAGTGATGGTTTTACCCAGTTTATTATCTGAAAAGGACACAAACAATTGATCTGTTTTCCGAATTTGCTGAGTCCTATCTAGATAGAAGCGTAATTGCCTGTGAACATCCAACGTATGGAAGGTATATTCCGCTTTGTTTGAAAATTTTGGAAAGAAAACTGGTAGCTCTAAAGATTGTTGGAGACAGAGATTAGAGCAAACTTTTGGGACAAAAGATGGGTTAGGTCTAAGTGATACTCTATCCTTGTGAAAAATAAAGTACGGTGGTTTGATAGATAGGGTTTGAAGTTCTGAAACTCTTCTTGCAGAGGTAATTGCAATTAAGAAGGCAGTTTTCCAAGACAGATATTTCAACTCACATGTAGCAGCTGGTTCAAAGGGGGAAGATGTTAAGGCACGAAGTACCAAATCAAGATCCCACGGAGGCGCAGGATGAAAAACTGGGGGTCTTAAAAGTACAGCACCTTTCATGAATGTTTTACATAATCTGCTGCTCATCAATGGTGGGTCTATGGATTCGTGAAATTTGGAGATAGCTGCTAGTTGGACTTTAATAGTAGAGACTGAAGATCCTTGATTAAACAAGGATGTTAAAAATTTCAAGACCTCTGGTATCGGGGCAGTAATAGGGTCTAAGCCTCTGAGTTGAGCCCAGATAGCAAACCTCTTCCACTTACTGTGATACAATTTCTTAGTGGTGGGTTTGTGGGCTGAAGATAAAATGTGAATAACTTCCGGGTCCAAGGTGTGATTTCTGACTAAGGTCGGAAGTGGAGGAGCCTAGCTGTTAATTTCAAAGTGTGAAGGGACTGGTGCTGTTGTCCCGACTGATGAACCAGAAGGTCTGGAGTTAGATCCAAGAACCAAGGACCGTCCAGAGTATATTTCTGTAGGTAGGGGAACCATACCTGACGAGGCCAGTACGGAGCAATTAGAATCATTGTGGACCCCAATTGGGAAGCTTTCTGGATGACTTTGGGGAGGAGTGGAATCGGAGGGAAAGCATAAAGCAGTCCTGTTGGCCAAGGTTGGACTAGAGCATCCATAGCTGCCTCCCCTTGACGCGGGGTCAAGGAAAAGAACCTTTTGCACTTCGTGTTTTGTGGTGTTGCAAACAGGTCGCAGCACGGAATCCCCCATCTTTTGAAAATCTGAGCTGCTACTGTTTCGTTCAGAGACCACTCGTGAGGAGAAAGAATAGTCCTGCTCAGTCTGTCTGCCAATACATTGGATTTTCCTGGAATGTGGGTCGCTACCAGAAAGTGCTTGGTAGCCACTGCCCATTCCCACACCCTCATGGCCTCTCTGCAAAGGGGGTAAGATCTGGTCCCTCCTTGTTTGTTTAGATACCAGACCACCGACATGTTGTCTGTGTGGATGGCGATAATGCCTTGAGGGAGAAACTTGTGGAGGGCTTGTAGGGACAGAAGTACAGCCCTCATTTCCAACACATTGATATGGAGAAATGTTTCGTTTGGAAGCCAAGAACCCTGAACTGACCTGCCCAGACAATGCCCCCCCCCACCCCGTCTGGGAGGCATCCGTTGTCAAGGTGGCCACCAGAGGGGGTACAACAAAAGGTCTTCCCTGATTCAGATTGGATGACAGAAGCCACCAGCGGAGGTCCCGTTTGCACGTTTCTGTAATCAGTATGTGATGATTGAGGGGGAGATCCTGAAAAGACCATTGTGTCGATAATAGCCACTGAAGAATCCTCATGTGCAATCTTGCCAGAGGAACTAGGAGAACCGTGGCAGACATTGAACCTAAAAGTTGCAGGACCATCCTGGCTGGGGCTTTGGATCTTAGAAGCAGGGCTCGGACTTGATCTTGTAATGTTTGTATCCTTTCGGTAGGAAGGAAGATTCATTAATTTTGAGTCTATCTCTGCTCCTATGAATCTTATGCGCTGAGAAGGCAGCAAGACAGACTTTGACCAGTTGAATGTAATTCCCAGGGAAGCACCTAGGGAGATGGTGGCTTGTAGGTTCTCTAGTAGTAGATGCCTGGTGGTGGCAGTCAGGAGCCAGTCGTCCAGATAGGGAAACACTTGGAATCCGAGACTCCTCAGGTGAGCAGTCACTACTGCCAAACACTTGGTGAACACCCTGGGGGCTGTGGTGAGACCAAAGGGCAGTGCACAAAATTGGAAATGACTGTCTCCCAGGCTGAAGCGCAGATACCTCCTGGACTCCTGATGTATCGGTATGTGATAATAGGCGTCCTTGAGATCTATGGAGCACATCCAAACATCTTTCTCCAACAATGGGAGAATGGATTGTAAAGTGACCATTGAATTTGGACTTCATGACGGACTGGTTTAGTTTGCTGAGATCCAAAATGGGTCTCAGGTCCCCTGTCTTTTGGCACTAAAAGAACCTTGAGTAATTTCCGGATCCGATCTGGTCTGTGGGGACCGGTTGGATGACTCCTTTTTCTAGCAGCTTTGAAGCTTCTACGGCTGCAATTTCCCTTTGACTGGGTGGTGGGTCCGGGATTTTTTTGGACGGTGGGGGTGAGTGTGTGAAGGGAATGGTGTAACCTCCGGCAATAATCCGAAGCACCCATCTGTCCTGAGTAATAGACTCCCAGGCTTTTAGGTGCTTGGCAAAACGGCACCCGACTGGCTCCGGAGCAGCACAGCCGGGCAATCCCTCATGGAGTGTGAGAAGCTGAAGAGCCACGAAAGGACTCGCGGTCTCCAGTGTTGCGGGGGCCTCTGCCGCCTCTGGGACGGTGTCTCCCAGAAAAATTTCCCCGTCCACTGCCTCTGGAAGGGGAATCTTCCTGCTGTTGAGGAAAGAACTTCTGTGATTTGCGGAACCACATCTTCCCTCCTCTTTTAGCCTTGGGATAAGGCCGAAAGGGAATGGAATAACGTGCTCCTACGGCAGATAAAGTCTTTCCCTCTTGCTCACAGCGGGTAAGAGTGTCTTTTACCTTGGGTCCAAACAAAGAGGACCCATCAAAGGGAGTGTCGGCAAAGGAAGACTTGAAGGCCTCCGTGAAATGACACAAACGGAGCCAGGCTTGTCTCCGTAGAGCCACGCCTGTGCCTGCCGCTCTGCCCGCCTTGCCGCATATGAAATGAGCCTCATGGACGAGTTAGAAATCGAGGTAAGGATAGCCAACTGAGAGCTAACCGACTGGGCTAGCTGCTCAGGTAGGTTACCTGAGAGGGAGTCTGAGAGCTCCTTGACCAGATCCCTCTGTAGTCTGGTGAAATGTGCCAAATAATTCAGGGACCTCAGAGTAAAGGCCGCTGAAGTCAGGGTGCGCTTCCCGTGCGGTCCATGCTCCTAGACTCCTTATTAGGAGGATGGACGGACGTTGACGCCTCTGCCACGTCCTGCTGGGTAGCAGATGCCACCACCATGGCATCTACAGCCACGCCTTTCGTTAAGAACTCCTTCTCGGGTGGGGCAGACAAAAATTTGTTAGGGCGAGAAGGCACTGGTTCCACAGTATCTGGATGTTCCCACGCTCCGACAAACCAAATCCAGGAGCTCGTCAAGGGCGGAGACACCCAGGAGGCGGAGGGCTGAGCCCCGAAGGCCTTGAGGAACACCGACTCATCAGCGGAGGGGGGTTTGGAATTCCAGCCGCCTCGTTGTTTGAGGATCTCTAGAATGTCTGCAAATGAGACATCATCCGAGGACGACTTTGGGGACCCCTCCGCATCATCAAGATCAGTGTCCGATGTAAGAGACTCATCGGGGGAGTCCACGTGCTTCCTCTTGCACGATCTCTTCCTTGGGGCTCCTCCAAGACAACTCCGAAGACCCTCAGGAGGAGGGGAACCCCAGTGGGGGTAACCTCAGGCCCCGGGCTCCACTGCCTAGAGACAGGGAACTGCCAAAGACCCAGTCTCCATGCCCAGGAAGGTGCCGGTAAAGCCGTGAGATGGCAAGAAGACTTGGCCAATGCACTCCTCATAGCTCTGAAGGCCGGACCCCCAGAATCCTGGGAGGGTCCAGTCTCCAGAGCCATGATAGCAGACGGAAGTCCCGCGGCCGAAGCACCGAGAGGGAGGCTTGGAACCGACAGCATTGGTCCCGAAACGTCGCCCTCGGGTCCAGCCGAAGAAGTCCGTGTGCTAAACTCGGACCCGAAGGCCGGGGTTGGAGTAAGGGTCGGAGCCGACCCTAGGATCTCCACTGGCTCCATCAGCACCTGCTCCACGGCCGGGCGGTCGGAGGAGGAATGGCAATGGAATGGGCTATCGGCTCCGAAGCCAATTGGGTCGGAGCCGAAACAAATTTCTGAAAGACTGGGGACTGGAAAAGTCTTTGGAGCACCCTGTCTATGTCCGAATCTGACATCCTTGATGACCTGGAAGAGACCGAATGGGTCCGAGTAGGCCTCTCCAACGGCTCCAAGGGACTAGGGGACCGGCTCGAATCGACTCGACAATTATCGGCGCCAAGGAATGTCCAAACCAAATTCCATCGGTGCGAAGAGGGCTTCGCGCCGAGGAGGAAGTGTCTGAGCGGACAACCTTCATCGGCTCCGAGATCAGTGGAGCCGATGAAGGTGACCGCCTCGATGCCCCAGCCCGGCTCCAACCCAGAGGAGTCGAGGCTGGAGGCATCGAGGCAGACTTCCGCCTTGGCTCCGAAGTCCGTGGAGCCGAAGGAGAAGCCTGCCTATGTCTTTTGGCGGTCGGTTCCGACGGACTGGTCGGAGCCGCCTTTCTTTTAGCAGGAGAAGGAGAGGAAGCTAATGCCTCTTCAAATGAGGGTTTAATAAGGCCTTTCAAAATAAGTTTATTTTTCCTCTCTTGGAGGACCCTCGAGGAAAACGCGTGACACACGCTGCAGGACTCCTGCAAATGTTTGGCGCCCAAACAATACACACAGAGAGAGTGGTCATCTGTGATTGACATTTTAAAACTGCACTTAGTGCACTTCTTAAAGCCCGAAGGCCTAGGAGCAAGAGACATTATAGCAACAAATCTAGTGAACTCCAACTATCACTTTCACTAACACTTTCTTTCTCTCTTTTTTTTTTTTTTTTTTTTTTACACAAAGACTGTCACAACAACAGAAAAATTAACTAAAGGGATCCAAGAACCCCTAAGGACTTGAAAGACAATTGACTGACAGGGAAAGGCCCTTGAACTCAAAAGGGGCCTCTAGTCAGAAACACACGCAATCACTACACAAATTTTTCACAAAAAATAACCACTCATACACAAAAAACACGAGATAGCTGTTAAAACAGCTTTTTGTTGAAGAATTAGGAAATCCCTGACAGAAAAAGTAAGTGAAAAACACTACTTAGCTCAGCCAGCTCGAGACCACGTCTTTGCTTGTTAGCGGCAAACGAGATCTGGGGGACTGGTAGTGGTGCATCCTGGGATATAGTAAGCTCAGCCAATAAGAGACTTCGCTCTTTGGCATAAGCGTGCCGAGTCGGAGCCGAGGATCGGCTCCGAACCCATCAGTCAGAATGTAGGCGAGATAGGATCACATAACATCCATCTTTATGAACAGGTACCATATCTTCAAATGAACAATGTCCAATTCTTTTTGTTTTTTTCTTTGCAGGTATCACCTAAGAAGAAATATGACTAAGTGATGGTACTTCAGCTGTGTCATCGGCCACCCCGAGAAGCAACTTCCTGACCCAAAGAAGATGGTTCTTCCAAGATCAATCAAACACTGGGATAGCTGAAGTGCAAATTGCTAACCCTCAAGCTATAGTGGTTAAAAGAATTACACTAGAAGAACCCAGATAAGTGAATGAGTGGCCTAAGGAATAAAAGTTGGTCACTAAAGGTTCACTCACAATTGAGGCACTGTCAGAGTCTAAGGTGGCAGTAAGAGCTCTTTACTGTCTTGTTTTTTTTTTAAATGTATTTATTTATTTTTACTTTTAGGGTCAAAGGGAGAAGACCCAGCAGGGCCGGAGTAATTATCTAGGCTGAAGCAAAGTCTGAATGTCGGTAAGTGCTTCTAGAATGAGTTGGTCAGAAAGTACAGTTGTGTTAAATTGCACTAATCCATTAAAGTAGATGCCTGAACACTTAATTATTGTAGTAGTCTATGAGTTGCATCTTCCCAAGGATACAGCAACTGGTAGAGTCCCAAAACGCTAAATTCCCACACAGTCACGTTGGTTGCCTATAGATTTACAGTATAAAAGCAGCCAAAGCGACTAAACATCTCTGGGGCTTTCTTGTCCCAAAAGAGAAAAAAGGGACCTCATCCTGAAACAACCACAACTATTTATAACCAATGAAAAATTAACAACAATCTCAACTATAAAAGTTAAAACCTACAGGAATTATGCACAACAAAGGGGTGGTGGGTGGGCGGGCTACAACATCAGTGAAGAATTTTTACATCTACTCTTAGGGTTAGTTCAACTTACATAACCGTACTATGGCCATCATTCTAACTGCTGCAGTAGCCTATGGGTAAGCTTACATACATGGGATGGATAAGTGTGGATAAGTGTGCAGAAACTGCTGAAAAATAGCCAATGCAAAGTCTGCTCAGGACCTAGAAAAGGATCCAGATCCAATATGTAATACTTTATAAATGCATGGATGGAGGACCAAGTAACTGCCTGTAAAATGCTTCTAGAGTCCACCCAATTCCAATATGCCACTGAAGAAGCTAAGGCCCTGGTAGAAAAGGCCCTAACAATGCCAACTATGGTTTTTCAGTGGTGGGAGCAACAAAAAGAACAGTTGTGTACACTTACCATAAATGTAGATGTTCGAGTGTATTCACTGTTGCAGTCATTACATTTGGGTTATCTGCTTGCAGGTAGCCCATAGTTGGCCTGATTATCAAAGTCTTGGGTCCTGCGTCAGTTGCTGTCTCATCTTCTGACACATCAGGTAGTCAGGGGTATAAAGCATGCAGCTGACGCCATTATATCAGTTTTTCTTGCCCCAGATGTCAGGTGCCCCCAAAATGGGAAGCAATTATATACAAGCTTAGACCTCCAACAAGAAGCAAATACACCAGAAAGCTTTAAGTGTAATAAACAAGAAGAGAGGTAAAGTCAACAGAAGTCAGGGGGCTGGAGGGAGAGTAACCAGGACTGCAACAGTGAATACACTCGAACATCTACATTTATGGTATAGTACACAACTGTACTATATTCTTTGTGTTTCACTGATGCAGTCATTACATTTGGGTAGATTCCCAAAGCTATGGAAGGGATGAGGCAATTAGAGAACATTACAACCAGCTATTAGACCCTGCAAGACTGCAGTGGCAAAACCAGCTCTGGATTTAGAAAAAAAAAAAACTGGCAAGTGGTAATGCTTGGTGAAAGTATGTACAGAACTCCAGCTGGCAGCTTCTAGGAGGTCCCTGGTAGGAACACCTCTGAGAAAGGCTGTAGAAGTAGATGTAGCCCTGGTGGAATGGGGTCTTATCCCCTGTGGGGTAGGTCTTCCATAGTACTTACAGCAGAAATGAATGCAATGGTCTATCCACTTAGAAATGGTTTGCTTTGAAATGGCCTTCCCCTCTGCCCCTGCAGAGAATGCAACCAGCAGCTGTTCAGATTTCCTGAGAGGCTTAGTCCTGTCCAAGTAAAATCTAAGTTGTCTGTGCACATCCAATGAGTGCAATATGCGTTCCCCTTTGTTCTGTGGATTAGAAAAGAAGGTTGGCAAATGAATGGACTGATTAAGGGCCACACTGGATACCACCTTGGGCATAAAGGAAGGGTTGGTCCTGAGGGACACCCTATCTACATGAAAGATGATGAAAGGTTCCACTGCCATGAGGGCCTGTAATTCAGATACCCTTCTAGCTGAAGTGATGGCTAGGAGGAAGGCTGTTTTCCAAGAAAGGAATTTCAACTCTGCAGTTGCAGCTGGCTCAAAGGGAGGTAGTGAGCTTTTCCAATACAAAGTCAAGGTCCCAGGCTGGAGTAGGGGCTTTCCTGGGTGGTCTTAAGTTTTTGGTCTCTCTGAGGAATTGCTTCAGCAGTGGATGAGAGATGAGGGGTGGCTCTGTAGAATAATGTGCTGAAATGGCTGAGGCATGGATTTTAATGGAAGAGAAGGAAAGACCTTTGTGAAGCATCTCAGTTAAATATTGAAGAATATGTGGTAAATCGGGCACTGTTGTGCCCATCCCTTGAGGATGGCTCCAGGAACAGAATCCTTTCCGCTTTTCAGCATAGGGTTTTCTAGTACTAGGTCTCCTTGCCTCTAGAATGATATCCATCACTTGCTTACTGAGGGATGGTAATGGAGAGCTCAGGTAATTAGCCAGGCTGTAAGGTTCAGAGTTTGAAGCTGGGGGTGCAGAATCTGGCCCTCCTGCTGGGACAGCAGGGAAGTGGTCTGAGGCAGGTGCCATGGTTCCAGCAGTGACACACTGCGCAAGAGGGGGTGCCAGTGTTGATGTGCCAGTCTGGTGCAATGAGAATTGTCCTTGGTTTGTCCTGCTTGATGCTTAGTAGAATGTTGGAGAGGCAGAGGGGGAAAGACATAAACTGATAGGTTTTTTCAGGGGAAGGACAGGGCATCCACTTTCCAAGCTTGTCTGTGCAGAGCCTTTGCGCAGAATGTGTCCAATTGGTAGTTCTGAGGGGAGACAAACAGGTCCATCTCTGGGCTCCCCCATTTGTTTCTTAAAATGTTGAATATCTTTGGTTCCAGTTTCCACTAGTGTGGATCCATGAGATTTCTGCTTAGGTCATCTGACAGTGTATTCAGCTTGCCTGGCAGGAATTGAGCTTGTAGGTGCAATTGGTAGCTCAAGGCTATGTTCCACAGAGCCAGGGCTAGTCTGCAGAGAGGGTATGAGTGGGTTCCCCCCTGCTTGTTTATGTACCACATGACAGTGGTGTTGTCCGTCCTAACCAATAATTGTCCTGGAAGAATGTGGTCCTTGAAGACTGTCAGAGCATTCTGGACGGCTAACATTTCTTTTTGATTGACATGCAGGTGCATTTGACTCTGGTTCCATTTGCCCTGAATGCACTGCCCTGCCAAGTGAGCCCCCCATGCACAGTCTGATGGGTCTGTTGTTAGGGTATGGGCGGCAGGGGGTAGAGTGAATGGCAGTCCCTTGATATGGTGGCAGGCCTCTGCCCACCAAAGGAACTCTGTTCTTATACAAGGAATGAGAAGAATCTGATTCTAGGTCCTGAGAATGTTGACACCATAGGCTTTTTAGATACCATTGTAGTTTCCTCATATGCAGTCTTGCATATGAAATTAGTAGAATGCAAGAGGCCATGAACCCCAGGGCTTGCAGTATTTTCCTTGCAGACAGCTGGGTCTCTGTGGCCAGTAGTTTGAAGTACGCTATCAAATAAACTTGTTTCTCTGGCGTGAGGTAGGCCATCTGGGAAGTTGTATTCAAGCTTGCTCCCTGGAATACAATTTGTTGGCAGGGTACTAGGTGTGATTTATTTTCGTTTATGGTGTACCCCAGTGAAGTTAGTAGTTTCTTTACAAATGCCAGATGATTTAATAATATGTCCTGGCTTTCTGCCTGAATTAGACAATTGTCCAGGTATGGGTATATTTGAATATTTCTTTGCCTGCAGAATGCAATGACTGGAGCTAGGCACTTTGTGAATACCCTGGGCGCAGTAGATAGGCTAAAGGGCAGTGCAGAGAACTGAAAGTGCATGTAGCCTGCTCTGAAGTGTAGGTATTTTCTGCAAGATTCCCTTATTGGGATGTGCAGGTAAGCTTTCTTTAAATCCAATGTTGCCAACACAGCATTTTTGCCTAGCATGGGAAGCAGCTGATGAACAGTTAGCATTTTGAATTTTGGGATTACCAAAAAAATGTTTAGGATAGACAGATCCCGGATAGGACGCCGGGAATTGTCTTTTCTTGGTACTAGGAAAAGTCTCGAGTAAAAACCTTGCTCCCATTCCTCTTCTGGGACAGGATGAATAGCCCTGACACTTAGAAGAGAGAAAACCTGCTTTTGAGACTCTGACCACTGATTTGGGGGTAGGTCTGGCCAACCGTTTGGGGTTGGTAAAAAGTGAAAGTGGAATCTGTATCCTTGGGAAACTATATTTAAAACCCATTTGTCTTGGGTAATGAGTTCCCAGTTTTTTGCATGCAGGACGATCTTTCCCCCTAAAGGAACAGTCAGTTGAGCAGGGCTTGGAAGGCTTAAGGTTAAGTCATTGTGACAGTTTACCATAGGGGGGTGTCTTACTACTTCAAGCTTTGGAAGTGGGAGCCCCCCACTGCTTAGGCCTGTGAGTACCTTGAGACTGAAGCCTGGGTGGTCTGCTGGTCCTGGGTTTGGACTGAGAAGGCCTGGAAGAGACAGGAAAGGACCAATTCTTAGAAGGCCAGTTCCTACTAAATCTGGGAGACTGTACTTGCAGGAAATCTTTAACAGTTTGCATAGATTTAGCTTTTTCCTCCATGTTTTTAAGTACTTCTTCTGCTTTGTTGCCAAACAGGCAGTCTTGGTTTAAGGGAGCATCCAGTAATTTAGCTTTAACATGATCTGGCAAATTTTGCTCCTTAAGCCAAGCATGCCTTCTAAATACAGACCCAGTGATAGCAGCCCTGCAAGATGCCTCTAATGAATCAAAACCACATTGCAAAGTATGTTTACCAACTTGTTCAGCAGAAAGCATTAAATCCTGTAATTCTTTATTTTCAGCACATCATCTTCTATTTAAGTAATCCAATAATATGCTACTGATACTTTAACATATGAAACTGGCAGTTTAAAGCCTTAATGGCCAAAGTAGCAGAAGTGGATACCTTCTTATCCCATCTGTCCAGGGCCCTGGAATCTCTATCAGAGGGGGTAGGGTTTGTGGCAGTAGAAGCCTTAATGCCTTTGGGTCCCTGTGAAATTGTCTCTGGATCCGCAGTAGGATTCTTAAAGAGGAACTTGTGAGAGTCAAGGACTCTGTAATACCTGTCAGGTTTCCTGGGAGCCGGAGGTAAAGTGTCTGAGGCCAGGCTAGATTCCAAGAAGACATCATCTACAATGTCTAGTACAGGAGGGATAGCTAAAGGCCTGTGCTGAGGTAGGAGTAAGAATTCCCCAAGCCTCTTTTTGGAGTCAGAGTAATCCTGGCCTTCCCTGCGGAAATGCTCCCTAAGAGTATGCAAAGTTTCACCAAAAGAGAAATCTTCTGGAAGGGAAGCAGAGGGAATGGAGTCCTCTGCATCAGAATCCTCACAGGTAGATAAGGGCAAATCCTGGTCATCAGAAGAAACAGAAATTTCAGAATCCTGATCAGAAGAATCAGAAGGAAAATCAGTTCTAGGTCTCTTAGAGGGAGAAGTGTGGCTTCCCCTGATTAGAGTAATAAGGTCTTCAGCCATTCTTATCATTTGTTTTTTAGGCATAGGGGCCTGACCATGCTGTCTGGGCGTCGGTTTTCTAGGCCTTGAAGAAGAAGATGGCGTTGGTTTAATATGCAAGTCAGTAGGCTTGAATACACCCGAACAGTTTTTAAAAAAAAAAAAAAAAAAAAAGTTTATTTTAGTTTATATGATGCTGTTTTACCAAATGTGTAGTTTTGTCTTGATAGATAATTGAATTGAAAACTGTTAACCTCAGTTAAATATAACTAGTATTAAATTGATAAGGTGGTAGCTGAGGTACTGCTGCTTAGGGTAGGGGGTTAACTTGAGTAGTAAATACTGCTCTAAGTTGGAGTTTTCAACTCCAGGCGGGATGCAAGGTTTAATCCTTACATTATTTTCACTTGTTCATTGTTATATGTATATAGTTTTGACATCCACAATATATTTTGTACACTCATTGTCACTACAAACAAAATTGAATCCTATACAAAATCCCATAAGAGATTTAATAAATACAGCTATATTTAAAGGTACACCTAAAAGAGGAGATGTAACATTATTTATCTTGTTATTTGTTATTTCGATCATAAGATTCTTGAGTTTTAAAATGCCAAATGACATCTTTAAAAGGAATTTCTTTAAACATTAATGGATTGAATAATCCGTGTAAAAGGGCAAGCCTAATAAGATACATTAATCTACACAAGGCCAATCTAGTCTTCCTGCAAGAAACCCATCTCTTGAAAAAGATATTGATAAACTAGCCACTAATAAGTATACAGTATTGGTTAGTTCAGAGCACACTCAGAAAAAAAGAGGAGTGGCTATTTTATGGAATAAAAGTATGCCCATTCCTAAAACCATTAAGTCTTATCAGGATGACAAAGGAATGTTTTGTATGGTTACAATACAAATTAATGGGAAGACTTACACTTTAATTAATGTATATTGGATACCTGGAATTGGTATTAATACAGTGAAACATCATATTGATAAGATCATATCATTCTCTATAGGGATATTATTTTAGCTGGTGATTTTAATTGTATACTACATGAAAGTGATACTACCACTATAAAGAAAAGAAGAATTACATCTAATGCAAAACATTTAAATGATTTTGCTAATTCTTATCATTTGAATGATATTAATAATCAGATAGAGTCAAAATCATTACCATACACCTTTTTTCTAACAGATACAAAACTTATTCAAAAATAGATAGGGTCTTTATTTCTAACCAGATGGTAACAGATTTAATTAATTCCAAAATCATTTCATGTCCTATATCTGATCATAACTCAATTGTTTTTGAATTAATGATAAGAGATACTCATAATGTTCAGATCAAAAGGATACCAGCATACTTAACTCAGCTAAAAGACTATAAAGAATATATACTTTCAGAAGTACAACATTTTCTAGACATAAATAATACTCCTGAAGTTTCCATTGTCTATGTTTGGGATGCCTTAAAATCATATCTATATGGACAAAGTATCAGATGGTATAATAACAAAAGGAAATCTTGGGATAAGGAATTGTTAGATATTCAAAGTAAACTGGACTCTTATAAACATAATAATAAAGAAAATATTATGGACAAGAAAGTTATTGAAGAAATAAACAAACTAAATGAGAAATACAAAGAAATTCTAACTCATAAAGTTAAAATAACTTTAGAGAAATACAAGTTTTGTCTTATTCAATAAGCCCCAAATACTTACATAGACTCAAAAATAAAACAAAAGATTGAATAAACAAAACCATATCAAAGAAATCTTTTCTCTAAGGAAAAAGAAGAATGTTTCTAGTATACCAGAAATACTGGACGAATTTAGAAATCACTTTCACAAGATTAACCATAACAACATTAACATGGAACCTAAAGATAAAATAAAGGAGTTTATAACCACAAACATGAATAAAAGCTTAATAAACAACAGATTAAACTATTGGACAAGAGTATTTCATATACAGAAGTTATTACACAAATAAATAAGCTTAAATCAAACAAAGCACCGGGTAATGATGGTATTATACCAGAGATATATAAAATCCTTTCTAAAACTACATATTCATTAATACATAAGTTTTTTATTCTGGCCCAAACTGAGTTAATAACCCCCCCATCTTGGCAATATACATTTATTTCACCAATTTTAAAACCTAATAAAGATCCAACTAGATGTTCTTCATATCGACCCATCTCATTACTTAATGTTGATTATAAAATGTTTATGAGTATTTTTGCTGATAGATTGAAGACAATTATCCCTGGCATTATAGACATAGATCAGACGGGCTTCATTGTAAATAGAAATACTTTTGATAATATAAGAAGAACTTTAACATTAATTGATTTTGCAAATAGGAAAAAGAAAGATTTAACACTTATTAGTCTTGATATAGGTTCAGCATTTGATTCAGTAAGTTGGGACTATCTGTTTACCTTACTGAAATGCACAAATTTCTCTGATGCATTTGTAAATTTAATTGAGCATTTATACAAAGGAACGCTGGCTTATATTAAGGTAGGAACATATGTTTCACAAAAATACCCATTCTTAAAGGTACAAAGCAAGGATGTCCACTTTCTCCACTATTATTCACTTTAGTAATGGAGCCTTGGGCTAATTTGATTAGAAACAGTACTGACATAGAGGGTTTTGAAATAGAAGAAAATACAACATCAAAAATTCAACTTTTGCAGATGATGTTCTAATTACATCAGCAGGATCTAATTCTTCTATGCAGTCTTTATTTGATAAAATGATGAATTTTAAAAGTATTTCTGGTTTAATATTCAATGAAGAAAAACTAAAATACTACCTATATATACAAGAAAAATACTCTCATTAGTGATTTTACTAAATATGTACCCAACTCAGGTCAGATAACTTATTTAGGTATAATACTATCTAAAGATATTAAATCTATTATATATAATAACTATAATACCTGTTTTCTTAATATACAAAATCTTTTTAATACCTGGAATAATATGTTTTTACTATGGAGGAGAGACTTACAATTATTAAAATGATAATATTCCCCAAGATTTTATACTTAATACAATCAATAATACTTTCACCTACAAAAATAACTATCAAGAAACTGAATACACTAATGTTAAATTTCTTATGGGCACCTAATAGACCTAGGATTGCATTAAAGAAACATACTAATAGCTGGTCTCAAGGGGTATTTCTTTTCCAGACTTTAATTTATATATTATCTCTTCTATTATAAAAGTTATTACTTTATTAATAGATCGGTCATATGTCGCAAAATGGAAAGATTATTGGGAGCTAATTAGTATGCACTTCATGAAAATCTCCTTAACACATAAAAATATGATTATAAATAACTCCATGTTGTGGTTGCTAAAGGAATTTTGTACTTCACCTATTACACCTAAACATATGGTCTGTTACCCATTAAATATTATTATTAGTTATCGTAACTTTATATTCATGCACCCTAAGTATAGGGAATGGAATTTTATTGTATTCCCTATAATTTATACTCAGGGTATGCTTATGTCATCTACTTCTGAAGGAGCTCATTTAGCTATAGATAATAATCTAAAGTACTGGTATCAGCTGATATCTGATAATAAAGTTAAAAATCTAGATTTCTTAAAACAAAAATTTGATATAAGAGAAACTTGCTGGTTAGAGGTTCAGATCTTTAGACAACATCTCATTGATAGAATAGATCTAATGTCTATAACAGTTAAAGAATCTATTCCAAAACTGATTGATTACTTGATAATAAATTTACAGCATAAAGTTTCTGATAAAGGTAAACTTTCATATATACATAAAATTATCAGACAAGAAACTTTTTACAATGTAGATTCATACTGGAATTATTTCACCTCTATTAATGGGGACCCACCAACTCAACAAGATAAACAATATATATTGGAATCTGCTTATAGAACTACATCTTCCATTGTCTGGAGACTTTATACATGGAAATTTTTACATAGATCTTTTTATACACCTTTGATGATGAATAAAATTAATAATAAAGATAATCTATGTAAGAGATGTAATGTAGAAATTAATGCTGACTGGGCTCATATGTTTTATGACTGTATGAAGTTGAAAGAATACTGGAAGTCAATTAATGAATTTTGCAGGCTCTTTTACAGATAATTTCATTATTTCTAAGTCTCTTATATTATTCAACACACCTGTACCTCAATGTGTTAAAAGATTAAGCTTCCCTTGTTATGGTCTATCCTAGCAGTGGCTAGGAAAATAATAACTAGAAATTGGATTTCAGATACACCTCCTTCGTTCAATGAATTTAAAAATGTTATGAATATAATGTGTCATATGGAAATAAGTACAATTAGAATGAGAACAACTAGAAAAACATCACATTTTATTGTATAGGATAATTTACAAAATTTGTTAAAAAAATTCTAATTTCAATAGCACAG
Organism: Protopterus annectens; assembly: GCF_019279795.1. Taxonomy (NCBI): domain Eukaryota; kingdom Metazoa; phylum Chordata; order Ceratodontiformes; family Protopteridae; genus Protopterus; species Protopterus annectens. The sequence goes on from NC_056745.1 coordinate 301,426,246, forward strand.
TATTTTAGTTTAATTAATTGATCTGATTGTAGTGGATGTCTTTGTAAATACTTTAGTTGTTTTGTTGAATATTATAATAATACCTATTTTTAATTATTTGTATAAAATTGTTATGATATTTCTCTTATATGTTAAAACAATAAACTTGTTTTGAAAAAAAAAAAAAAAGAAGCTGGTGCCTGCACAGCTGCTCCAGACTCATCCAAGGTAGAGACATCTGCAGGCTCCACAGTCGAAGAAGCATATGGCGGCATACTGGACTCTGATTGGGTCTCAGTAGAGGCCTGCGAATCTGAAGTAGCGGGTATCAGGGGCTGCGAAAGCGCCTCACTCAGTACCGGCGAACTGTCGACTAGCTTAACGGAAGTGTCATCAGCAGCTTTGGACGCATGCGGTCTGTCTCTGTCTATATCTTTGTGTTTCTTCGGAATGTCGGTAGTCGAGTGGCTTACTGAAGCCATTTCTGGATAATTGAACTGAGTACCAAAATAGTTAGATGCGAAAATGAACTGATGACGAATAGTTTGAGGATTGAATAAGGCACAAAACCGACAGAGAGGGACATCGTGGTCTGGGCCTAAGCAAGGAATGCAGTACAAATGAAAATCTTTATGAGGTATTTGCTTTCCACAAGTAATCGAATTGTTAACTTTTACTGACATTGGTTTAGAGCAAAAAAAAGGATCCCCAACAGGGTACTTAGCTTTGTTGAATACTTCGGATCTGAAACTTGAAAACGAAAATTTCAGGAGTCGGCCGACCGGCACTTGCGAACTGCTTCTGTTTCGGGCACCGCACGGCAAGAAAGACTGATGTAATGGCATCGGCTGCATGCTTTATACCTCTGACTACCAGATGTCACACAAGATGAGACAGCAATCGACGCAGGATGCAAGACTTTGATAATCATTCCAACTAAGGGCTACCTGCAAGCAGATAACCCAAATGTAATGACTGCAACAGTGAAACACGAACATCGTCAACAGCAGAGGACAACCATCTAGAGACAGTCTGTTTAGACATGGGTTGATCTTTCTTAGTACCGGTATAGAAAATAAATAGCTAGTCTACTTTCCTGAATGATTCAGACCTGTTAAGGTAATACCTGAGTTGCCTGTGCACATCCAATGTATGAAGAATCTGGTCTCCCTTATTTTTTGGCTTTAGATAAAAAAAAGGGAGATTGATGGCTTGATTCAAAGTGAACTCTGAGGCAATCTTAGGCATGAATGTGAAGACAGTCTACAGAGTGACCTATCTTTATGGAAAACTAGATATGGTTCCCCCACGAATCTTGGGAATGAATGTAGGAATAGTGTGCAGTAGAGTTCCCCCCCACCACGAGAGCTTGAAACGCAGATATTCACCTTGCAGTTATCAGTGCTACAAGTTGAACAGTTTCCCAAGTAATGAATCTGAAATCAGCCGAAGAGGCAGGTTAAAAAGTTGACAAAATTTCTCCAGTACAAAACTGAGATCCCAGGATGGAGGTATGTGTGTGCGAGGGGGGGGGGGGTCTCATGTGTAACACCCCATTAATAAACTGCTTAACCATAAGTACAGAAAAATAGGGGGATCCATGGGCAGAAGACAGGATGACATGGCCACTAGATGCATTTTGACAGAAGCATACAAAAAGCCATATGATAGTAACTCACAAATATTTAAGCAGGAAAGGTGCAAACCCCTAGACTGAACACTGGTTATTGGCTAGCCACTAACCAGAAAATCTTTTCCATTTGCCAACATACGACTTTCTAATCACGGGCTTTCTCGTCTTCTTTAGCACCTAATGAACATCCTTGTGAAAAAGGTGTCTAAAAAGCATCAAAACTAAATTATCCAGGCAGTCAGTTGTAGTTGCTTGTTGTCGGGCTGTATCAAACTCCCTATGTCTTATGTGACTAGACCCAGTCTGTGAAGAAGGTGGTGGTAATTGCCTACAGCCAATTCCGTAAGTAGGAAGAATCAATTTTGCTTAAGTCAAAATAGAGTTACCACAAGGATTTTTGGTAAAGTTTTCTGAATCTTAAGTGCCACTTGGAAATCAGTTGAAAATAAAGAAAAGCACATATTAACATCTCTGACCGAGCAATGAGAAAACATCTGTTCTCCAAGCTTGCTTGCAAGTACTCCTGGAACAGAATTTGTCAAGTTATCTGTTTTGAAACAAGGCAAACAGATCTACTTGAGGTGCTCCACACATCTGGATTAATTCCAGGAACAGGTCTGGATTGAGTTTCCACTCAAGAGGGTCTGTTCTAGTTCTGCTGCGTTTGCCTGCTACTATGTTTTGCTTTGATGGCATGTAACATGCCTGAAAATAAGGTCTGTTGTACAGCTAACTCCCTAGTTATCACTGCCAAGAGGCATAGCTGGTATGACTTGACACCTTCTTGTTTAAGTACCCCATCACTGTGGTTTTGTCTGTAATCACCTGAAGAGGCTTGGTTGTCAAAGATGATGTATGCCTTTTACAGCTGGAATCACAGCCAGCAATTCTTTGACTTTTATGTGTTTTGTCTGTCTGAATATTCCCATAGACCTTGTAGTTTTACTCCCATAGGAACTGCATCCCAAGCAAAATTTGAGGAATCTGTCAAGACAGATTGCTTTGGGGTAGGAAAACAGAGATCTGATTCCTCTACCACTACTAGGATTTGAAAATCTAGGTAGTGAAGAATCGTGGTCCATTTTTTTTTTTTTTTTTTTTTTTATAAGGAACATCTGAATCTTTCTCATGTGCAGCCTGGCAAGTGGCATTATTTGGATCACAGAAGCCAGATGAACTATAATTCTGAGGAATTTGCTGGCTGAAGCCAGAGTCAGAAGAAAAAAAAATCAGAAATACTTCCTGGAAAGTTTCCACTTTGTCTTGATGTAAAAAAAACTTTTTTGCATGAGTGTGTTTATAAGGCACTCTAAAACAATCCTATGTGACAGTCAGGAAGGATTTCTGTACATTTATTTGAAATCCCAGATGGGTTAGGAGAGATGAAACATTGGTTAAGGACTCCTTGTATCTGGGCAAAGACTCTGCATAAATAAGCACATTGTCTAAATAAGGAAAAATATGGATACCTTGCTGCCTGCAGTGAGCCAGCACAACAGCTAGACACTTTGTAAACATTTCTGATGAAGTAAATAGCCCAAACAGTAAATTAGAGAATTGATAATATGACCTAGATACATCATAGGAATCTCATAAATTTTTATGCTACTGGAATGCAATGGTAAGAATCCCTGAGGTGTAAGGTTACCATAACATAGTTATGTGGGAAAAGGACTAACACTGACTGGATTGCCAACATCTTGAATTTTGAAAATTTGAGAGACAGAGTGATCAAAAATGGTTTCTATGAGTGCTCCTTTTTGGGAACCAGAAACATTATGGAATAAAAGCCCCTTCCTAGGTGTTCTACAGAAAAACGTTCCATGACATCTGTTTCTAACTTGTTGGTACATTTAGTTTGGAGGGTGAGGAGTAATCTTCCTGAAAGGAGGAGGAGAAGCAGAATTCCTCTACTGTCAGCTCTAACCCTCCTGAATCACCTTTAAAACCCATCTATCTGAAATTATCAAGAAGGAGCACTGAGGGACAGATACTTTGAAAGTAGAAAGGGAAATAGGAGTAGGAGAGTGAAAGGCAACCAGGTCTGTGGCACAGTCATTCTGAAGCTGGTGCCTGACCATTTGTTGGGGGAATCACCTTGTTTTTGGGGAGTTTGGGGCTGCTACCGTCTTGCCATGTTATTTCTTGTGTACCTACTTGTTGTTAGGTTGAGGTCTCTGCTTATTCTGTCCATTGAAAGGAGTGGAGATTTGACATGGAAGAATTTGGGGACCTGAAAAATCCTAAAAACTCTCTGCATTAATTTACCTTGGTCACTCTACTGTTTAAGTACCCAAGTAGCAGCAGGCCCAAACAAAACGTCTGAGTCTGGAGAACTCAAAAATTCCGACTTCAAGTCACTTGAAAAGCTTTGGTTACATACCCAAACAAAATCTTCTCAAAATGGTAGCTGAAACAGCAGACTTGGAAATAGTATCAGCACAATCATATACACTTCCTTAAGGCATATTTAGAAACCTGAGACAAGTTAGACAATTTGATTCACATAAGAGCTATCTACCTATAGGGGTCAGGGAAAAAGAAAATACTTCCAAGCATTTAGCAAACTTCAAAATGAACTTCCACGTACAGCCCTGGTAGCTCATGATTCTGAAGTCTAATGTGGCAGATAAAAAGTCTCTTAACTTGTCTGTCCAACCACCTCCCCCTCCTTATAGGCAATACTGCGTTGGAGAAGGGAAGATTTTTTTCACTACTTGAGCCATAGGCGTGATGGCAGCAGGTTCAGCTGTAAGATGAGAATACAGAAATGTATTTGTGTGTGAAACTTATTACAATTTATCTGCTTTTCAAGAACTGATGGGAGAGCATCAAGAGCTTTACAGGCAGCTTTTAATGCATCCTCCAAAGCAGGCACAAGAGGAGAAATGGGTACAGAAACACAGATTTCCTGTTCAAGTAAATTACTGTTTCAGCCCAATTCTGAGGGGGAATATCTGTCTGCTCTCAAGAAAATAAGACTCTCTGTCTGTAAATAGTCTCAGGAAAGGAGAAAGCCTCCACTGGTACCACTTTGGGCTCACTATCTACAGAATCAGAGTCTTGGGCTATATTGTCCTGGGTTGAGGTAACACTGCCTCTATCTACATCAGATTTATCAGAAAATTCATCCCCTTCCTTAGAAGCAGCAATATTAGAAAGTGGCATATGCCACACAGAGTTGACTGACTGTAATAAACTCCTAGCTAGTGTACTATCATTTTTACAGACAGGAACCATTTCTTTATTTTTAAAATGATTAATTTTCTGTTTCTTTTTTCTAGGCACATCCCTGGGCTAGGGGATAGCATATCATGCCAAACTAAAGGTCTCTTTCTCAAGGCACCTTGAGAAGACCCTACTGAAGTATCTCCCGTACCCAAATTAGATGTCTCTCCCATGCTCAAGCAAGGCATTGGAACAGCCACAGATGACGCATCTGAGCCCCTGTCCACAGTGGCTGCCAAGGCTACACCAGAGGGACTTGAGATAAGCAAATCATCTGAGGAACCAGTGGTGGCCACTGAAGAGACATTCATTGTCATACAAGGCATAGTAATAGCCCACACAGGAAGCATGGACTCGTGTTTCATTTTTTTCCCTTTTCAAGTACATTAGAAGGACCAGCAGGACCAGGTTAAGTATTCATGCTGTAACTGGGGAAAAAGCTTGTTTGCCAGTAAGGCATGCTTGAAGGGGTCAGCCAAAAGGTAAGTTGTCACCAGTAAGCATTAAAAGCACACCACCCTTCCAGTCTAATCAATTTTATCCCATAACACACACCACAAAAAATCCCTGTCAAAAAACAGAATTGAATAAATCAGCTGCCCTGTAAAATTGAAAAAACAAGTGCAAAAAGAAACACTGACATAAAATCCAATTATTCTCCCAGAAAAATAATTTCTGACTGTCCAAAAAAACACTTTATCAAGAATTAAACTTAAATATAGCCTTAGGGCACTAAATGACAGCCAAATCCTAAAGAGTTAGAAACAGTAACTGTAAGTGAAGAATGTATACCAATGTGCCAGAAAACTACATATTCTTAAAGTGACACAGCACTACTTTCCACAAAAATAAGGATAAGCTGGGAAAAAGAGACACAGCCTAAAGATTAGGGAGGACTACACATGCCTGACCTGAAATAATAGTTATGTACTTACCATAATGTGGTATCTGTGTTATCCAGTCATCATTCATCACGCATGGTCTAAAATCAGTCACTGGATCCGAGCCGGCAAAAACTCAGACAACAGCTTAGCTCAAGCTCCTTCCCTCCCATAATGCTCTGCTGCCCTCTAACCCCTCAGATCGAGTTTGACCCGGAGAAAGAAGACAGACAGAGGGTAGACCTACCACCAGAAAGGATCCATCTAATCACCTGCTAATCCCTCAGGAAGGGGAGGCAGGGGTCATGATGAATGGTGACTATGGATAACAGACACCAGGTTATGGTACGTAAATAACGATTAATCTGATGTTATCCTAGTCACAATTCATCACGCATGGGTCAGATTCCCTAGCTACCCAACATTCTCAGGTGGCCTCATGGAAGGTCATACCAAAGAACAGTGGAGCCAAAGGAAGCCCTTCCCCTTGAAACTAAGTCAAGCTTGTAGTGAGAAATGAAGGTATGAAAAGAAGACCAAGTTGCACAAATGTCATCCAAGGCCTGACGAGCTGAAAAGGTAGCTGATGTAGCCACTAACCTGGTAGAGTGAGCTCTAACTGGCCCAGGCAAAGGAGAACCACTGGAGGAGAATATGTAAGAAATGCATTGAGACACCCACCAGGAAATTTTCAAGACAGCTTGGCCCTTCCTGTTGACTGAAAAGGCCACAAACAATTGGTCTGAGAGACAAAATGACTTTGTTCTGTGCAAATAAAAACGAAGTTGCTGACGAACATCTAAGGTATGCAGAATGTATTCCCCCTTATTAGCATAATTAGGAAAGAACACTGGAAGTTGTACAGATTGAGGCTCGCTTCAGTGGCCACTTTTGGCATAAATGAAGGACTGGGTCTCCAGACCACTCTATCTTTATGGAATATCAAATAAGGAGGTTTAATGGTAACAGCCTGCACCTCTGATACTCTTCTTGCTGAAGTTACCACCAGCAAAAAAGCAGTGTTCCAAGTAAGAAATTTAAGGTCACAGGATGCAGCAGTCTTGAAAGGGGGTCCAGTTAGAGATTGCAGCACTAGAGCAAGATCCCACAGTGAAAAAGGTTCCTTGACTGGAGGACGCAACAAAAAGACACCTTTCAAGAAGGCTTTGCAGAGTTGAGAAGAAAGTATAGGGTCGTTATCGATAAGAAAATTAGAAATTGCTGCCAACTGGTCTTTGATCATGGAGAAACTAGTGCCCTCCTGAAAAAGGGAAGCCAGAAAGAGAAGAATGTCAGGAATAGGAGCTGAAAATGGATCCAGATTCCGACCTTTTGCCCAAATAGAGAATCTCTTCCACTTACTTCTGTAAACTCTCTTGGTAGAGGATTTTTGAGAAGCAAGGATAATATCCTTCACAGGGGACACAAACCTGCGACTTAGTAAGAATCACTGGAATTGGAAAACCAAGCTGTCAAATGGAGGGTCTGAAGCTTTGGAAGTTGACGGGGCGAGGGATGGGAGATCAGATCCGGCAACGGATCGAGCACCCAAGAGGGGTGCTTCAGATGAGACCGTAGAAGAGGGAACCACACCTGCCGAGGCCAGAAGAGGACAATGAGGATCAACTGCATCCTGAGGTGACTTGCTTTCTGAAGAACTCTCAGGATTAATGGAAAAGGTGGAAAGGTATAAAGGAGACCCGGAGGCCAATCGTGAGTCAGAGGTCCCCTTGTGGTTGAGAGGGGAAGCAAACAGACTGCAGCTCGGGTAGCCCCACCGATGTAGGATCTGCTTTGCCGCTAGTGGATTCAGGAACCACTCATGAGGAGTCAGAATAGCCCTGCTCAGTTTGCACTCCAGCACGGTGGACGCACCGGGAATGTGCTTTGCAAGGAGAAAGTGCCCCGAGGACATCGCCCACTTCCAAACCCTCATGGCCTCATGACAAAGCAGATAATAACGTGTGCCCCCTTGCTTGTTTATGTACCACACAACAGCCATGTTGTCTGTGTGAACTGCTACTGTCCCTAGAGGAAGGCAGTCCTAAAAAGCTAGCAATGAAAGGACTGCTCTCATCTCCAGAATGTTTATGTGCAGTTTGGTCTCTGGCTGGGACCATGTCCCTTGGACAGTCTTCCCCTGGAAATGCCCCCTCCCAGGAGGGAACCATCCATGGTCACAGTGGCCATCGGAACTGGGGGTGAAAAAGATCTGCCTGGTAGGAGGTCTGGAGAGTGCATCCAGCACGACACATGTTTTTTGCATATTGGAGTGAGCTGTATAGGGACTGACAGAGAATGAGAAAAAGCAAACCACTGAACCGCCAGGGTCCCCAGCAGAACTCACTTTTAATACCTGGCCAACAGAACTCGAAAAATAGCTGCTGCCATAGAACCTAGTGCCCTGAGAATGAGTGATACTGGAGGATGAGTTTGCTCCAGAAGAGACTGTACATGAGAACAGATAAGAAGCAGATGTCAGAGGGGAAGAGCTGCAATCTCAGAGGTAGGGTCCAACTAAGTGCCTATGAACTCCAGCTGTTGAGATGGGGTCAAAAAAGACTTGGGAAGATTCACTATTATCCCCAACTGATCGAAGAGACGAAGAAGAAAGTGTGTGCTGTCCACCAGTTGATGCTGTGTGGGAGTTGTGAAAAGCCAATCGCCAAGATAGGGAAACATCTGGAATCCTCGCAGCCTGAGATGAGCTGCCACCACTGCCATACATTTGGTAAACACTTGGGGGGCTGTGGTGAGTGAAGAAATTTCCTGGACCGCCTGTCTATTTTGATATAGTATGCGTCCTGGAGATCGACAGAGCACATCCAGACATTCTTGTGCAGAACGGGCACAAAGGACTGTACAGTGACCATCCAAAACTTTGACTTCGTTACAGACAGATTTAACTGACAGAGGTCCAAAATTGCATGCAGGTCCCCTGTTTTCTTGTGTACCAAAAAGAAGAGCCTCTCTGTCCTGTGGGGACCTTTTGGATGGCTCTTTTTTGAATGAGGTTGGTCACCTCCAAACGGGCTCTCTCTGACCGGGTGGCGCATTGGGGACAGTTCTGCTTTTCGGTGGGGGGTCAGCAAAGGGAATACAGTAGCCCCTGGACATGACTTTTAGCATCCATTGATTGGTTGTGATGTTTGTCCAGGCCAAAGGGTGCAAAGATAAAGAAACCCCCGACTACCTCCTGGGAGGGACAGCTGGGCAACGCCTCAGGGGTACTTAAAAGGCTTCTCAGAGAAAGGCTCCCTGGAGCCCTGTTTTTGCAGGCTGCTCTGCCCCTAGGACAGCATCAACCACTGAAACCTCTTTTCTGTCCCCTGGAACAGGAATCTTCTTAAGCCTCCTGAAAGGAAGACTACGACTTACAGAACCACATCTTCTTGCTCCCCCATTAGGTCTTGGAAAAGGACCTTTGGGGGGGGTAGAGAAAGTACAGTTTTGCACCTACCATAAATGTAGATGTCCGATAGGTATGCATCTGCAGTCATAACATATGGGTTGTCCTGCCTCAGGCAGCCCTTCGGTCGGCCGGATTCCAAAGTCTGGGTCTGGCCTCGGCTGATGTCGCACTTCACCCGACGTCATAGCTCCTGGGGTATAAAGGCATCAGCCGACGCCATTTTCCTCAGTGTTTCTTGCCCCAGATGCCAGGTGCCCTCTAGGAAGGCTAAATTTGTATAAAAGTAGCAAATTCCAAACAGTAGAAATCAAAAAGTATATATACATATATACATACAAACAAATACACCATAATAGATTCCCCCAGCTAGCTAAGAGAGGGTAAGTACCCTAGGAATACCACAGAGGGAAGGAGGGTGGGTAATCCTGACTGCAGATGCATACCTATCGGACATCTACATTTATGGTAGGTACAAAACTGTACTATGTCCTTCAAGGATGCATCTGCAGTCATAACATATGGGTAGAATACCATAGCCAAACTGGGGGAGGAGGCACTAAGATAATGATGGTGCAGTTAAGATCCCTTGTAAAACAGCAGTTGCAAAACCTGCTCGGGATCTGGAGTATAAAGGAAGATTGTAATGCTTGGCAAATGTATGCACGGAGCTCCAAGTAGCAGCTTCTAAAATGTCTTTGGTAGCCACTCCTCGTAGGAAAGCTGTAGTGGTGGCTGTTGCTCTTGTGGAATGAGGCCTGATATTTTCAGGAGTTGTCTTTCCATGAAATGAGTAGCAGAATCGAATGCAATTTCCTATCCATTTTGAGATTGTCTGTTTTGAAATTGCCTTTCCTTGCACTCCTGTTGCATAAGCTACCAGAAGCTGGTCAGTTTTTCTGCTGGCCTTAGTTCTGTCCAGATAGTAGCGCAGTTGTCTGTGTACATCCAAGGTGTGTAGTAGTTTTTCCCCCCTGTTCTGTGGGTTGGGGAAGAATGTAGGTAAATGAATAGCTTGGTTCAAGGATACCCTGGATACCACCTTTGGCATAAAAGTAGGATTGGTTCTCAGAGACACTCTATCCTGGTGAAAGATAAGGAAAGGCTGCACTGCCATTAATGCCTGTAACTCGGATACCCTTCTTGCTGAAGTGATTGCTAGCAGGAAGGCAGTTTTCCAAGATAAGAACTGTAAGTCTGCTGTTGCTGCTGGTTCAAAAGGGGGAAGTGTTAATTTTTCTAGCACAAAATTGAGATCCCATGCTGGCAGAGGTGGTTTCCTTGGAGGTTTTACATTTTTGATCCCCCTCAAAAATTGTCTGAGGAGAGGATGAGAGAAGACAGGAGGATCCATGTTGTACTCTGCTGAAATTGCTGATGCATGAATTTTAATGGAAGAATAGGACAGGCCATTGTGGAACAGTTCTGCTAAGTATTCTAGGATTTGTGCTAGGTTTGCCAGTGTGACATTTGTTCCCTTTGCTGCACTCCAAATGAGGAATCTCTTCCATTTGGCTGAATATGCTTTCCTTGTGGAGGGTCTGCGAGCCTCCAGGATAATGTCCTTAACCCTCTGAGATAAAACAGGTTGGTTTTGTTTTATGCAATTTTCCAAACAGTTAGCTGCAGGGTTTTTAAGTTTGGATGCAGGGTCTTGTAGTTGTTCTGCGTTAGAAGTAAGGGACATAGAGGTAGAGGCCATGAGTTTGTCCGAGACATGCTTCTCAGTAGCGGGTACCAATGCTGCCTTGGCCAGTCTGGAGCTATCAGAATTACCTTTGGCTGTTCCTTTCTGATCTTCAGTAGAACTTTGTACATCAATGGGAGAGGTGGAAAGGCATATACTGTCAGGGCCTTCCAGCTGAAAGAAAGGGAGTCCACCCTCCAGGCTTGTGGGTGGTATACTCTTGAGCAGAATTTCTTCAGTTGGTGGTTGAGTGGGGAGGCGAACAGGTCTATCTCTGGCATTCCCCATTTCTTTGTTATGGTTTTGAAGATGTCTGGATGCAGCATCCATTCGTGAGCATCCGTGGTAGTTCTGCATAAGCTGTCTGCTAGTGAATTCTCTTTTCCTGGTTACGAATCTGGCCTGCAGTTGGATGTTGAGATTCAGGCCTAAGTTCCACAGGTCCATTGCCATCCGGCATAGAGGATATGAATGTGTGCCTCCCTGTTTGTTGATGTACCACATGACTGTGGTATTGTCCGTCCTTATCAGCAAGTGTCCTTGCTGGAGGAATGATTTGAATGCCTCGATTGCATGCTTCACTGCCAGCATCTCCTTTAGATTTATGTGTAGATTCAGCTGGTCTTGGGACCATAGGCCTTGGATACACTTGTCTTCCATGTGTGCCCCCCAGCCTAGGTCTGAGGCGTCCGTGGTGATGGTCTGCCTTGGATGTGGTTTGTGGAAAGGCAATCCTCTGTTGATCTGGCAGGCCTGAGCCCACCACAGGAATTCTTTTTTCAGGCATGGAATGATTGGTATCAGGGCTTCTAGACTGTGTCTGTGTTGAGACCATACATTCCTTAGGTACCATTGTAATTTTCTCATATGCAGCCTGGCATGTGGGATCAAGATTATGCAGGATGCCATGTAACCCAGGGCCTGCAGGACTTTCCTTGCAGTAAGCTGAGTTTGTCTTATTAATGCCGTGAAGTAGACTGGTAGTTGCTTTTGTTTTTCTTCTGTGAGAAAAGCCATCTGAGTTATTGTGTCCAGTTCTGCACCCAAAAAAATTATCCTTTGGGATGGCACTAGTCTTGACTTTTGCATGTTGACTGTGTATCCCAAGGCTTGCAGCAGTTGTATGACATAGGCCAAATCCTTTATTATTTTTGTCTTGTTGTCCGCTTGTATTAGGCAGTCGTCCAGGTATGGGTAGATTTGAATTCCCTGAAGCCTGCAATGTGCAATTACTGATGCCAGGCATTTCGTGAATACTCTGGGTGCAGTAGATAAGCCAAAGGGCAATGCTGAGAATTAATAATGCTCTGATCCTGCAAGAAATCTGAGGTGTCTTCTGCAATCTGGTCGTATAGGGACGTGCAGGTATGCCTCCTTGAGATCTAGAGTCACCAGCCAAGACTCCTTGCCCAACATGGGAAGAAGTTGCTGTAGGGTCAGCATTTTGAATTTTGGAACAATGAGATATGTGTTCAGTGCGGACAAGTCGAGAATAGGCCTCCATTGATTTTCTTTTCTTGGTACAAGGAATAGTCTGGAGTAAAATCCTTGGCCTTGTTCCATAGATGGTACCTTTTCTATTGCTCTCATCCTTAGTAAGCTGATGATTTGTTTTAGAGCCTCTGATTTCTGGTTTGGTGGAAGGTTTGGCATTCCTCTCTTTTTTGGTAGAGTGTGAAAGTGAAACCTGTATCCCTTGTCTATTGTTTGCAAAGTCCATTTGTCTCCTGTAATACAATGCCAGTTTTTTGAAAATAAAGCTAGCTTTCCGCCCAAGGGTGCTTCCAGTTGTTCCCTGGTAGGCGGAATCAGAGCCAAGTCATTGTGTCTGTCCTGTGGAAGTGATTGCAGTCGCAGCTGTGGCGGCACTTCTCTGGTTGGCAGGTTGCCACTAACGACCCCTGTAGGCACCCCTTGATTGACCTCTGCCTCTTGGGCGTCTATTTCTGCCTCTCTGTGCTCTAGAGGTGTCTGGAAAGGACCAATTCTTTGAAGGCCAATTTCTGCTGAACCTCGGAGGTTGGACCTGCAGGAAATCCTTGACTGTTTGGACAGATTTTGCTTTTTCTTCCACTTTCTTTAGAACCTCCTGTGCAGGGGAGCCAAATAAACTTTGTTTCTCCATAGGGGCATCTAGGAGTTTAGCCTTAACATGGTCTGGCAAGGATTGTTCTTTTAGCCAGGCATGCCTTCGAATCACTGCTCCAGTCATAGCTGATCTAAATGAAGCCTCCAGTGCATCATAGCCACATTTCAAGAAATGATTACTGACCTGCTGAGAGTTGTGTACCAAATCCTGAAGGGACTTACGGTCTAAAGGTTCAGGAGAGGCCAGCTTTTTATTCAGCTGATCTAACAAAAATTCCTGGTACTGTATCATGTGAAATTGACAGTTTAAAACCCTGGCAGAAAGAGTAGCAGAAGTATAAACCTTTTTACCCCATCTCTCTAATGCTCTAGATTCTCTTTCAGAGGGTAGGGTTTTTTTGACAGAGGCAGCTGCAACACCTTTAGGGCCCTGAGAAATGGTTTCTGGGTCTGCAGCATGGGCCTTATACAAGTGGAAGTGAGAATCCGGGACCCTGTAGTATCTGTCAGGTTTGGCAGGGGCCGGGGGAAGACAATCAGGGGCAGTACTGGCATCATTATATGCATCATCAACAACTGATAGTACAGGTGGTATGGCTAAAGGCCTATGCTGTGGTAAGTGTAAAAAAGTCCTTAGCCTTTTCCTAGAATCAGAAAAATCCTGGCCCTGCCATTGGAAGTATTCCCTCACAGAGTGTAGGGTTTCCCCCAAATAAAAATTCTTCTGGAGGAGAGGCAGAAGGAATGGAGTCTTCTGCATCAGAATCCTCATAGGGTGAGTATGGGCCTTCCTGATGGTCAGATAAATCTGAACCATCCGAGGAATAGTCAGAGGAGAGAGGTTCAGGGGGTTCAGTCCTAGGCCTCTGGGCAGAAGGAATGGAGTCTTCTGCATCAGAATCCTCATAGGGTGAGTATGGGCCTTCCTGATGGTCAGATAAATCTGAACCATCCGAGGAATAGTCAGAGGAGAGAGGTTCAGGGGGTTCAGTCCTAGGCCTCTTTTCAGGAGGGGGTTGTGAGGCCCTGTCTGGGTGAGGTTGGGATCCCCTGATCAGAGAAATAAGGCCCTCAGCAAGGCTGAGAATCTGAGAACTTGAAGTAGGCCTGTGAGAGGGAGCTTTTGTAGGTAAGGCCTTGGAAAGTTTTGCTGCTTTAGCCCTGGAAAAGGCCTTGATAGACATAGAAGCAGGGGGTCTAGCTGCCCCACGTGCAGGAGTAGAGATGTCCAACGGAATAGTGTCGGACAAATCTTGTGTGCCTGCTTCTTCAGTAGGAATTTCTGTAGCCGACTCAGCCATGGCCTGTGTGGCCTCGGTTGTCGGAGGCATGCTTTCAGCCGAAGGGAGAACCGAGGTCTCGGTCTCAGCCGAAACCGAGACACTCGCGGTAGGCCTAACCGTGGTTTCAGCCGAAACCGCGGGCCATGAGTGTCGGTCCTTTTCCTTGCGCTTTTTAGCTAAATGAGTAGTCGGAGACTCCGACGGCATTTTATATGCAAAAGCGGAGCCAAAAAACTCTTCTGCAAACTCCGACCGACGTCCAAGTGTCCGTCGGTTGAAGGAAGCACAGGCTAAACAAGCTGATACGTCGTGGTCTGGGCCTAAGCAAGGAAGGCAGTAAGAGTGGAAATCCTTATGAGGTATTTGTTTCCCACAAGTTAAACAATTACTTACTTTGTCTGACATCGGCTGAGGCAAGAAAGAGTCCCCAACGGGGTACTTAGCTTTTTTAGAAGTCTTCGGTAGTTGAAATCTCTGGATCTGACCGACCGGCACTTGCGAACAGCTTCTGCTTCGGGCACCGAGCGGCAAGAAAGACTGAGGAAAATGGCGTCGGCTGATGCCTTTATACCCCAGGAGCTATGACGTCGGGTGAAGTGCGACATCAGCCGAGGCCAGACCCAGACTTTGGAATCCGGCCGACCGAAGGGCTGCCTGAGGCAGGACAACCCATATGTTATGACTGCAGATGCATCCTTGAAGGACATCCTGATCCCTACAGCCGACAGTATCTTCCCCTCTTGCTTACTGCAGGTCAAAGTTTCCTTAACACTTGGCCCAAAGAGGGTTGAACCATTGAAGGGGGCACTGTTGAATGACGCTTTAAAGGCCTCTGCAAACCCACATAAACAAAGCCAGGCATGAAGCCTGATGGCAATGGCTGTGCTCGCCGCCCATGAGGTACTCTCTGCAGTATTGGATATCAACCTCATGGACGAATTAGCTATGAACATAGGAGTGGCCAGCTTGGGAGAAATTGCCTTAAAGTCCTCCGAGACCTGGACTCCAAGAAGGAAGTGGTAAGCTCCTTTATCAAATCCCTCTGAAGATGGGTGAAATGCATCAGGTAATTTACATCTCAGAGGCTGAAAGAAGCTGATGCGAACACCCGCTTTCTAAATCTGTCACTCGCTTTCGATTCATAATTGGGATGATGGACAGATAAACTCTGTTCTGCCAGCACTTTCTTGGCGGCAGCAGCTACCACAATTGCATCAACTGGAACTGCCTCGGACCAAAAAGCCTTGTCTGATAGGGGGGGGGGCTCAAAAACTTGTTCGCTCTCTTAGATACTGGCTCCACTGTATCAGGTTCCTTCCAAGTCCTGCTGGCAATAAGGTTGATCAAAGGGTCAGCGGGGGTGGGAACGCCCAAGAGGTAGACGGGCCTGCACCAAAGGCCTCCAGAAACACCGCTTCCTCAGAAGACCAGGCCTGGGCAGACCAACCGCCCTTGGCCTAAGAATCTCCAGGATGTTTCCAAGAGACATCATCAGGCGGTGACCTTGGGGATCCATCCCCTTCATCGATATCCATGTCCTCTGTGATGGGCTCCATCGAGGAGTCAAGCTGTCTCCTCTTACATGTCTTCTTCTGAGGAACTTCCTCCGTGGGTGGCTCGGGGGAAGACTTGGAAGAGTTGGGACCCTGATGGGGGAAACTTCCAGGTCAAACGGGCTGATCAGGAGCAAGTTGGAAGCGTCCGCCCAAACTGTGGGACTGGGATGGAGCACAATCAAGCAGGGGAGGCTGCTCTGGTAGCAGAGAGAGATCTTCCCACCACCCGGAACGTGGGCAGACTGGATGAAGGCCCTCTCCCTTCCCCACTGAAACCACCACAACTGAGGAAGGAGCAGACCCCCTCCAATACCTCCAACCCTCCGGAGAAGGGCAGCCCGAACTATCAACAGCCAAAGCACCGAGGGGCAGAGAGTGGTCTGAAAAGCCCAGTCCCAAACCTGTCCCCACGGACTCCAGGGTGACAATCAGGACTAGTGGCCCCACCTGCCCAGGAGGAAGGGGAGCAGAACTAGCCATAGACTCTGATGGGGTAGGGACAAGAGAAGTCCCAGAAACCCCCACTGACTCCATGCTGTGCACTGGATCACCTAAGTCCAAACCCTGTGAAATCAAACGAGGAGAAAGTAGTCATGGAGTGGGAGAAGGCTCCCTAATCCTGTGGGCTGGGGAAGCCAAAAGTCCCAATTTGATTTGAGTTTTAAAGAAGGACCGCATCATCCTGCCCATGTCAGAAGGAAGGATGGTCCTGGAGGATTGGATGGAAATAGAGGACCTAGCTGGAGACCAGTGTCAGGACCCAGAGGGTCTTTTCCGATGGTCCGGGGAACAGGTCCTATGCTGAGGGGTAAACAAATGATCCCCTCCAGAAGGATCTGGGGAAGATCCTCAACAACAATAGGATCAGACACAGGTCTCGGATCTGACCACTTCAGATCCGAGGAAACATAAGGGTCCAAGGGAAGAGCTCTCAAATCCCTTGGATCTGAAGGTGTCAGATCCGTGATTGGTCTGCCCTGGCTCGGATCCGAAGGACTTGGATCCGAGAGTCAACTCAGAAACCCTTGGCTCCAAAGACCTGGGACCGGAGGCCTTTGATCTGGGTGTTGACTCTTTATAAGTCCTCTGACCCGACACCGCTAAGGCTGGAGTTGGATCCTGGGATCTGGGATCAGACAGCCTAGTTTTCTTACTCGAAACCTCCCTGGAATAGGATGAAGTTCCGGCAGTCGACCAGAGCCCTGGAGTTCAATGCGGCACAAATGCCGCATTCAACCTCCAGGTGGCCTGCACAGAGACAGTAGAGGCACTCCTCGTGAGAGTTGGAGACAGGAATCTTTCGAATGCACGAGGAGCACCTCTTAAACCTTAAAGGTTTCTCTGACATAGCAAGGAGAGAACACAATCAAGACCAGGGGCACAAACTGAAGAAGAGTCAGAAAAAGTACAGTTGTGTACACTTACCATAAATGTAGATGTTTGAGTGTATTCACTGTTGCAGTCATCACTTTTGGGTTATCTGCTTGCAGTAGCCCTCAGTCGGCCTGATTAACAAAGTCTTGGGTCCAGCATCGGTTGCTGTCCCTTCTTTCATGACATCAGGTCGTCAAGGGTATAAAACATGCAGCCAACGCCATTACATCAGTTTTTCTTGCCCCAGATGTTAGGTGCTCCCTTAATGGGAAGCAATTAAATCTATAAATATGCAAGGTTATACCTCCAACAAAAAAGCAAATACACCAAAAAGCTTTTGAAGATAGTAAAGGAAAGAAGAGATATATCCAAAAAAGAAAAAGAAGGGGGCTGGAGGGAGGGTAACCAGGACTGCAACAGTGAATGCACTTGAACATCTACATTTATGGTAAGTGTACACAACTGTACTATGTTCTTCATGTTTTACTGTTGCAGTCATCACTTTTGGGTAGATTCCCCAAAGCTAAGGATGGGAGGAAGAATTTAAATAGAATTAGGACCAGCTAAAAGGCCCTGCAAGACTGCAGTGGCAAAACCAGCTCTGGATTTAGAGAAAACTGGCAGATGGTAATGCTTGGTGAAAGTATGTACAAAACTCCAAGTAGCAGCTTCTAGGATGTCCCTGGTAGGGCCGCCTCTGAGATAGGCTGTAGAGGTAGATGCAGCCCTGGTAGAGTGGGGTCTGATCCCCTGTGGGATAGGTTTTCCATGGTGTTTGTAGCAAAAAAGAATGCAATGGCCTATCCATTTGGAAATGGTTTGCTTTGAAATAGCCTTCCCCTCTGCTCCCTCAGCAAATGCCACCAGCATTTGATCAGATTTCCTTTGAGGTTTAGTTCTATCCAAGTAGAATCTAAGTTGTCTGTGCACTTCCTAAGGAGTGCAGAATCTGTTCCCCTTTGTTCTGTGAATTAGGAAAGAAGGTTGGCAAATGTATGGACTGATTAAGGGACACACTGGATACCACTTTGGGCATGAAGGAGGGATTGTTCCTGAGGGACACCCTGTCCATATGAAAGATGATGAAAGGCTCCACTGCCATGAGGGCCTGTAATTCAGATACCCTTCTTGCTGAAGTGATTGCTAAAAGGAAAGCTGTTTTCCAAGTAAGGAATTTTAAGTCCGCAGTAGCAGCTGGCTCGATAGGAGGAAGGGTGAGCTTTTCCAATACAAAGTTGAGGTCCCAGGCTGGGGTTGGAGCTCTCCTGGGTGGTCGTAGATTTTTGGCCCCTCTGAAGAACTGCTTAAGCAGTGGATGAGAGAAGAGGGGTGATTCTGTGTTATGAGCTGAGATGGCTGAGGCATGAATTTTGATGGAGGAGAAAGACAGGCCCTTATGAAGCATCTCAGTTAAGTATTGTAAGATCTGAAGTAAACTGGGCACTGTTGTGCTCATAGGTTCATAGGTAGGTACTAGGCTATCTGCCCGAGGGTATTTATAAGCCTAGCCAGAGTGTGTCGACTTTCGCCGCCCCATTGATTAACTGATCCTCTGTCAAGCAGAGCCAATGAAGTGATCCCAGGGGTGTATTTTCTGTTACCCATCCAGTCATCAAGGTTTCTCTTGAAGAGTGTTAGTGAGGGGCTCTGCCTGATGTAATTTGGAATTTTGTTCCAAAGCATGGGGAGTCTCTGTGACAGGAATCTATCCCTCCAGCATGTTCTATTTATTGTTGTGGCGAGGTTTAGCTCACTACAGCTCGTGGCTCGCAGCGACTTGGATTTCTTTAGGTGGAGTATGTCCATCAGTTCTGAGTTGGACATGGCTTTGTAAGTTAGGCAGAGATCACCTCTGAGTAAGCGATACACCACTGAGTACAGCCGGAGTTTTTTCAGTCAGGCTGCATAGGACATATGCTTGAGACCAGTAATCCTCTTGGTGAGGTACTTTTGTGGTCTTTTCAGCTGTTGGAAGTGTCTTGTGAGGTACATCCCAAATGGGGCATTGTACTCTATGATGGGTCTAATGAGTGACGAGTAGAGGGGCACTATAACCTCTTTATTTCTAGATGGGAACCCTTTAGTAATTAGATGGGCCACATAGAAGGCTTTCTTAACTAATTTGGCAATATGATTATCAAAGGAGAGATTACTATCTACTTGGGTCCCCAGATCTCTTATTACCTCTTCTGTATTAAGGGAGCTGCCACCTATGTGGTAATTCATGGGTGTTTTGTTTTTCCCAAATGGGATGACTAAGCATTTTTTGGCATTTAGCTTGAGGTCATGACTTTGACACCAGGTGTCCGTCTCAGTAAGGCCCTTTTGGAGGATGTCTGTGTCAGCCAGGGAGTCAATTATGGCTCCCAGTTTGCAGTCATCGGCGAACTTGGTTAGCCATAGTCCTCCTGTGTTTGCCTGTACTTCTGAGAAGTATATGCCGAACGGCAGGGGTCCCAGGACCGAGCCTTGCGGGACACCACTTGTGACTGGTTTAGAGTCGGACCGGGAGCCCACTATTCTTACCATGTGAGTTCTGTCTGTAAGCCAGTTGGCAACCCATCTCGTGACATAGGGGTTTATGTTCAGGCTGGTGAGTTTTTCTGTAATACCCGAGTGGGGAATGGTGTCAAAAGCCTTGGCGAGGTCAAGGTAGGCTGTGTGTACCACCTTTCCCTCGTCTATGGCCTTGGTGACTGTCCCGAAGAAGTCAACCAGGTTTAGTAGGTAAGATCTGCCCTTAACAAAGCCGAACTGGGTTGGGTCAAGTGTTTGGAGGTTCCCAATGTCTTTGTTAAGGAGTTCCATGATGATGTGCTCCATAGCCTAGCAAACCAGGCTAGTCAGGCTTATGGGGTGATAGTTACCAGGGTCAGTTGTGGCCCCTCCTTTGTGGAGAGGAATAACCGTTGCTGTGCACCATTCTATGGGCACGTAGCCTGTGGAGAGGCTGAGGTTGAACAGCGTGTTTAGGTGGGGGGATATTTTGTTCTGTAGTTCGTGCAAGACGCAGCCTGGGACACCATCTGGTCCTACTGATGCTGTGTTTTCACCTTTTGAAAGGGCCGTTTTCACCTGTGCGTCTGGGATTTTTGGGACACTACACTTTTCCGGTACTGTTGTGGGCCCTTTTGGAGGTGAGAGGGGGGTGGAGTTTGCACTGAATCTATCTGCCAGGATGTTGGCAATATCAGTAGGTTCAGTATATTTTGTGCTATTTTGCACTAGTTCAGTGCATATCTGCGAGTTGCCACTTAGATTCTTAACATAACTAAAGAAGGCTTTGTGGTTATCTTTTGAATCCTTGGCTATTTTTCTTTCAATGTTAGCCTTGGATGATTTCATGAGGGACCTCAGTTTTTTACTGATACTAATCAGGGATGTCTTTCCTTCTTGGGATTTGCTTTTTTTCTGAACTAGTTTCCTCCTTCTATTGTATAGCCTGTTTATTGCAGGGGTCCACCAAACTGGTTTCCTTCTCTTAGAGGAGTGAGTCTTGGTTTTGCTAGGGATGGCACGATCCATGCATCTTTGCAGGTGCTCATACAGTGCAATTGTAAAGGTTTCTGCATCCTGGGCAGCGTTATTCTTTAGCGTGGGGGCTGTGATATTTACCACCTCTGTCTTAAGTAAGGTGAAGTTTGCTTTAGAAAAGTTTTTTTACTGTGGTTTCCTTAGTTGGAGATGATGGTGGGGTGTGGACATCCAGAGTGATTAGTTTATGGTCTGATCTAACCAGTGACGGGTTGACCTCCGGTGTGGAACACCTGTCGCCCATGTTGGTGATGACCAAGTCCAATATGTTTTCACCTCTGGTAGGGGAGTTTACCAGCTGATCCAGGGCATTTGACTTGAATACCAGGAAGTGCTGGGCCTGGGAATTTGTCCTCTAGTAGTTTTTCCAGTGAATGGTAGGGTAATTGAAATCGCCCAATATCAGGGTGTTTGGTAGGACCTTTATGTTTTCCATGTCTCCAGAAAGGTGGAGTGGTGGTCCTAGGTCATGGAGGGTCTGTAGCAGGCCACAATTTGCATTGAAGATTTGCAGATGACCAGGTCCAATATGTTTTCACCTCTGACAGGGGAGTTTACCAGCTAATCCAGGGCGTTTGAGTTGATGAATTCCAGGAAGCTCCGGGCCTGGGAATTTGTACTCGAGTAGTTTTCCCAGTGAATGGTAGGATAATTGAAATTGCCCAATATCAGGGTGTTTGGTAGGACCTTCATGCTTTCCAGTGTCTCCAGAAAGGTGGAGTGGTGGTCCTGGGTCATGGAGGGTGATCTGTAGCAAGCCACAATTTGCATTGCAGATTTGCCCGATGTTAGTTGCACATGGATGATCTCAGAGGTATCATGCTACGCCACTAACCAAGAGGTGTAGGTATCCTTGATGAAAATGGATACACCCCCTCCTTTTGTGTTTTGGTCCGTGTTCTATGGCCAAAACGTGTGGTATGAGTTGTAGCCCAGTAGTGCTGGGGTGCTCTCTGAAGCCTTGAACCAGGTTTCAGTTACTACACAGATGTCAACATTCTTCATACTGAGAAGTGCTTCGAGCGCATGCATTTTGAGATTTAAACTACTGGCGTTGAGTAGCATAACCCTCAGTTTTTTGTTAATTGTGCTGTGTACGGAGGTGGGTTTGACTTTTGAGCCTTGCCTAAAAAAGGCACTATGGGGGCAGCAAGAGCCTTGGCCAGTATTCAAAAGCCTAGGGTGATAGTTACAAGCCGTGTCTTGCGAAGCAACGTGGCTTGTCGAGCATGTCGTCCCAGGCTGACAGACAATGGATCCCCTTTGAATGACACCAGAAGCTTAGCCAATTGTTGAAATTGATCATTTTTTCTTTATACTGAGGTATCATTCTTGGTGAGGGCAGGATGCTACTCAGGGTCAGGGTCATACCAGCCTGGGCTACATGATCAGAGAGCTCTTCCATGTCTCTTTCCATAGTCCAGGGAGGTAAGTCTCAGGTCATTCACACCAACATGAACAATGACAGAGTCATATTTGTACCTGTTCTGGAGTGACCTGAGTGCTTGTGTTATGTGGTGGATTCTGGCTCCCGACAGGCAGCTAACAGTAAGCTTCTGCTTGTCCAGTCTAGTGAGTGGGACATCAGTATGCCTGACTATAGAGTCACCTATTACTAGTGTGGTAGGTATGTTATTTCGCCTTAAGGGCTGTGATTGTGTGGCACACTGATTTTGTGTTTTATGTGTTGTCTGGTTTGTGACGGGAAGTGCAGGTTGTTTGGGTGTCTGCTTTGGAGAGCTCTGATGCTTTTGCAGGTTTTTATTTAGAGCCTCCGAGTATGATTTTGTGTATTTATGTGTATTTTTTACCAGTGCTGTTTTAGTAGTCTGTGTGCGGCTGTAGTTGTGGTGCAAGTGTTAACCTTCTCCTCTTGACTGTCTGTTTCAGTCTTGGGTGGAGACAGCTTAGCTTCCAGTTTGGCTGTATAATTGCATCTCTCGCATATGTCAGTGTTTTGTGGTAGGAAGAGAGGGTTGTCTGTGTACATGAGGCAGCTGTAACATTGCCTCAGGATACCCAGATTCACCAGCTGGACTGGAGAGTGCACCTGAAGTTGCCCTTTGGTCATGCCTGAATAGTAGGGTGAGCTGCTTAGTTGCTTGGTTGGTGAGGGGTGAATAAAGAGCCTTGCCCTGCTGGGCAATCAGTGTCAGTGTATATTAGTGCTTGCTATTAGGTCTGAGCAAGTGCTGGGCTGTAAGATGCTTTTTGAGTGCTTAGGTTGAGAGTTAGACTAGTTTCAAGGGCGAAACTGAAGAGGAGACTTAGTGGAGCCGGGAATAATTTAACTGTAGCTAACCGGCACTGCCCAGTGCGCAAAACCGTGCAAACGTGGTTTTTATAGTAGGGAAATGAAAGAGATAGAAATTAGCCCAAAATGGCCAATAAACTACTAAATGCTAGGCTGGAACCACTCCTCCAGGGACAGATAGGTTGCTCAAAGCTCCCGTCTCTCACAGGTGAACAGAGAAACTTCCTTCTATCCAAGTTTGTGGGGAGTCCATTATCCCTTGAGATTGGTTCCAGGCACAGAATCTTTTCCATTTTTCAGCGTCATACTTTCTGGTACTAGGCCTCCTTGCCTCTAAAATGATATCCATCACTGGTTTACTGAGGGATGGTAAAGGAGAAATTATGTAATTAGCCAGGCTGCTAGATTCAGTGTTTGAAGTTGAGGATGTAGAATTTGGTTCTCCTGCTGAGACAATAGAGTAGGAGTCTGGGGCAGGTGCCATGGGGCCCACAGTGACACACTGCGCAACAGGGTGTACCAGTGTTGGCGTGGCCATTCTGGTGCAATCAAAATCATCCTTGGTTTGTCTTGTTTGATCTTTAGTAGTACTTTGGAGAGCAGAGGCAGAGGAGGAAAGGCATAAAGCGATAGGTTTTTCCAGCTGAAGGACACAGCATCCACTTTCCAAGCTTGTTTGTGGGGAGTCCTTGTGCAGAATTTGTCCAACTTATAGTTTTGGGGGGAGGCAAACAGGTCTATATCTGGGATCCCCCATGTGCTTGTCAACATGTTGAAAATCCTTGGTTCCAGTTTCCACTCGTGTGAGTCCATGAGGTTTCTGCTTAGTTTGTCTGCCAGTGTATTTAGTTTTCCTGGCAGGAATTGAGCTTGTTAATGTACCTGATAACTCAGGGCTGTGTTCCACTTCAACTTTTAAGACAGATTCTCAAGCTACCAAGACACTTGGGTGGTATCAAAAAATAATATTCCTGAGAATGGCAGAGTCAAAGGATGTACAGATCTGGACTGTACATCCAGCTTGTAGTGAGACACAAAGCTGTGAACAGTACACCAAGCAGCTGCAGCACAAATGTCAAGATGAACTCTGCCCATAAAAGCAGTGGAAGTAAATACTGCCCTTGTAGAATGAGCCTTTTGTTTATGTAAAGACAGTCCCAGCTTTCTATACACAAACATTATACAGTCAGAAAGCCACCTAGATAAAGTGACTTCTGATACACTTTGATCAATTTTTGCTTTAGTGAGAGCAATAAAAAGCTTAACAGATTTTTTTAATATCTTTAGTCCTGTGTAAATAAAACCAGAGTTGTCAACGAACATCCAGCAGATGCAGAGTGTACTCATTTGTTAAAACATTTTGGGAAGAATACTGGGTGATTGATAGTCTGACTGAACTATTTGTAAAAGGTCTTATAAGACATCCACGATGGATGGAAGGATGTCTGAAAAGTGATCTATTCCCCTAGAAGAGGTCCGTATGGTGAACCTTTTCCATTTGCTGATATAAGCTTTTCTAAGACAAATAAAATGCTGACCACTGGAGCAGTAAGCTTGGCATCTCTGGTTACTGTTAGAATTGGGAGGAATCAAGCAGTTAATTTCAAGGTCTTCAGGTGTTTAGTGAGGCTGCTTACATGAATGATTCTGAAGATTTGGATAACTGTTCAAAAAACAAGGACAGATATACTAGATGAGTCCAGAGGAAGGGACACCAAACTTGCTGGGGCCAAAAGGGGTCAAAGCTGGCATTGCACCTTCTGGCTTTCTGAAGAAATATAATTATGAGGGGAACAGAAGGAAAAGCATAAAGGAAACCCTGGGGCCAACTGTGGACTAGAGCATCCTTGGTGGTTAACCCTGTGGAGGGATTAGGGCAAAGTAAATATTGTACTTGTTGCTTAGGTTTGATGCAAATCGACTGCAGCAAAGTTGGCTTCAATGACCGAAGATTTGTGTTGCCTCTGTCCGACTGAGGGACCACTCATGAAGAACAAGAATGGACCTTCTCAATTTGTCTGCTAGAACACTGGAAATGCATGTAAGTTGCAATGAGAAAGAGATGGGAAGACATTGCCCACTACCACAACACGACTTTCCGACAAAGTGGATAGGATCAAATTCCTCCCTGCTTGTTGATATACCCGACTACTGCCATGTTGTCTCTCTGGATGGATATTACACCCTAGGAAAGGGAGCCCTGAAAGGCCCGCAATGCTAAGAGGACTGCCCTCAATTCCACAACACTGATGTGAAGCCTGACTTCCATAGTGACCAAGAACCTTGAACAGTCTTTCTTTCTAAATGAACCCCTCCCAGAAGGGAAATGTCCATGATTACCATTGCTACTCATGGTGGTGGAGAGAACAGGTGGGAAGGTGCCACCAGCTAATGTGATGCCTGAAAATTGATATGAGATGAATCTGTGCATGTAGTGAGTGAGACATTAGGGACCACTGAACCAACAGGGTCCATTGTAGAACCCATGTAATACATTGCGAGATGAAGCAGAGTGATCTAAGAGGCCATTAAGCCAAGTAGTTTGAGAATAAGTCTTCAAGAAGTATAAGAGTATTGAAGGACATGAAAAGTTACTTATCATAGGGAGGATATTCTGGACTGTGGGATTTTGGCTTCCTGGTAATTTGTATTCAGGTGGTATTCAATGAACTCTAACTGTTGCACTAGCTTAACTGACTCTCCACATGGGTGACTGAAATTCCCAGCTGTGGAGAAAGGTGAAGCAAGAAACCCTGTGTTGGACCAACAGATCCATGGTTGGTGTGGTAGAGAGACAGTTGTCCAAATATGTGAACATCTGGAAACCCTGCAGTTAGAAACATGCTGCTGCCACTGCTATGCATTTGGTGAACAACTGGGGGGGCCTGTAGTGAGACCAAAGGACAGTGCCCTGAATTGAAAATGTCTGGCTCCTAGCCAGAAATGGAGACCTCTCCTGGACTGTCTCACTATCTTAAAATGATATTAAACATCTTGGAGATCTATTAAGCATATCCAGTCTTCTTACCTCAACAGAGGAAGAATGGACTGAACTGTGACCATCTGGAATTTTGTCTGTTTCATAAACTGAAGTGAGTTAGATCCAAGACTGGCCTAAGTTCCCCTGTTTTCTTCAGAACTAAAAAGAACATGGAATAGACTCCAGATCCAGACTGGTTTGGGGGAACCTGCTAGATGACTCTTTCTCTAGCAGTTTTTTTTTTTTACTTCTGCTTTTGTGGATTTCACTTGACTGGATGGTACCATCTGGGATCCTTCGATTTTTCTGTGGAAGGGAAACAAAGGGAATAGTTTTATCCTTAGTACCCATGAATCTTGTATGAGGGTCTGTCAGGCTTGAGGGTGCAGGGATAAGCGCTGCCCTGACTGACTCCTTCAGGAGTGCTGATAGGGTTTCTCAGTGAAAAAACCCTTGATTCTTCAGTCCAACTCTGCCTCTGGGGCAACAACCATTAAAATTACTCACCCCCTGTGCTGGGGGGGGGGGTGTATGTCCCCAGGACAGTATTGGCTAAATCTCAAAGATTTCTAAAACCACAGCTTTTCCCTCCTTTCTGGTCCTACAAAAAGTTCTTTGAGTAGTGGAAAAGTGGATTCAAGCAGCAAACAGGGTCTTTTGTTCACTCTTGGTGAGCACTTCTTTCATATTTGGTCTGAACAGAGTTTAACCATCAAAAGGGGAATTAATGAAGGATGTCATGGGACCTTCTGCAAAGCCACGTATGTGCATCCAGGTGTGCCAGTGGATGGCAATGCCAGGGTCTACTGCTCTGGCCATACCATCAGCTGCACTGAAGAGCAGACACAAGGATATGTTATATGTAGACTGTAATGCAGACAACTGGGATTCCAATGATTTCTGGATGTCCATTGCTAAGTTAGCTCCTTTGTCAAGCCCCTCTAAAAAATTGTCATATGGGCAAGGTAATTCAGTACTCTAAATGCAAAGGTCACTGAAATGCATGTCCATTTCCCAAATCTATCCAAAGCCTGATATGGACAGATGTACTCTCCTCTGAGAGTTCCTCCTTTGTGGCTGCAGCAATAACCATTGCATCCATGGGGGACCCTTGTTTCACTGTGCCCCAATTCCTATGGGCAATTAAAATCTTGTCCAGTTTCCATGGTACAAGCTCCACCACATCAGGTTCCTTCAAAGCTTGCTACACCTCTAGGTCTATTTCATCATTAGTGGGTGGTACCACCCAAGTAGCAGAAGAGCCTGCCCAAATGCCTTGAAGATCACAGACTCCTGAAAAGAGGGTTCCATCAGCGGACCAAACCTCTCATTTCATTAATTCAAGAATGTCACCAAAGGTGACATTTTCTAGAGGGGATTTTGGGGACCCTTCACTTTTATCACAGTCTGTGTCTTCAGTGACCACCTCCGGAAATGAGTCTAAGTGTCCCCTTTAACAAGTCTGTTTCTTAAGTCCCTGCCTCATTTGGGCTTCAAGGGAAAGGTCAGAATCAGACCGGGAACTCGCATGATGGGCACCCCCAGGGCTGATGGAGACTGACTGTCCTAGTTAAACATGACGTATGAATTCAGATGTAGCATCCAATGCAGGTCTGAATGGAGCCAAGCACTGCAGGTACACCTCCATTTCAAATGCCTTAAAAGCAAAGGATGCAATCTGACCCAAAGAAGCACTCATCCAATCCAACAGAGATAGGGGGAACATATTCCATTCTGACTTGCCCTGGCCCAGAGGATGATAATGGAGCCAAGCTTTACAGCACTGAGGCACCAAGGGTGAGAGAAACATCTAAAAACTTTGGATTTGATCCCCACCAACGAGTCTCAGCTCCGAGGCTTTGACTCTGAGACTCATCCAAATCTGACAAAATTGTAGTCAAAGGAGTAAGGGATATCACTGAAATCAAGTGGACTGTTGACTCCTGTGTGGACACTCTGGGGAAGGCTAAGATCTAAAGGGTGAACCTGGAATAAGAGGAACCAATGAAAGGGCAGATGGACCATTATTCAAGGTGTCTAAAGGGGACAGCATTGGAAAGAACCCTAGTGGAATCCGCATCTAAAGGAATCTCGGCATCATCCTGTCAACATCCGCTTCTGTAAGACTCCTTCTTAAACATAAGAATCTTGATGATAAAGCTACCAAAGGTGGTTGGGATGAATGCCTCTCCTGCAAAAGAGTCTATTCTAGAACTCACCATCTCTGGTGAGAAACACGGAGCAGAAGGCACTGAAGAACAGATATGAGTGGCTTCTGGATCAAAATATTTTGGTGCTTAGATGGCTTGGGTTTCTCAGTTCTCTTAGCCAGAGAGGGAGTCTCTGAAGAAGAAAAAGGGACTGAAGTTCCCACTTCCCTCTTTAGGGCCAACATTTCCCTACGTTCTTGAAAATCTCTTGTACCAAAAGAGGTACAAACCTTACAGTCAGTATCCAGATGTACTATCCCCTCAGGCAGCAGATACAGACAGGGTCCTGCAGTGGGGTTTTGTGGCCACAGGTCAAACACTTCCTTAAACTAGAGATCCTGTCTGATATAACGGGAGAAACAACTAAATACCAGCACTGAATTAAAAAAAAAAAAAAAAAATCAAAGGGCGGGCTACAAAAACCCTACTACCTAAACTCTAAGAACTAGAAAGAAAAGGCACTAGAACAATATATTAAGAACAGTAACAGTAATAAAGTAGGTGTGTGAAAGAATGTAGGGAAAGTTTTTGTTAAATTGGGGAGGATTTTTTTTTGTAGATCGGGGAGGATTTTAACTCATTTCCTCCATACAGCTCTTTTGAGAATGTAGCTTTAACTTCCAGTGGGTGTGGCTTGAGCCTTTAAAAAATGAAGTTATCACCTTACAGTTCTAACAAATACTCACTGACGGAGATCAAATATCAATACAGATGTGTTTGCCATCATGTATGCTTTAAGATAAAATATTCTGATACCTTATATGTAGCATGGTTTTGGAATTATTAATACAAATATGAACAATCAATATTTGACACCTAGAGGCGCAGCAGGAGGTAAATTCAGAAATGCCTGGAGGTGCACTCGTCTGCACTGAGTTAAGGAAAGAAATGTAGGAAGCGATCTAATTAAAGAAAGCAGCTAAAAGGTATCGCTTCAAAAAAGTGCTAAAAATCATTTATCTCCTAGAAAATCACTGCCCTTGAAGACCATGTCCTTCAGGATCAAGTAGTAAACAAGACCTGAGGTATTTTGGGGGAACAGAGGGAATTATGGATGTTGCAGAAGTCACAGCCCTGCGTTCAAAGTTTCTGAAAGGTGCCGAGGTTAATCAATAGCCCAAAAAGTCGAATCAGATAAAAACAGAAATGATATGTCATAATCCCTGGATATTATGCTTATCACCCATGTATCATGTGTTATACCTGCCCAGGCAACTGGGTATAAAAGGACAACTGGACCCCCGACTGCCTCCAGAGTTGGACAGTTGAGTAGCACTTCTGGAGTGCTGAAAGGGCCTATCCGAAAAGCAATCTCTAAAGCCCCAATTCTGCTGACCTCCTCTGCCTCTAGAGTGACATCTACCATTGAAATTGTCTCCTCCTCTGGAGGAGTGGTCACCGCATGGATCTTGGAAAGGTCCCTGAGATTTTTGGAACCGCATCTTCTTACCGCCTTTCTGATTCCTGGAAAAGGTTTCCTGAGGTGTACAAAACATGATTCCCATGGCAGACAGAGTCTTTCTATCTTGTTCACTGTGGGTAAAAAAGAAGTTATGTACTTACCATAACGTTCCATCTGAGTAGGTAACTTCATTTGTCAGCAACCTGTGGGTATCGGAACCGACCTGGATTCCAAGCCAGCAGCTTTCCAAGCTAGAGATCTGAGCTCCAAGCTCCTCCCCTTACCCATAATTCCCTGCCACCTCCTTCCAATCCCCAGATCGCGTTTGCCCATCTATATAATCTCACCATGACAAAGCAACAACCTGGAGAATCCTAACCTAAGGATTAAGAAATGACCTGGATAAACCATCCTAGTGATCAGGAAACCAAAGAACCAGGTTAGGGGGAAGGAGGGAGGGTCGGTTGGCAAAGGCATACAGGAGACCCAAGGGCCAATCGTGCATAAGTGAATCCCTGGGACTGTCTCCCGGTGGAGGGTTGAGGGCAAAGTAGTTTCTGCATTTGGCATTCATCGGAGATGCAAAAAGGTCGCAGCAAGGCTGGCCCCATCTGTGGAATATCCTTTCCGCTACATTTTGTTTGAGGGACCACTCGTGGGGTAACAGAATCGCTCTGCTTAGTTTGTCCACTATCACGTTGGATTTCCTCGGGATGTGCGTTGCTAATAGAAAGCGCCCAGTGGACACAGCCCACTTCCAAATCCTCAAAGCTTCTCAGCATAAGGGGTAAGATCTGGTTCCCCCTGTTTGTTGATGTACCAGACTACCGACATGTTGTCTGTCTGAATCGCAATCGTCCCCTGAAGTAGAGAGTTGTGAAAGTGCTGCAATGCTAAAAGCACTGCTCTCAACTCCAGGACGTTGATGTGCAAATGACATTCTATCTCTGACCAGGTGCCTTGGGTAGTCATTCCCTGAAAAAGTCCCCCCCCCAATCAGGGAAGCGTCCGTGGTCACCGTGGCTACTGGACGGGGTAATACAAACGGTCGACCTACTGTCACCTGGTGGTTGTTCAACCACCAGAGAAGGTCTCTTTTGAAGGAAATGTCAATAGAATCTTGAATGACATTGGAAGCTGTTGGTAGGACCACTGGGTGAAAAGCAACCACTGGAGTATCCGCATGTGCATCCCGGCCAGAGGTACTGCTATGAGGGACGCTGCCATTGTGCCTAGGAGTTTTAACACCTGAGAAGCAGGTACTTTCTTTTCTTGTAGCAAGCATGACACCTGATTTCTTAGGGAGGTGCCTCTTTCTAGAGGTAATTTGACCAGGGCGGTGGTGGTGTCTAGGTCTGCTCCGATAAATGAGATATGCTGCGATGGTAATAAAGCAGATTTTTCGAAATTTATGGTTATTCCTAACCGAGAACAGTTCATCCCTGGACTGGATGAGTTGATGCCTGGTGGTGGCGGATAGGAGCCAGTCATCCAGATACGGAAACACCCGGAATCCTAGACGCCTCAGGTGAGCCGTAACCACTGCCATACATTTGGTGAACACTCTGGGGGCTGTAGTGAGGCCAAAGGGCAGAGCTCGAAATTGGTAATGACTGGCCCCCAGCCAGAAACGCAAGTGATCTCTGGATGGTCTGGCCATTTTTATGTGGTAGTATGCACTCTTGAGATCTAAAGAGCACATCCAATCGCCCGTTCCCACGAACGGGAGTATCGATTGAAGCGTGACCATCTGGAACTTCTCCTTCTTTACAAACGTATTGAGTTTGCTGAGGTCTAAAATGGGCCTCCAGTCCCCTGTTTTCTTTGGAACTAAAATTAACCTGGAGTAAGTTCCGGATCCTATCTGGTCCGGCGTGACTGGCTGGATGACTCTTTTTTTCTAGCAGGTTTTGATTTCTGTGACTGCTTGATTCCTCAGATTGGGTGGAACATATGAGATTCTTTTTGTGGATAACGGTGGTTCTACAAAGGGAATGAGGTAACCTCTGGTAACTATGTTTTGTACCCAAGAATCTGATGTAATTCCTAGCCAGGCATCTGAGTACAAAGCCAAGTGACCCCCGACTGCCTCCAGAGTAGGACAGTCAGGCCTCCTCTCAGGAGCGCTGATAGGGCTTGCCAGGAAACTGCTCCCTGTCACCCTGGTTCTGCAGACCCCCTCTGCTGCCAAAGCGGCATCTTCCATTACTGCCCCCTCCTCTGCCCCTGTAGGGGGTGCACTACGTGTGGTCTGGAAAGCTCCTTGGGACTTCCGGAACCACATTTTTCCACCTCTTTGCCCTTTGGGGTACGGTCTAATAGGGGTGGAAAAACAGAATCCTACGGCAGATACAGTCTTTCCTTCCTGCTCACACCTAGTGAGGGTCTCCTTGACTTTAGGCACAAACAATGAAGAGCCATCAAATGGGATATTGACAAAGGAAGACTTGAAGGCTTCCGCAAAGGAGCGCAAGTGCATCCAGGACTGTATCCACATAGCAATCTCTGAACCTGCTGCTCGACTCGATTCTTCGGCTGCATAGGAAATGATAAAATTCAAAACAATCCAAAACGAACCAAGAAGAATGTCCAAAAGCAACCAAGGTGAAAGCAGGAACTCGCCGGCAAAGGTTTAACTGTTTATTCAAAAACCAGATATCAAATAAAAACACATAAACGCTCTTAGCAGACAAATTGCGTTTTCGTCTTTACCAGAAATGACTTTGTCAGATAGTAATCCAATTAATTAATTAAGCCATTAAATAGTAAGACATTTTCAAACGATACCCTATCAGTCAAAAAGCATCAATAGGTAGCCAATCACAATACTGACACTCATAAATATTAAAAATTAAGTACAATCAGATTTAATAATATCCATTTATAAATCAATATACTTTATTATTGTAAAGTTACTAAAATAAATATGTTAAAATATTTCATAGATTTCAAAGCTGATATATATTTCCTTCTTATGAGTATTATTTAATATAAAACCTCATTTAAAAACACATAAATAAATAAATTAATAGAGTGTTTGAACTAGTTGTGGTCATTTCTTCAAATAAGCAAACACTGCCATCTGTTGACCATTATAAATATTACAAGCTGAGAATATTTTCTTAGATATCTGCAGCTCTCAATTTAAGTACTGGGGTTATGGAAATACTATCATTTAATCCAGTTTTTTTGTGGCATTAAGTTGAATTTGTCACCATAGTTCTCTATATCCCACCCGTTCCTCCCATAAACCTCCTCTTGAATCCCTTTTTACTTGTTCAATGACAAAAAAATTAAATTTTCCCTTTTCACATTCTTTTGTGTACCTATATAGTGCATTGGTGTCCTTAGCCTTAGAAATTTCATAAAAGTGTTCATATATTCTTCTCCTCAGGACTCGTTCGGTCTTCCCTATATAAAATGAACTACATTTATTACATATAACTATATATATTACTCCTTTTGTCTCACAATTGTAATAACCATTACTTTTTATGGTTTTATCTCTACTGGGGATAGTTACTTCACTGGCATTGATCATATGTTCACATTGGTTACAGTGACCACACTTAAAACTCCCTTTCCTTTTTTGTCCATCTATCCCATAACCAATGTTAGTATGTTTACTGTGAGATTCTAAAATACTTTTGATATTCCTAGAATTTCTATATACTATTTTGGGTAACAACTTATTTACACTGATTATATCAGACAGACCAGAAAATTTGGCCCATTCGTTTCAAAATATCTCACTTAATCTAATGTTGGACATATTATATTCCATAGTTAAAGCCTGTTCATATTTTGATTCAATTTCTATATTGGAAGTGATATTATTTGTAGTGGTATTGACAGATTTTTGACCCTTTATCGGCTGAAATTTAGTATCTCTACCTAATTCTACCTCTGTTCTAAATTTCATCACAAAATCCTTAGGATATCCCCTTTCCTCAAACATCCTACTGAGTAAATTACATTCTGTAATGAAATCTCCACTAGCGCTGGTCATTCTACTACCCCTCACAAACTGCCCCTTGACAATATTTTTCTTACAATGTGAGGGGTGTGCGCTAGTGAAGTGAAGAAAAGAGTTGCAAAACGTTTCTTTCCTAAAGATTTTGGTTTCAAAATCCTGTTCTGTCTTGTATACCTCAATATCCAGGTATTGTAACTTCTCTCTTGAAAAAGTATATGTAAATTTCAGAAAATTGGTAGAATTATTTATATATTCAAAAAATTCATTAAATCTGTCTATTCCTGCTATCCAAAAAATAACTATGTCGTCCAAAAAACGGCGATATAGTGTCCAACATTCCTTATATTTAGAGTTTATTATAAAATCTTCCTCCCATTTGGCTAGGACTATATCGGCATATGTGGGCGCACAAGCTGCGCCCATTGCTATGCCTTGAACTTGCTGATAGTATTCGCCATGAAATGTAAAGAAATTGTATTTCAAAACCATGTCCACCAAGCCAGTAGTTATATTTTTTTCGGAGTGTGTCAATTTGGTATCCCTATAAACCATTTCC
This sequence comes from Protopterus annectens, assembly GCF_019279795.1. NCBI lineage: Eukaryota > Metazoa > Chordata > Ceratodontiformes > Protopteridae > Protopterus > Protopterus annectens. The sequence continues at coordinate 301,460,276 of NC_056745.1, forward strand.
TCAAACATGATTAAACCTTCCTTGTGTGGTATACATGTAAAAAGATCCACCACGTCTACAGTAATAAATATTAAATTTTCATTAAATAAATCTGGACCAATACATCTTAATAGGTCCCATGAATCCTTTAATGTATATTGATTTTCAACACTTATATGTTTTACCTTATTGTCCACATATTTTGCTAATGGAAGTGTTTTAGACCCTTCCGCTGAGACAATAGGTCTCAGGGGTGGGTCTTCCATATTTTTGTGGACCTTAGGTATTCCAAATATAATTGGTGTTCTTGGTTTTTCTACATATAAGAATTCAAAAGTCTTTCTATCCATTAGTCCCTCATATAACATGTTATTTAATAAACTGTCAATATTATAATATGCCAGATTCATTTCATTTAGTGAGACAGATGTATATTTAGCTGTATCTTTTAATATAGAGTTCATTTTGCCTTCATATATTATATTATCCATGAAGACAATTCCACCCCCCTTGTCTGGTTTCATTATTCTCATGTCACTGTTGTTCTTTAACTCATACAATGTTTCATTTTCTTGTTTAGAAAGATTGAATTCAGTGACTCTTTCATCATAAAGTTGTCTAATTTCATTTTCCAACATGATCTCAAAATTTTTGACTTGGGGGTGTAAGGGTGGATTATATGTACTTCTACGGACCAATTTTGAGTCCTGAGGAGGTAAATTTGTCTTGATATTAAAAGAAAATAGAATATCAAGATTGATTTTTCTAAGGAATAATTTCACATCTATAATGGTACTCACCATTTCACCTTTCACAGAGGGAATAAATTTAAACCCTTTACTCAACAAGTGAAAATGTTGTTTTTTAGGAATAGTATTGCTAAAGTTGTAAATGGTAAAGTTGTCAAATGTATGTCTGATGCCATCAACCTGTAGGCATTCTGAATTCTGTCCACGTCAGGGGTTGGGTGCATTAAACCTAATACCTCCCTCTCCCCCTTCTCCCCCACCTTTTCTGAAAATTTTGATACCCATCCTGATTTCCATATAAATTTGAAACATCTCTTCTTAATGGTGGAAATTCAGTATCATACTCTGTATGTGCCCATACATTCCTACCCTCATCATTGTGTCCAAAAGGTGGGTCTACCTGATGTTGATAATAATCATTTTTCTTATAAGGTGGTTTGGGATAATTGGTATTGTTCTCATACTCTCTTATATCTCTCTTTAACTTACTTATTTTTCTTTCAATAATATCGCTGCATTTCCAATCAATATCCTCCTTTACTTTGTAATACTTGTCTCTTTCATCTTTAATTTCAAAAATAAGATCTTCCTTTATACATACATCTAATGATTCTATTTCTATTTTTAACAAGTCCTGCACTCTGTTATTCTCATTAATAATTAATTTTAAAATGTCAAGACCACATTGATTAAACACATTCAACAGTTCCTGATGAAAAACTGAACCTGCTACAACATTATTAGGGTACTTGCATACCCTTAGTCCCTTAGGGACCACTTTCCTATTGATGCATTCAGCTAGGTATTCATTTTCTATAGTAAGAGTTTTAAATTTCATCATTAATTTATACAATTTATCCAGTTTGCTAAAATAACTTGTCCCATCAGCAGAATTCTGCTTATGTGCATGTGCATAGGAAATGAGCCGCATGGATGAGTTGACTACGGAATTAAGGGTAGAAAGTTGGGCTGTAACCTTTTCCGAAATAGCCTCATCTGTGTTACCCTTTACAGTATCTCTGAGTTCTTGAAGGAGATCTCGTTGAAGGCGGGTAAAATGGGTCAAGTAGTTAAGCGATCTCATGGCAAATGTCGCAGAACTAAAAATGCGTTTCCCGTATCTGTCCATCGTCCTGGAATCCTTATTAGGAGGATGGACAGCAACAGAAGTCTCTGACATCTCTTTCTTGGTGGCCGCCGCTACCACCATGGCATCAACAGGGACTCCTTTGGTGAGGAATGATTTCTCTTGAGGGGCAGTGATGAATTTATTGGGCCTCCGAGGGACTGGTTCCATGGTGTCAGGGGACTCCCACGCCCTTCGAGCGACCAGATCCATTAGTTCGTCAAAGGGCGGAGTAACCCCAGGAGGTGGGGGGCTGAGACCCAAAGGCTTTCAGGAGCACCGACTCATCCTCAGTAGGGCGAATGGACTGCCAGTCACCCCTCTGCTTAAGTATTTCTAGGATGTCCGCAAAGGAGACATCCTCCGAGGGGGACAGTGGGGACCCTTCCGATTCCTCTAAGACAGTGTCTGATGTCAAGGATTCCTGAGGGAAATCCTAATGCCTCCTCTTGCAGAATCTCTTTCTGGGAACTTCATCGGTGGGGGCAGCCGGAGAAGTTTCAGTAGAGCAGGGGTCACCCAAAGGGGATACCTGAGGCTCTGGGTCTCGTCGCTTAGTAGGTGCCTTAGACGAAGAGGCAGAACTCGGCATCTTCGGGGAGGAAGAGAAGAGACCTGTAGTGAGTCTGAACAGACAACACCCTCCTCATGGCATCAAAGGCCCCAGAGTCTCAGCCCGAGGAAGCCACCAGTTCCGAAGAAGACGGGGGCCTCACAGGAGCCGAGGCCGAGGGCTCCGAACCAGAGGATGGAGCCGAGCTCACCTGCGCCGAAGCTCCGAGGGGAAGTATTGGAACCGACACGTCAGTTTGACTCTCCCCCCGGAACCGACGAGAGAGTGTCGGATCAGAGACTCTTCAGACGGCACCGAAGAGGTCAGGGTGGGTGGAACCGAAGTCACTGAGACAGGACTTGGCTCCATGGGTTCCACAACCATCAGATCTTCTGGCTCCGGCTCCGAAGGCCTGGGTAGGCTCGGAGGAGGAGTAGTCACAGGCAATGGTGCAGGAACAGGGCTCGAACCAAGTTGGGATGAAGCCGAAAGCAGTTTAGCCAATGCCGGGTTCTCCAAGAGCCTCTGCACCACATGGTCCACATTGATATCTGACATCCTTGAAGATCGGGTCAAAGAAGCAACAGATCTAAGTATTGGAGATTTTAAAGTCTCCGATACCAGCTCCAAACCCAAAGGTTGGCTCCGAATGATCGGTTCGGCACACGGTTCCAAAGACCTAGGAACTGGTGACTAAACCTTAACAGAGGTGCTCAGAGCCAAAGACTTAGGCTCAGAGGACACTCGAAGCGACTTCAACCCTTTCGAAGACTTGGAGGTCTGGTCTGACTTGTCCAATGCTTCTTGAAACTCAGGTGTTAAGAGACCTCGAACAATAAGTTTCCTATGTCTCTCTAACAGAACTCTGCCACTAAAAGAGTGGCAGATGGAGCAATCCTCCTGCAAATGGAGAGGTCCCAAACAATACACACAGGAAATGTGGTTATCTGTTATTGACATTTTTTGACCACAGCCACATCTTTTAAATCCGGACTTTTGCTTTTGGTCAGCCATCATGTCCATAGAGTAAGTACAATTAACAGGTCCCTGTTAATTTCCAGTACAATAGTACTATCCAAACACAAAAAATAGAAACACCAAGAAAGACAATTATCAGAGCCCTGTTAATATAAGTACAACAGTACAAATCCAAATAATAAGCAACAACAATTAACAAACTAGTCAAAAAGGGATAGGAAGAAATTTAGATTCCTGCACAACTATAGCGAAGGATGAAACCAACTGAAGAGAGAGCAAGGCCCAGAGCAACACGCTCCAATAAACACACTGAAAAGGGCAAAGCCCTAAAAAAAAAAAAAAAAAAAAGATAGTATGACAAGGGATATTGGTAGAAAAATAGATATATCTAAATAAAAAGTAAACTTAGCTGTAGAAAATCTTCTTAATAAACTTTCACTGGCTCGGGCACACTGAAGACTTGTGATCCGTTTCAGCGGCAAACTAGATCTGAGGGTTAGTCAGAGAGCATTATGGGATAGGTACTGTGCCTCAAGCTACTGAAAGATCTTGAGCTTGGAAAGCGGCCGATTTGGAGCCGATGGATCGGCTCTGTACCCACGTGTAAGAACAAATGGTGAGATTGAACAACTTCACATCAGATCTTCTTAGCAGTGATCCTTTCAGAAGCTTGCTGTCCGACAATGACAAAATACAGTGTGTAACTCAATGCAATGCAGGACAGCCATATATTTACCTCATACCTACAAATTCTGGCATATAGCATTCTGCTGCTAAAAGATGGAAAGTGTAGGCAACTGGGTAATTACAGTTGTTGATACTATACTTGCAATTTAGCTCTGAGAAACTACAACTTTGGCTATCAAACTGTATTCAAGAGTGGCATTTTAAAAATATTTTTTGACCACCATTCAGGAAACATGGCTTCAGAGTTCTTTAAATGGAATTACTGATACCTGGAAACTGCTGGTGAGCACTGTAAAGTACCAGGACTAAGGTTATTGTTTCTGAATTAGTTTGGGCATATGTTGTTTGTATGAAACTGCCCTCATGCTGTTAATTTTTCCCAGAATCCTGGTTCCTTAAGCAGTGAAGTGGGAAGAGCCAAGCAAAACAACAAAGACCAAATTGTAGCAAAAGAAAAAGGCAAGGATTTAGCCAGAAAACAATTTGTTCATGAACCAAATGAATGTTAGCACTTTCGGACGCACTAAAATGTGCAACCTTCATCAGATAAGGAACTTAATTAATGAAGGGTTTAAAAAAAACACTTCAATGACATCATCATTAACTGAAGCCAATGCTCAGGCAAAATTTAAAGCAGCAACTCACCCCTTACCATAAATGTATACAATACATAAAAAACTTCATATTTTTAATACATTATGTAAAAAATCATTCCATTTAAAATATACAAACATATCTATATTTATATTTATATACACATTATATATACAAGTGATATCATACAAATGAAAAATAAAGAATAAAAAATATATATTTATACATAAAAAAAGTTTTTGTTAACTCATTTTAACATCTTTCAAGAGACTTTAAGTTAAGTAAACACTTCAAAGAGCTAAGTTCATTTAATCCAGGAAACATATAAGCATTTGTTAAAAGTTGCCACCACAATTCTGTCTGTTCAAATTTTAAAGACCAAGGAGGACCACCCCTAGGGTTAACTTTAACCTGCTCAATAACTAAAAATAAAAATAAATGATCATTGTAGTCATTAATATGTCTGGCTAAAGCATTTGTACAGTCTTTTTTATAACACTGTATTGATGTTCATATATTCTCTATTTCAAATGACATTCCATCTTACCAATGTAAAACTGGGGACAATGTTGGCACTCAGCCAACTAATTAAACCTACACTTTATAGAAAAATTAACCATATTGATGATAAACTTATTTGTGACCTTTATATGCTTACAATGGTTAGAGGAACCACGCTTGAACATCCCTCCATGTCTAGTGAATATTACCCGATTTCTTTCCACCAAATTTTTAAGGGTGGCTCCCCGTTTATATACAACTTTTGGGATATCAGGTACCTTATTTCTAAGACTGCCATCATCAATCAGACCAGCCCAATTTTTACACAAAATGGATCGTACATCATGAGCATCAAGTGAAAAGGCTGTGCTGAAAATTAAGGAGAAATTCTCATTACTATTACTATTATTTATACTCCTTTCGTTCAACACAATATTACTATTTTGTCCTACATTCTCCAATGCTTCCATTGAGGTACACATTCCATTATTAAGTATGGGCTTAAACCAACCTGATTTACATTTGTCAGTGACCTCAACAATCAATGCTTCGATTAAATCAGAGGGGTATCCTCGTGCAGTAAACATTCCTTTAAGGGTGTCACATTCAGTCAGATAGTCATAATCTAAAGTTGTCATATGGGCAGCCCTAACTAGCTGTCCCTTTACAACAGACCGCTTCAAAAAAAATGGGTGGGAACTCTCAAAATGTAAGAAACAGTTGGAATATGTTGGTTTGTGGTACATCTTAGCTATATAATGACCATTCATTCCATCTTTCCTTAACAAGACATCCAAAAAGCTGATTTGATTGGTATGAAATTCGTGGGTAAATTTTAAAAAATCATTTAGTTCAGAAACCCCTTCACGAATTCAACAGCATCAGCTTGATTCCCCTGAAATAATATAAAAATGTCACCAAGGTAACGTGTATATCAAATAACATGTTTTTAGAAAATGTCATGTTTAAAGAGGGTTGTGATTTCCCAGTATGCCATGACACAGTTGGCAAAGCTCCCCCCACATGGGGAGCCCATGGCTATACCGGATTTGTGAAGGTAAATGTCCCCTCCAAAAAGAATGCAATTATTGGCTAAAATAATATCAAGGAGGTACTCAATCAAGTTTATTTCCTCTCCCGCAACACCAATCATGTGCAAAAATTCCCTTACCCAACATACCCCTAAGGTCTGGGGAATGACCGTGTATAGGTCACATACATCAATAGTTAAAAAATGAACATCTTCACGGTAGTCTAACTTATGAGTCACGACAAATCTGAGACTGGCTAGACAAATACTTCCTCAATTTCAAATCAACCACTTTTGCACAGCCATATGTGATGCTATTGCGGCCATCAACAATAGGACGAAATGGGGAGTTACTCAAATTTTTGTGAAGTTTGGGCAAGTCAAAAATAACCAGTGTAATGGGAGGGGATTGTGAGAAAACTGAAAGTGTCTAAATCAATCATTCTATTAATAAATAAATCATCCAGTAACCTCTTAATACGCTAAGCCCCATGTAATTCATTAATGGAAGCCTTCTCATAATTGTCAGTGGATAGAATGTTCAATATTTCATTATGATAGACATCATTACTCATCAATACTAAATCCCCAGCCTGATCTGTAACCTCAAAAAATGGGACAAGCCCACATCATCCAACTCAGTCTCAGAGACGTAATGAGGGAAATCTAAAGCACTACAAAACACAAATGTCAAAGTAATACTGCTCTTCAGATAAGGAGTCTGAATATGATTACTTATTGTCCTCACTCTGCTTTAGTACATTGCTGCTTTGTATTCATTTTTTTCTTCCCTTCACAAAGGATAAAAAAGCTGGGGATCTCTTCTAAAGGACATAGTTCTATCCAGAGATATGGGTGGCTGCGGTGGTGCAGCAGTTAGTGCTGTCGCCTCACACCAAAAAGTTCTCCGGTTTGATTCTCAGCGGGGTGCCTTCTGAGCGGAGTCTGCGTGTCTTCCCTGTGGTCATGTGGCTTTCCTCCAGGTGCTCCGGTTTCCCCCCACATTCCAAAGACATACAGTAGGTGAATTGGGCACTCTAAATTGGCTGTAGGTGAAAGTGTGTGTACAAGTACACACACCTAAATCATCATTTCTTTGCCTACTTTAACTTAATTCAGAGATCTTGCTCAGAACACCTTTTCATAAATTTTTTGCATGCATGCCTCTGGCCTACCTTACTCATATTCTCAAACTTTCATTGTTTGTTTTTCTTATCCATTGTACCCATAATATTGTTTTTCTCTGTAATATTGTTAATTTGTCTCTATTCGTATGTATTTGTATGTCTGTTTGGAGCTTTTCCCCTCGGGTCTCCACTGAAAAAGGGTAATTCTTACCCAGCTGGACCAACCCGGTTAACAAATGCAAATAAATAAATAAATAAATAAATAAATAAGTGAGTGGTATAAATGAACTACACCGGCTGGGCTAGCCACCCAGCGGTGTAACCCTTGGCTCAAGATGGTTATCACTGCTGAAGTGACACCCCAACTCCATATGCAAAAAGGGAAAAAGGGTTGAGGAAGGATGGATGGATGATGGTTGTATCCAGAGATACACCAAGCTGCATATACCGCAGGTTGGTAAAAGAGTTAAGGTGTTTACTTTACAGACACAAGTAGGGTTTGATTCTCACACAGGGTGATTTGCTAGTCTTAAAATGGCCCACAAGGGCAATTAGCCTAATACTAATCTATGAACCTATATTATGGAAATAACACACTAATTCTAACAGGCCTCTTTTTAATGAAAAGTAAATGAGACTGAGTGGTTCAATTTTAGGAGGGTTGAGGTTGGCATAATAGTTAAAATGTTTACCTCATAGATACAAGGTACAGGGTTTGATTCTTACCTCTGGGACAGGAAATGTAGCTAGGCTTAAAATGGCCCACTAGGGCAGATAGCCTAGTACTAAGCTATGAACTGTACAGAGTTCAGGCATGAGCTTTGGGTTGTGTTGTGGGAAATCTCACCTTCATGAAAAATCAATATGACTGTGACACTACCAAGGCTTAAGTCCTAAGGTGCAGCTAGCAAAAGACATTCCAATAAGAAATGAGAGCCTTCCATGACAGAGATTTAAGTCCACTGTGTGAAACATTAATAAAGGGAGAATTAAGAAGTAATAATGGGAGAAAATGAGAGCATTATGCATTAACATGAAGAATCAGACAATAGGGTGCAGAGTTCTGTATGGTTAGAGAAGACTGCACTCCAAAAGACTGGTTTTCCAAGAAGAACACATGAAGACTTGAATTAGGGGAGACCAGCTTAGTGATACCCTCATGAAAACATGGGCTGTCATCAAGATTTAGGGAAGAAGCGTGAGAATAGGAAAGGAACACAAAAAGAAGCATTCTGAAGTATTTTCAAAGAAAGGCATCACATGAATGGCCACTGGCATCCACAAAGAAGTCTAACATGATACTTTTGAGTTATAAAGGAAGGAAGAGAGCTCAGTAATGTCATTTTCCACATTTTAACCACTGTTCTATTGCAAGAGTGCTTCAACATGATATTAATCTGATCTTTGTTTTTTAGTTTGTGGATCCAATCGATTGTTCATTTGCCAGTGACCACTTATTACACTACCACATTTTTGAACAGTTGCTCTTCAATGTTGTTTTAAAGGTATTGTGCTGTTTGACAAAAAGTCAGTTTATTTTCTAACACCCACCTTCATTTCTTTTGCTTACTAAATTCAACAGTCCATGTATCACATTTTATGCAGCATAAAGTTACAACAGCGGTTGGCACTGCTGCCCAGGTAGTAGCTTCTCTTCATGTTTATGAATAAAACAGTGCACGCTTAAGAAATATCACTCTTTCATGGTTTAATATTATAACCTTAAAACTGACACGAAGCCCAGTTCTGCAAAGATATGAAAACTGACAGCCAACCAAAGGCACTATACTGTTTTATTTGTTAAAATCACAAATTACAAAACTACAAGGTAATTTAAACACGTTCTTGTGACTATATAAGTAAAGAGTATCTATGTAAAAATATAAGCACTGCCTGCCAACAGAGAATGTTGGTTACTGACTTTCCATGCAATCCAGTCTGAACCATTACTACAGCAGAACTTACGATGTCCTTCTATTCATATGTTGCAGTGTTCATAACATGAGGGAGTCCGCTGCCATCTGACTCGTACGTCCAGCCAGTATACAGAAGTTTAAAGCTACTGTAGGGTGCATGTGATGTCGCACATAGATCTAGTCCTATGTCGGGTATAAAGCGGATGTCGACACGCACCAAGCCTCAGAACTTTTCTGCTGCCAGTCAGAATGTCTTCTCCAGTCGTTTGCTCATCAGCAAAGCTGCAGATTCAATCCAAATAAGTGGCCCATTGTTTTTTTTTTTGTTACTGTTTTGTGTGCTTCTGTGGTGGTTGAGGTTACATGTCAGCTAGGAAGGGCAAGTGTCAGTGTAGAATGCAAATTCCACAAAAAGAGTCCCATGATCTTTGTCTTTTTCACCTAGGCCCTAACCATGACCATACCTCTTGCTTGATTTGCAAGGCCTTTGTCCCCAAGCTTGTGCAGTCTAGCTTCTCTCAAGCTTTACTTACAGAACCAGCACCTTAAGCACTTAGCATGTGACATGGAAGGTATGCCAGGTCCTTCAGGTGAGCCAGTTATTAAGAAGGCCAAGAAATCTAGGCCTGACTTACCTGCTGCTCCTCCAATTCCAGACATCTCTCCCGAGGCCGATGTTGGCCTGGAGACTGTTTTTGAGTCAGTAGGTGAATCTTTGATGGGTACCGGTGCAGGAGCTATGAAGGATCCTACTAGCATGTCCTCAGGGGATATGCAGATGTCTGTTACGGATGAAGTGGGGGGGGGGGACCCAGGCTCATTGTTACCGAAGACCTGTATGGCATTCCTCAAATCATTGTTCACGAAGATGTTCCGAGCAATATTATATAGTGCAGACCAACGTCAGGTCCCTCGTCTTTCCACTGCATGGATGTCCTCCAAAAGAAAAAGGAAAAAAAAAACTAAGCATGCTTCCCCTGTTACCCAAGAGCAGGCTTTGGATTGACAAGCCTTCTCTCAAAGGCTCTTTAATGCCTTTATGCCCGTGAGACAACCTACCAGGCTTTCTCTCCCTTCTCCCTCCTTTGTTCCAGTTTCTACACAAAAGAGGATTACAGTTGAGGTTTCATCCAATGAAGATGAAGATGACTCATCTGGGGATGAATCAATGGCATACTCTCCCTTAGGATATGCTTCCCCTGAAGAAGCATCAAATGGCACAGGGAAGGATATTACCTTTGGGGAAACCATTGTTAAAATGAGGGAGTTCTTTAAATGGGATTGCTCTCAGGTGTCAGAAATTCAAAAAAAGGTATTATGACCTTCTGCAGATGGATTCTCGTTCTCCATCTGCAGTTCTCCCTGTGCTGCCAGTTCTTTCAGATGCCTTCCCAGCAGCTTCTAAGTGTCCTAACTCCCAACTTCCTGCCCCTAAAAGGGCAGACAGGTTTTATAAGGTGCCAGAGAATTCCAAATTCCTGTTTAAATGTCCCTCTGCAGACCCAGCAACAATTTCTGCGTCTGCTGATAAGGCCTCTAAGATGCTGCCTTCCACTTTCCTTCTTCCCTCAGACAAGGAGAGTAAAGTTATGGAGAGGCTGAGTAAGAAAGTTTATACATCAGCAACATTTGTATCTAGAGCCATAAACTACCAGACACATATGGCAAAATATTCTTTAGCCCTTCTCTCTGACACCAGTAAGCTAACTTCAGAGCTTCCAGACTCTCCTACCAAGGCTCAGTTATCCTCCATTCTGAGCGCTTCTGCTCAAGTCACACGCCATTCGATTAAGTGTAGCTATGATGCAGTGGAGGGATCTGCCAGAGCTGCTGCTTCAGAGTCTGTTCTCAGGAGGTACTCTTGGCTCAGACTACAGTCCTTCCCAGATGACATAATGGTTAAAATTATGAACGCACCCCTTGACAACAAGGCCTTGTTTGGTGCTTCTGCTGCAGAATTCTAAGTCCTTATAAGAAAAGGGCAAAGAGCTCAAAGATCTAAAACACATTTTTGGATCCCCAGTTCCCAGATTTCAGAGGAACTATCCCTCTAAAACCCCCTTTGTTAGGAAAACTTCCAGAACTCTTGTTCTGAGGGTAAAGGAGATACTAGGAAGCAATACTCAGCCAAGTCCTCATCTTCTCCTGTTGCTCAAAAGCAGTGCTTTTACAAGGAAACCAATTAGTCTGTGACTACCAACTTCCACACAGCCAGACTCCTCTTTCCTTATGTCTTTCTCTGTCTCTCCCTGCTTGGAAACAGATCACCCAGACTCTTAGGTTCTCTCGATTATCCTTCAAAGATATTTCATGGCATGGACGAGACTGCTTTCCTTCAGGGGAAACTCCACAACCCCTAAAAGTACAGCTGGATTACTTTCCCCAAGTCATTTTCAGCCTTCCTTCTCAGGGTACCATTCAGGAGGTGCCACCTTCCCAAACAGGGAAAGGTATTTACTTTAGAATGTTCCTGGTTCCCAGGAAAGACGGCCCTTGGAAGCCAATCCTAGAGTTGTCCCACCTAAACAACTTCCTCAAGGTTCCCACCTTTTGCATGCTATCCTTGAGCATTTTACTTCCCCTCATCCCTCCTCAGGCCTACATCGTGTCTCTGGACATCAAGGATGCATACCTCCACATCCTTATTTATCCTCGGTTCAGGGAATATCTTCGGTTCCTTACATTTTCAATTCTCCCTTGCCTTTTGGACTGTCTATGACTCCAAGGGTCTTCATAAAATGCTTAGCTGCTGTCACAGCCTTTTGCAGACTAAGGAGTATTCAGATTTTCCTGTACCTGGATGACCTTCTCCAGGCACCCTTCAAGAGAATCTGCTCTTCACAGTGTCTCTGCTGGAGGGTCTAAGATTCACCATCAACTGTCAAAAATCTACCCTGGTTCCTTCACAAGACCATGTTTTTCTAGGTTGCAGAATACACACAGACAGGGATGTTGGCTTCCTTGCCTCTCCAGAAGGCTCTCTCTCTCACTCTTTCAATGCCTACTTCTAGGCTGTATTGCCTCTCCAGTCCCTGACTGCCAGGGAGTTTCTCCGCCTCTTGAGCTTTATGGCATCCACTATACCCACGCTACCTTTAGCCAAGGTGCACATGAGGAAATTCCAGTGGTATCTCAGGTCAATAGGGATGTAACACGCTCATCCACTGGAGTTTATTCCTCTTCTTCCCTTCTTGAAAAATGAAATGAACTGGTGGATTCAACAGGTTACCTTGAATCCATGTCTACCCTTACAGCAACCCCTTCCAACTCAAGAGCTGTTAACAGATGCTTCAAGACTTGGGATGGGAAGCAACCCTGGCATCCTGGAAGGTTCAAGATGTGTGGTCTCCCTCTCAAAAGAATGAACACAAACATAAAAGAAATGACAGCCCTAATTTTCACTCTGCAAATTTTCAAATCTCTTCTTCTTCCAGGCAGCTAAAGTGATTCACAGACAACACCACAGTCCTTTGGTATGCCAACAAGCAAGGAGGGACCAAGTCTCATCTCCTGTGCAGACTGACTCTCCAAGCTTGGGAGTTAGCCTCTCAGAGTCAAATCACTCTCCAAGCAGCCTACATTCCTTCCACTCAAAATGTTCTGGCAGACACATTCAGCAGATCCATGACTCAATACCATGAATGGATGTAACACAGGGATGTGTTTCTGAACATTGTGCACCAGTGGGTTATGCCTCAGGTAGATCTCTTCGCGTCCCCTATGAAGAGACAACTTCCAAGATTCTGTGCCAGAGTTCCCAATCTTCTGGCATGGAGGGTGGGTCCCCTATCTTTCTCTTGGAAGGGAATGTTTCTCTATGCATCCCCCTCCTTTCCTGCTTCTCCAAAAAGGTCTGCTGAAGATCCAGCAGGAGCAACCAAAAATCTTGTTGGTGACTCCCTTTTCTCCAAGACAACATTAATTCCCCCTTCTGCATTTAGCCAAAGGCAATCATCACAAGTTACCTCGCAGAGTGGACCTACTCACACAAGACAAGGGATCTCTAATACATTCTCAGATATCAACCCTGCAACCGCTTCTGTGCATGACAGGGTTTTGATCCCATTCAAACACCTTTTCTCTAAGGATGTGCTGCAAGTTCTGCAGGAGGCCAGAAAACCCAATACTAGGAAATCCTACATTTCCAAATGGAAAATGTTATCCATCTGGCGTCTTTCTAAGGACCTACAACCACTGTCTGTGGATGTTACAGTGGTACTGTCTTTCCACTCTTCAATAATTCACACCAGTTTGTCATACTCGTCAGTAAAAGTTCATCTTTCAGCAATCTCTGCATGTCTGCCTATGATTCCTCCCTTGGCTTCAAGGCTGAAAGATAAACTTTTCCTGAAAGGCATCCTTCATATTAGACCACCAAGGAAACCAGTGTCTCCTCCTTGGGATCTAAATTTTGTTCTAGTGAAACTTACCCTAGTCCAGTGTTTCCCAAACTTTTTTGTCCCAGGGCACCCAAAAAATTTTTTAGACCAGCCGCGGCACTCAATATTTTTTGTTGTCAGACAACACTATATCAGAACATTTGTAAACCCTTTGGAATAAATATTTTATAATAATGGGACTATATACAAACACTGTAAATACAAAAAATGCAATACAACTTTAGAGTAACATTACTCAAAACAAGTATTTAAAATCAGATGCCAATTAATCAGATTGATGACTCTACATACTACGTGATAAATCCTCAAGTTTGGCTGGAATTTTCGACAAGCATATTCTCAAATCGTTTTCTACATCTCAAAGTCTCTCTCTGTGCTTACTTTTTATGGAAGTCATCGCACAGAATGCTTTTTCACACAGGTAAGTGGTACAGAAAGGCAACAGTACTTCAATGAATTTTGCTCCAATTTCAGGATGTTCCGCTTCAACTTCAAGTGAAAACTGTGCCAAATTAACTGAGTTAAATTTGAGCTGCAACAATCTGTCTGTTTCAACATATATTAACTGTTCCTTCTCCATTAGAGAAAGACCAGCCAAATTTTTGTGCTGATGAAAAGGGTTCCTAACCCAATCTTGATCAGATGTATCAAGAGATGGGAAGTAGTGCTGAAGCTACTGTTTTAATAAAGCTAAGTGTTCAAGAATCAGGTCGTGTAATGCAACTCCTCCAGGATCAACTCATGCTGCATTTGGAAACATGTGAATTGAAGTTGCTGTTTCTACTTCCCGTTGCCACAAATCAATTTTACATTTAAATGCTTCCAGTTTGTAGGTGACGGAAAGAATGTTAGCATCAACACCTTGCGTACCTAAATTCACTGAATTCAGGACTTCAAATATGTCAGTAAGGTATGAAACTTTACTGGTCCAGGAGGAATCAGACAGTAATGTTGCAAATTTATTGTGTGGTTGCAAATTTATTGTGTGGTTGATTTTGAAGAAAAAATGTTTTCAAGGTGAAGTTCGCAAACACGTGCGAGAACATTGCCCCTGGACAGTCATCTGATATCATTATGTAGCAAAACAGTGATATAATCAGAACTCATATCTTTACATAGTTCTGAAAACAGTCGGCTTTTGGCTGGATGCGACGATGTAATTAACAATTCGCACCACTTCACGTAAGACGGTATGTAGATCAGATGGCTGTGTTTTACTTACAAGGGCTTCTCTGTGGATGAAACAGTGTGTTGTGGTTATGTTTGGATTACTTGCTTTTGCCAAACTCAGGAATCCACGGACACATCCTGTCATAGCAGGCGCTCCATCTGTGCAAATTGAGGTGCACCATTGCCATGACAATCCATGTTGCTCAAAAAATGTGCATACACACTTAAATATGTCTTCTCCACGTGTCTGAATTAGATCTCTGCAAAACAGGAACTGTTCAATAAGTGACTGTTGATTTGGATATCTTACAAATGCCATTAATTGTGCTTTACCACTGATGTCTGTAGAGTCATTGAGTTGGAGAGAGAATCTCTTGCAGATTTTGAGCTGGTTGCAAACACTGTCATTAACATCATTGGACATCATTTCAATTCTTCGTGCAACAGTATTGTTGGATGATGGTATTTTTGCAATAACTTTCTCGGCCTCATCACGTAACATTGTTTTCACCATCAGCCGACATGCTGGCATTATCAAATTCTCCACAACAACATGTGGCTTCATGTTTTTTGCCACTAATTCTGCCACTTGAAAGCTGGCAAGTTGAGCTTTGTCAGAAACTGTAACTGCTTTTGTAAAAAACTGAACCTGTTTCTGTTGAGATTGTAGCAAGCGTTTAAAATAAAGTTGGTCTCTCTTAGCAGCAGCAGAATGCTTGGATTTTAAATGGCGCTGCAGCTTACTGGGAACCATGGCTGCATTTGATAGAAGTTTGTTGCATATAATGCAACGCGGTTGTTGCATGCCGTTTCTCAACAAACAAAAAACCGTAACTGACGTAATTTTCCGAATAAAGCCTTGTTTTCTTAACAGCAAAAGCCTTGGCTTTTGGCTGGTCAGCAATCGTACAACTTTCGCTGGTACTGTCATTACAATCACTATCATCTTCAGAAGTGCAATCGATTTGATGCTTTGAGGTAGAGGCCAGTGTTACCGAAAAAACAATACTTCAGCTCAATCTGAAATTTAATGTTAACTTTTATATAACGCACAGTTCAACTTTTAATTATAAAATCTACGATGGCTTCTCCTCTCGTACAACAAAGATGTTGACGTAATCACACAGAGTGTTGCTAAATTTCTAACACAGATCATGCAATTGTTGGATTTATGAAGGGTGGCAGAAATCATTAAAAAAGTAAAAATCCAAACAGTTTATGTTTCAGCCTTTCCTAACTGAATACGAGGCGACAATTCCAGTGTACAAGCAAATAAAAATTTTTGATGGTACTTTTTTTTACACATTTTTTGGTAATTCCTTGCGGCACACCTGTAGTCACTGCATGGCACCCAGTTTGGGAACCACTGACTTAGACACTTCACTACTCCATGTCCCAAGTGTGTGTGTTCATCCAGCTGTTTTCACTTTACAAAAAGTTAAACAAACACATACCTTCTGCAGCAGCAGCAGTAGTCACACACATATCGCACTACCTAAAGAACTTGCACAACTGAATTTCACCTGCAGTTGGCAAGATGTACACAAGCAACAAATAAAGTTAAATCTATTGAAACAAGCACATATACATTCTGCAGCAGCAGCAGTAGTCAGACTTATCATATCGCACTACCTAAAGAAATTGCACAGGTGAATTTCACCTGCAGTTGGCAAGAAGTACACAAACAACAAATAAAGTTAAATCTGTGTAAGGCAATACGCAAATAACTTAATTTGTTAAGTCTAGTTTGCATTGTTTTGTAGTGTTGAATCTGCTGGAAGGATATCTCCCCCCCCCCCCCCCCACTCATTCACCCACATTCATAGGCCTTTTTACTGCTGAAGGTGAAGCTACATTAACACTTCAGCATATAGATTCATAGGTTCATAGGTTCATACTAGGCTATCTGCCCGAGGGCATTTACAAGCCTAGCCCATCGTTTTGTGGCTTACGCCACCCCTTTAGTATGGGGAACTATACCCATTATTTTGCTGTGCCTCTGTCGAGCAGTGACACTGAGGTAATCCCTGGGGTATATCTGCGATCTCCCATCCATTGGTCAAGATTTCTCTTGAACAAGGCCAGCGAGGTGCTCTGCCTCACATGTACCGGGATTTTGTTCCACAGCATAGGGAGTCTTTGGGTGATGAATCTATCCCTCCAGCACGTCCTATTAATAGCCGTGTCGAGGTTTAAGTCCCGCGCCCTTGTGGCTCTGATGGATCTAGATTTTTTGAGGTGAAGCATATTCATCAAATCTGGGTTTGACATGGCCTTGTATGTTAGGCAAAGGTCACCTCTGAGCAAGCGGTGCGACTGAATAGAGCTGGAGTTCTTTCAGTCGGGCAGCATAGGACAGATTTTTGAGACCCTTTATCCTTTTGGTGAGGAACTTTTGTGGCCTCTCCAGCTGCTGCAAGTGTCGGGTCAGATACATTCGAATGGGGCATTGTACTCAATCATTGGTCTGATGAGTGATGAGTAAAGGGAGACTATGACCTCCCTTGATCTAGATGAGAATCCCTTCATGATAAGGTGGGCAATGTAGAAGGTCTTCCTGACTACTTTAGCTACATGGGTGTCGAATGACAGACTACTATCAACCTGGGTCCCCAGGTCCCTGATAACTTCTTCTGTGCTCAGTGGATTGCCACCTATTTGGTAGCTAGGGTAACCTTGTTTTTCCCGAAGGGTATGACTATGCATTTTTGGCATTTAACTTTAGGCGTGGCTCTGGCACCAGTTATCCGCTTCTGTGAGACCCTTCTGAAGGATATCTGTGTCAGATGTGTTTTCTACTATGGCCCAGTTTGCAGTCATCTGCAAACTTTGTCAGCCATAACCCTCCTGTGTTTGCTTGTACTTGAAAAGTAGATGCCAAACAAGAGTGGGCCCAGGACTGAGCCCTGTGGGACACCACTTGTGACAGGCTTTGAGTCTGACATGGCGCCAGCAACTCTGACCCTGTGGGTTCTGTCACTCAGCCAGTTTGCAACCCATCTTGTGATGTATGGGTTAACATTTAAGCTGATGAGTTTTTCAATGATACCCGAGTGGGGTATTGTATCAAGGCCTTAGCCAGATCGAGGTAGGCTGTATGGACTGCCTTTCCCTCATCAATGGCTTTGGTGACTGTTTCAAAAAGTCAACCAAGTTTAAAAGGCATGATCTGCCTTTGACAAAGCCAAACTGGGTTGGATCCAAAGTCTGCAAATTCCCTATGTCTTTATTTATGAGGTCCATTATGATCCTCTCCATGGCTTTGCAGATAAGGCTTGTCAAGCTAATGGGCCGGTAATTTCCAGGGTCGGTGGAGGCACCGCCTTTGTGAAGTGGGACCACAGTTGCAGTGCGCCACTCCTGGCACGTATCCAGAGGTAAGACTTTGATTAAACAGCTGTCCTAGCTGTGGGTTTAATTCCTCATTGAGTTCGTGGAGCACACAGCCGGGGACACCATCAGGTCCCATGGATGCTGTGTTTTTGCTTTGGAGAGAGCAGTTCTCACTTGGGCGCTGGAGATGTTTGGGGCTGCAATCGTTTGGTATAGATATCTCTCCTTTTGGGAGAAGTTTGCACTGAACCTGTCAGCCAGTATGTTGGCAATGTCTGTAGGATCAGTAATCTTCACATCATTTTGAACTAGTTCTGAGCATATCTGGGAGTTTCCTCCTAGGTTTCTAACATAGCTAAAGAAGGCCTTATGATTGTCTTTTGAGTCTTTAGCTATTTTTCTCTCGAAATTTGCTTTGGATGATTTTATGAGAGCTCTTAGTTTTTACTTATAGTGATCAAGGGTGTCTTACCTTTTAAGGATTTTGCTCTATCTTGTAGTAGCTTCCTCCTTTTGTTGTAGAGTTTGTTTATGGCTGGGGTCCACCAGACTGGACGCTTGCCTTTGGTACAAAGAGTCTTTGTTTTGCTTGGGATTGCCTTATCCATGCAGTCCTGCAGGTGCTGGTAGAAGGCATTTGTAAGTGATTTAGCGGCTTGAGTACTGTTTTCCGCCGGTTCGGAGGCCTTAAAGGAGACCACACTAGTCTTTAGAAGTGTGAAGTCAGCTTTTGAGAAGTTCTTTACTGTGGTCTTTTTTATTTCAGGTGGGGGTGGGATGAGGACCTCCAGCGAGATTAGTTTGTGATCTGATCTCACCAGTGAGGGGTATACTTCCGGTGTTGAACATTGTGCTCCCATGTTCGTGATGATGAGATCAAGTATGTTATCTCCTCTTGTGGGAACCACTGACTTAGACACTTATCAGTGTAACACACCCCTGGAAAGACATTGAAAAGCCCATAAATATAAAATTAGATGCTGTGACTCGAGACAAGCATTTAGAGTTCAGACTTGTCTTTTGTATCCATGAACATCCTACCTCACCGATTGTTTATGGTGGTAAACCATCTGGGGGGTTCTTCCTACTCCGTTCACTCCTCTCACTTTGCTCCCCATCCTTTCCCCCATATCCCACCCACCCCCAGCACCTCTACTCTTATCCTAAGCAAACCACTCCCTCTCATTCTTATGATCCAGTTACATACAACCCAACCTTGTCCACACCCACATTTCATGTACAACTTTCTTTTATATAGCTAAACTTATCTGCTCTCCCTTACATCCATCCCCTTGAACTCACATGCCTGCTGCTATACTTTTTTGCATCTTACTCTACTCTACCATCACAATACAATCACCACCTCAAACTATTTTAAATTAATTCCAGGCTTACCACCTTCTCTTCTACTGTACACACAAACTAGCATTGCACCATAATTTTACTACTGACAAATCACATCACCCCACCCATCCTTATCACAAATTGCAAGGTAAAACACCTAATCACATTATCAAAGCCCACTCTGAAGTCAAAACATTCCAACCTTACTTTCAGCTGCACATATATCACATGATAACAATCTTTATTTGCATCTATATTACATTCAGACACACAGATTCCACTTTTACTATTTTAAACCCACTATCACAGTTGACATTCTCCTCCAAACTTGCCTAGCCTCTTTACTTAATTTTCAACCTCACTAGATCTGTATCTTTGCATACCCCCACACACCAATACACATCAACAACCTCCTCTAACCCTCTCCTCAATAAACACCTTCTCACATATCTCCTCCCAGCTATTCTATTCAGGCCACAAACTGGCCTTCTCACCTCCTATGAAACCACACAACACCAGTACTCTCACCTAGGAATAAAAACCACTTCACATGGTACGCATTTCATAGGTTGGTACTAGGCTATCAGCCCTAGGGCCTACACAAGCTTAGCCATAACAATTCATTATCTATCTATCTACTCAAATGAGGAGACATACATCCTAACCCTGGCCCACTCTCTAATCCTAACCACAAGAGTAACCCCAAAGACTTAAACATACTTGCACTTAACCTTAGAAGTATATGTAATAAAATAGCCCCACTGCATGCCTGGATTGATCAAAATCTCCTCTCTGGTCCAGCTGGTGAATCTGGGAATCTTGAGGCAATTTTACAACTGCCTCATGTACACAGACAACTCTCTCCTCCTCCCAACAAATTCCAACACATGTGTGAGATGCAACCATATAGCCAAACTGGAGGCTAAGCTCTCTCAACTCAGTACTGGCGTAACCAGTCAGGAGGAGAAGGAAACCACACTCACTACAATTCCAGTCTCACATAGACCTACCACGGCAGCAAACCAAACACATAAACACACAAAAACATACTCGGAGGCTCTAAATAAAAATCTGCCTAAGCAGCAGAGACCTCCAAAGCAGACACCCAAGCAACCGCTACCCCAAAACAAAACACGTGCAACACGTAGCTCACAAAGCCAGTGTGCCGAAGAGTCACAGCCCTTAAGGCTAAACAATACACCTGATACACTTGTAATAGGTGACTCTATCGTCAGGCACACTGACGTCCCACTCACCAGGCTGAACAAGGAGAAGGTCACGGTGAGCTGCCTGTTGGGTGCTAGGATCCGCCACATAACACAAGCACTCAGGTCACTCCAAGGCAAGTACAAATATGACTCAGTCATGGTCCATGCTGGTGTGAATGACCTGAGACGTACCTTCCTGGACTACATGAAAAGAGACATAGAGGAGCGCTCTGAGCATGTAGCCCAGGCCGGTATGACCCTGACCTTGAGTAGCATCTTACCCTCACCAAGAATGATGCCACAATATGAAGACAAGATGATCAATTTCAACAACTGGCTTAAGTATTGGTGTCATTCAAAGGGGATCCAATGCCTGCCAGCCTGGGATGACATGCTTGACAAGCCACGATGCTTCACTAGGGACGGCTTGCACCTGTCACCCCTGGGCTTTTGGATATTGGCAAAGGCTCTTGCCGCCCCATAGTGCCTTTTTTAGGCAAGGCTCAAAAGACAAACCCACCTCCATAGGTATCACAAAAGATAAGAAACTAAGAGTAATGCTACTCAACGCCAGAAGTCTAAACCTCAAGATGCACGCACTCAAAACTCTCCTTAGCATGGAGAACACAGATATCTGTACAGTAACAGAAACCTGGTTCAAGGCTCCCGAGAGCACCCCAGCACTACCAGGTTATACCTCATACCATGCTTTTCGGCCCCAAAACGTGGACCAAACCACAAAATGAGGGGGAGTATCAATATTCGTCAAAGATACCCACACCTCCGGGTTGGTGGCACAGCACGAAGCATCAGAGACTATCCATGTGCAACTAACAGTGGGTAAAACTGCCTTCCGGTTTATAGCCTGCTACAGACCACCCTCCCAAACCCAGGAATCCCACTCGGCCTTCCTGAGAACACTGGAAAATATGAAGGTCTCTCCAAACACCATTATATTGGGCGACTTCAACTACCCAAACATAGACTGTAACACCCTAGCCCAAAGGTTCCTAGAATTTATAACTCAAATGCTATGGAACAACTTGTTACCACTCCCACAAGAGGGGAAAACATACTGGACCTGATCATCACCAACATGGGGGCTCTATGCTCCAGACCAGAAGTGTATCCCTCAATGGTAAGATCAGACCATAAACTAATCTCATTGGATATTCACATCCAGACCCCACCCCCTGCCCAGAAAACCACAGCGAAAAACTTCTCTAAAGCAAATTTCACACTCTCAAAACCGAAGTGGAATCCTTCAAAGCCCCCGGGCCTGTGGAAAATACGTCCCAGACCGCAGAATCCTTTATAAACACATTCAATGAACACCTTCAGGAATGCATGGATCATGCAATCCCAAATAAAACCAAGACCCAATCCTCCAAAGGCAGGCGTCTTGTCTGGTGGACTCCAGCCATAAACAAACTATACAATAGAAGGAGGAAGCTACTACATTATAGAGCAAAATCCCAAAAAGGGAAGGCATCTCTGATCAATATTAGCAAAAAACTATGGGCACTCATAAAATCTTCTAAGGCCAGCTTCGAGAGAAAAATTGCACAGGACACTAAGGATAATCACAAGGCTTTCTTTAGTTATGTTAGGAACCTGGGTGGGAATTCCCAGATATGCTCAGAATTGGTCCAAAATGACAAAAAATACACCAAACCCACAGACATTGCCAAAATCCTAGCTGACAGGTTCAGCACAAACTTCTCCCCCCCTCCCCACCAAAAGGGCAAATATCTATCCCAGCAGAGTGCTGCCCCCCTGACATCTCAGATGCTCAGGTAAGAGCTGCCCTCTCCAAAGCAAAAAACACAGCATCAATGGGACCAGACGGTGTCCCGGGCTGCGTCCTACATGAACTCCAAGAAGAGCTAAACCATAACATAAAACTACTGTTCAATCTCACCCTTACTACAGGATATGTACCCAAAGAGTGGCGTACAGCAACAGTGGTCCCTCTCCACAAAGGTGGTGCCTCAACGGATCCTGGAAACTATCGCCCCATAAGCCTGACTAGCTTGGTCTGCAAAGCTATGGAAAGGATTATCATGGACCTCATAAATAAAGATATTGGGGACCTACAGACACTGGATCCTACCCAGTTCGGCTTTGTTAAGGGCAGATCCTGCCTCTTAAACCTGGTCAATTTCTTTGAAACAGTCACCAAGGTCACTGACGAGGGGAAGGTGGTCCACACAGCCTACCTGGACCTCGCAAAAGCCTTCGATACAACACCCCACTCGGGCATTATAGATAAGCTCACCAGCTTAAATATAAATCCCTATGTCACTAGATGGGTTGCAAACTGACTCAAGGACAGAACCCACATGGTTAGAATTGCTGGCGCCATGTCAGATTCCAAACCAGTTACAAGTGGCGTCCCACAAGGCTCAGTCCTGGGACCTCTCTTGTTCGGTATATATTTCTCGGAGGTACAGGCCAACACGGAAGGACTGTGGCTGACCAAGTTCGCAGATGACTGCAAACTAGGCGCCATAATTGACTCTCCAGCCGACACAAGCATCCTACAAAATGGTCTCATAGAAACAGACAACTGGTGCCAGAGCCATGGCCTCAAGCTAAACGCCAAAAAGTGTATAGTCATCCCCTTTGGCAAAAAGTGTATAGTCATCCCCTTTGGCAAAAACAAAGTGCCCACAAATTACCACATAGGTGGTAATCCATTAAGTACGGAAGAAATAATTAGGGACCTGGGGACCCAAGTTGATAGCAATCTCTCATTTGAAAACCACGTGGCCAAAGTGGTTAGAAAAACATTTTATATAGCCCACCTAATCATGAAGGGATTCAAATCTAGATCAGGGGAGGTCATCGTGTCTCTTTACTCATCCCTCATCAGGCCCATAATTGAGTACAATGCCCCCTTTTGGGATGTACCTTACCAGACACCTGCAGCAACTGGAAAGACCCCAAAAGTACCTCACCAAGAGGATCAAAGGGCTCAAACAGATGCCATATGCTGCCCGGTTAAAGAAACTCCAACTCTACTCAGCGGCATACCGCCTGCTCAGAGGCAATCTGTGCCTGACGTATAAAGCCATGTCCAACCCGGAATTAATGGACATGCTGTACCTCAGAAAATCCAAATCCCATCGAGCTACGCGCTCGAGAGACTTGAACCTCAGCACTGAAATAAATAGGACATACTGGAGGGACAGATTCATAACCCAGAGGCTCCCTTCACTCTGGAATAAAATCCCAGTCCAGGTTAGGCAGAGTCCCTCACTGACTCTCTTCAAGAGGAATCTTGATGAGTGGATGGGAGATCGTAGGTTTACCCCCGGTATCACTTCTGTGTCACTGTTAGACAGAGGCACAGTATACTAACCTCGAAAAAGGGTGTAGCAAAATTCATTTAAAATGGGTGGCGAAAGCCAAACGCACTCTGGCTAGGCTTGTAAATGCCCTAGGGCAGATAGCCTAGTATGAACCTATGAACATACTAGCCCTTACTGAAACATGGCTACATCCCAATGTAAAAGACTCAGAAATAATACCGCCAAACTTTGCAATAACCAGAAGAGATAGCTCTAAAAAAAAAAGGGGGAGGGATAGCACTTCTATATCCCTCTACACTCAACATCACACCCTATACCAGTAATATACCCATCTTTTCCAGTGCTGAGGTACGAATCTCCTTTCTGAACCTTAATGTATCAAACATAATTTGCATAATAGTAATATATATCCCACCAGTTAACAATATACCAGTGTTGGAAAATATTTTATCCTAGACATCCCAAACAATAAACCTTAAAACAATAATCTTAGGAGACGTAAATACAGATTGGCAAACCATAGCTTCCGACTCCCCCACAAATAGTATAAATCTGTATGTTTTTTCTCAGCTTATCAATGCTCCAACAAGATACAGTACAGATCTTGCCTGCCAATCCACTTTAGACTGGATTCTAGTATCCCACCCCTCTTCTGGTACACTGTCTAGCTCCCTGAGAAATCATCTACCAGCTTACTCCCTTAGAACAAACTCTCAACAACTAAGAGTACACATTATAAAATCAGTTAGGAACTCAATTTTTGTCAGGATAAATTCAACTATCTCCTACAGGAAATAGACTGGACACTCCTTAAACAACTACCCCTTAATGATGCTGTACTATACTTTAATAACACCTTCCTTCACATACTTAATACACCAGCTCCCGTTCATATGAAAAGAATCAAAAAGAACTCTGCACCATGGCTTTCTAAGGAATGTAAACACCTGATGAAGCAAAAGGACCTAGCCTGGTCAACCTGGAAACAAAAGAAAAATGAACAAAATCATGTTAATTTCAAAACACTACGTAACAAAGTGACAAAACTAATCAATAGAAATAAGAAATTATATTATTCCCAGCTTCAATTCCATCATAAAATCAACCCCAGTAAATTTTGGCACTCCATATCTTCTCTACTTAACCCTGGAAGAAATGGGAGAGCACACCCCATCACCGGATACCTCTTCCATCACAAATAGCCGAAAACTTTAACAAGCACTTCATAAAATCAATTTCAGACCTACTAACACCCCTAATGCTGGACACCCCCCACCCTTCAACCTATTCAGACAGCGACCCCAGGCCATCAACTACTTCTAACCCTGCCATTACTAACCCCCCATACTCAACACAATGTCATACAAACCCCATTCTCATTTCAGCCAGTACCCACTGCCACCATTAAAAAACTGCTACAAAAACTAAAACCCTGCTCTACTTCAGCTGACAACCTCCCCCCATACTACCTCAAACTAGCTGCTAACTCAGTTGTCTACCCAATCAGCATCCTTATAAATAGGTCTTATCTGAATCACATGTGCCTACCATATGGAAACAATCTCACATCACCCCCATCCACAAAGGAGGCAACTCTTTTGATCCATCAAATTTCCATCCTATATCCATCTTGTCACCCATATCCAAAATTCTTGAGAAAGGTGTCCATCAGTAAATAATCTTTTAACTAAAACCCAACATGGCTTCCAAACTAGCCACAGCACAGCTACAGCCTTATTATCTTATACAGACACCATGAACAAGGCCAGAGATGCAGGATGCTATACAGCCTCAGTATTCCTTGATCTCTCCAAGGCCTTTGACACAGTGTCTCACCCATTACTTTTGAAAACACTGTCTAACTTAGGCTTCTCACATAACACAGTAAAATGGTTTCAGAGCTACCTCATGGACCGTAAACAAGCAGTGAAATGGTCCAACAAACTCTCATCCTTTCTTCAAAACCCTACTGGAGTCCCCCCAAGGCTCCATCCTAGGACTCCTACTCTTCAACATTTTCACAAACAACCTTCACACTGCCTCTCACCCTGGGACCCTCATTCAATATGTTGATGATTCCACCATAATCTGCAGTGCTCAATCACTACCAGAACTACTCTCAAAAACTCAACAGTCCTTTACAGCAGTTGAATCCTGGCTAAGAAATGCCCAACTCGGTCTTAACCCAAAAAAGACAAAACTAGTACTCTTTCATCCCAAAAACACCTCCCTTATCACTGATCATTTCAACATCCTTGCATCTGACAACATTGTTACAGAAATAGTGCAGGAAACCAAACTTCTAGGTGTTATCATTGACAATAAACTTTCATTTAACCCCCATATACAGCAAAATATAAAGAAAACTCATCAAAAATTGGGAATCTTATATAGAAACAAACATTTTTTTTTACTGCAGCAACCAAAACTACCCTTGCAAAACCATTTTTACTTCCCTCTCTTCTGTATGGTGCCCCTGTCTTAACTAACTTACAAAATTATATCCTAAACAAGTTGGAACAGTGCTACAACAAAGTTGTAAAGATTGCCACAAACTCTAAATATCACACACACCTAGAATTAAATTGGCTTGAACTACCCAACCAACTTGCCTTTATTCAGCTATCCACTCTGCACAACCTTATTCTCAAGCCTACTGCCTGCCCTGCACTAGCCAATCTAGTCGCACCTTACACACCAAATCAATCCCTACGATCAGAAGACAAAAAATTCTTAGCTATCTCAAAACCGACAAGAAAACCTGGTCACTCTCTCTATTCATACTCTGTCTCTATACATTGGAACTCACTACCTCTACCAGGTTTATTCCTGGCCTAACCCATTTCAAAGCCTTTTTAAAAAATAATCTCAAAAATACATGGCTCTTCTCCTGCCTGATGCTCAGATCTTCCTCTTCTCTCACATTTCAATCCCTCACAGACTGCAAGAACCTAAAGCTCTTCCAACTCCTTCTCTGCTTTCTTTAAGCTGCTGTTCAGGCTTTATTGCTTCTTTTCTTCTTAACTCTCTCTCGCTATATGTCTGCATCACTAACTTTCTGGCTGCTATTTCTACATCATGTATGATGAGAGTGACTATTATTGTCTGTAATGTTTTAACTGTATAGAACTGTTTAGATGTGTAGTAATATATTACATCTTGTAGCAGTTGGTTCTTTCAAATTATTTTTTGTATAGTATTTCTAATGTAATCTTTATTGTATTGGATTATACTGTATTTGTATTGTACTATATGTGGAGCTTTTCTCCCTGGGCCTCTGATGAAAATGGGTTCTGTAGACTTAGTCAGACCACCCCAGTAAACAAATGTCAAATAAATAATAAATAAAAAACCTATTAGGAAATCTGATCGTATTTTTATTTCCTATCATCATAGGGACCTGGGCAGGCCTGTTTCCAAGCAGACTATCTCTTCTTGGATTTCCAAAACCATTTCCTTTTGCTATCTGTCTCATGGGAAAACTCTTGCTTCCGCTGTAAAAGCACATTCCACTAGAGCTGTGTCCTCTTCTGGTGCTTTCTTCAAAGGTCTGGACACCTCCCTCTATATTAGAAGTAGCTACCTGGTCTTCTGTACACACTTTCAGAAAACACTACAGTTGGATGGCATTTCCAGGTCCACAGCTGGTTTTGCATGGGCTATTTTGTAGGGGTTTGTAGATTGCTACTGCCCCTCTGCCCATGTTTTCTTCTGCATGAGCTTTGGTACTCTCCCTCATGTTATAAATACTGCAACAAATTGAACAGGAGGACATAGTACAGTTGTGTACACTTACCATATATGTAGATGTTCGAGTATATTCACTGTTGCAGTCATCACATTTGGATTATCTGCTTGCAGGTAGCCCTCAGTCAGCCTGATTATGAAAGTCTTGGGTTCTGCGCGGATGCTGTCTCATCTTCCATGACGTCAGGTAGTCAGGGGTATAAAGCATGCAGCTGACGCCATTACATCAGTTCTTCTTGCCCAGATGTCAGGTGCCCCCATAATGGGAAGCAAGTACACCAAAAAGCTTTAAGCATGGTAAACAAGAATAGAGGTATAAGTCAAAAGAAGTCAGGGGGCTGGAGGGAGTGTAACCAGGACTGCAACAGTGAATACACTCCAACATCTACATTTATGGTAAGTGTACACAACTGTACTATGTTCTTCGTGTTTTATTGTTGCAGTCATCACATTTGGGTAGATTCCCAAAGCTAAGGATGGGAGGAGGCAATCAGATAGCATTTGGACCAGTTAAAAGGCCCTGCAAGACTGCAGTGGCAAAGCCAGCTCTGGATTTAGAAAAAAATTGGCAAGTGATAATGCTTGGTGAAGGTAAGTACAGAACTCCAGGTAGCAGCTTCTAGGATGCCCCTGGTAGGGACACCTCTGAGAAAGGCTGTAGAGGTAGATGCAGCCCTGGTTGAATGTGGTCTTATCCCCTGTGGGGTAGGTTTTCCATGGTGCTTATAGCAGAAATGAATGCAATGGCCTATCCACTTAGAAATGGTTTGCTTTGAAATGACCTTCCCCTCTGCCCCTGCAGCGAATGCCACCAGCAGCTGTTCAGATTTCCTGAGAGGCTTAGTCCTGTCCAAGTAAAATCTAAGTTGTCTGTGCATGTCCAAGGAGTGCAGTATTCGTTCCCCTTTGTTCTGTGGATTAGAAAAGAAGGTTGGCAAATGAATGGACTGATTAAGGGCCACACTGGATACCACATTGGGCATAAATGAGGGATTGGTCCTGAGGGACACCCTGTCTGCATGAAAGATGATGAAAGGCTCCACTGCCATGAGGGCATGTAATTCAGACAGCCTTCTTGCTGAAGTGATAGCTATAAGGAAGGCTGTTTTCCAAGAAAGGAATTTCAACTCTGCATTTGCAGCTGGCTCAAAGGGAGGTTTTCCAATACAAAGTTAAGGTCCCAGGCTGGAGTAGGGGCTCTCCTGGGTGGTCTTAAGTTTTTTGGCCCCTCTGAGGAATTGCTTCAGCAGCGGATGAGAGAATAGGGGTGGTTCTGTGTTGTAATGTGCTGAAATGGCTGAGGCATGAATTTTAATGGAAGAAAAGGAAAGGCCCTTGTGAAGCATCTCAGTTAAGTATTGAAGAATATGGGGTACATTGGGTACTGCTGTACCCATCTCCTCAGTTTGGCTCCAGGAACAGAATCTTTCCCATTTTTCAGCACAGGATTTTCTAGTACTAGGCCTCCTTGCCTCCAGAATGACATCCATCACTTGTTTACTGAGGGATGGTAATGGAGAGGTCAGGTAATTAGCCAGGCTGCAAGGTTCAGGGTTTAAAGCTGTGGGTGCAGAATCTTGCCCTCCTGCTGGGACAGCAGGGCAGGGGTCTGAGGCAGGTGCCATGGTGCCAGCAGTGACACATTGCACAAGAGGGGATACCAGTGTTGGCGAGGCCAGTCCGGTGCAATCAGTATTGTCCTTGGTTTGTCCTGTTTGATCTTTAGTAGCACTTTGGAGAGGAGAGGCAGAGGGGGAAAGGCATAAACTGATAGATTTTTCCAGGTGAAGGACAGGGCATCAAGTTTCCAAGCCTGTTTGTGAGGAGTCCTTGTGCAGAATTTGTCCAATTGGTAGTTCTGAGGGGAGGCAAACAAGTCTATCTCTGGGCTCCCCCATTTGTTTCTCAACATGTTGAATATATTTGGTTCCAGTTTCCACTCGTGTGGGTCCATGAGATTTCTGCTTAGGTCTTCTGCCAGTGTATTTAGCTTTCCTGGCAGGAACTGAGCCTGTAGGTGCACTTGGTAGCTCAAGGCTGTGTTCCACAGTGCCAGGGCTAGTCTGCAGAGAGGGTATGAGTGGGTTCCCCCCTGCTTGTTTATGTACTACATAACAAAGGTGTTGTCTGTCCTTACCAATAATTGTCCTGGAAGAATGTGGTCCTTGAAGGCTGTCAGAGCATTCTGTACAGCTAACATTTCTTTTTGATTGATATGTAGGTGCATTTGACTTGGGTTCCATTTGCCCTGAATGCACTGCCCAGCCAAGTGAGCCCCCCATGCACAGTCTGATGCATCTGTTGTTAGGGTTTGGGCGGCAGGGGGTAGAGTGAATGGCAGTCCCTTGTTTTGGTGGCAGACCTCTGCCCACCACAGGAACTCTATTTTTAGACAAGGTATGTTAGGAATCATTGATTCTAGATCCTGAGAATGTTGACACCATAGGCTTTTTAGATACCATTGTAGTTTCCTCATATGCAGTCTTGCATTTGGAATTAGTAGAATGCAGACAGCTGGGTCTTTGTGGCCAGTAGATTGAATTAGGCTGTCAAATGAACTTGTTTCTCTGGCGTGAGGTAGGCCATCTGGGAAGTTGTATTCAAGCTTGCTCCCAAGAATACAATATGTTGGCAGGGTACAAGATTTGATTTCTTTTAATTTATGGTGTACCCCAGAGAAGTTACCAATTTCTTTACAAATGCCAGATGATTTAATAGTATGTCCTGGCTTTCTGCATGAATTAGACAATCGTCCAGGTATGGATATATTTGAATATTTCTTTGCTTGCAAAATGCAATGACTGGAAGCTAGGCACTTTGTGAATACCCTGGGCACAGTAGATAAGCCAAAGGGCAGTGCAGAGAACTGATAATGCATGTAGCCTGCTCTGAAGCGTAGGTATCTTCTGCAAGATTCCCTTATTGGGATGTGCAGGTAGGCTTCCTTTAAGTCCAGTGTTGCCAACCAAGCATTTTTGCCTAGCATGGGAAGCAGCTGATGAAGAGTTAGCATCTTTAATTTTGGGATTACCAAAAATGTGTTTAGGATAGACAGGTCCAGGATAGGACGCCAGAAATTGTCTTTCCTGGGTACCAGGAAAAGTCTTGAGTAATCTTTACTTGGATAGGAGGACGCTTCTTTGTTCACCAGTGAGAGTGGGGAGCTCTGAGCAGCCTATCTGTCCCTGGAGGAGTGGTCTCAGCCCAGTAACTAGTTGCTTATTGGCCGTTTTGGGCCATTTCCTATCTCTTTCAAACTCCCAGCCTTAAAACCCGCTTTAGCGCAGTTTTGCACTTGTAACAGATGCAGCACAGCTCCTCCTGGTGTCCTGCAGAGTCCTACAAGCAGCAGTGAGAGAAAGAGGGACTTTAACAGATTATAAGTATTTTTTTCTGCTTTCCCACCAGCGACTGTTTAGTCTCGCCGAAAAGAGAGTTTTCTAACTATCTGAGTCTGCAAAGTTTGTTTTTCTGCATTTGTCTGCACTTCTATTTGTGTTTTGCACTTTAAAAGTTGTTTTTGCTTTGTTTAATTGTTGTAGGCTACACATTCAAGTGCGCTAGCCGATCTAAAGCATTTACTGTATTCCTGTGCCTAGTTTTTGTGTTTAAGTGAAAAAAAAGAAAAAAAAAACAAAAAAAAATCCGTGTTTCCCGCCTTTTCTGAGCTAGAATAGCCCAGTTTTCAGGTATTGCTGAATTCTAGGCTGTGTCATAGTTCTTGTGTTGCCCATATCCTTACTTGGATAGGAGGAAGCTTCTTTGTTCACCAGTGAGAGTGGGGAGGTCTGAGCAGCTCATCTGTCCCTGGAGGAGTGGTCTTAGCCCAGTAACTAGTTGCTTATTGGCAGTTTTGGGCCATTTCCTATCTCTTTCAATCTCCCTACCTTAAAACCCGCTTTAGAGCGGTTTTGCGCTTGTAACAGACTCAGCACAGCTCCTTGTGGTGTCCTGCAGAGTCTTACAAGCAGCAGTGAGCGAAAGAGGGACTTTAACAGATTATAAGTATTTTTTTTCTGATTTCCTACCAGCAACTGTTTAGTCTCACCGAAAAGCGAGTTTTCTAACTATCTGAGTTCTGCAAAGTTTGTTTTTCTGCATTTGTCTGCATTTTTTGTGTTTTGCACTTTAAAAGGTGTTTTTGCCTTGTTTAATTGTTGTAGGCAACACATTCAAGTGTGCTAGCCGATCTAAAGCATTTACTGTATTCCTGTGCCTAGTTTCTGTGGTTAAGTGAAAAAAAAAAGAAAAAAACAATATCCTTGTTTTCCGCCTTTTCTGAGCTAGAATAGTCCAGTTTTCAGGTATTGCTGAATTCTAGGCTGTGTCATAGTTCCTGTGTTGCCCATATCCTTACTTAGATAGGAGGAAGCTTCTTTGTTCACCAGTGAGAGTGGGGAGCTCTGAGCAGCCTATCTGTCCCTGGAGGAGTGATCTCAGCCCAGTAACTAGTTGCTTATTGGCCATTTTGGGACATTTCCTATCTCTTTCAAACTCCCTGCCTTAAAACCTGCTTTAGCGTGGTTTTGCGTGATTTTGCGCTTTGCGCAACGTTGCGCAATGTAGAGCAGCGCCGTTTAAGCAGTTTTTTAACAATTCCCGGCTCCACAAAGTCTGCTCTTCAATTTTCCCTTAGAACTAGTCAAACTTTCAAAGTAAGCACTCAACTCTCATTCTACAGCCCAGCACTTGCTCAAATTTCTCAGTAAGCACTAACAAACTTTAGCACTACACCCCCTTATACTATCCGGAAGTACAAGGTTCCCTATTCGTCCATTCCAGTCAGTCAATAAACCAGTTCTTTAAACTATCCAGGCATGTCCAAAGCGTAGTTTCAGGTATGCTCTCCATTCCAGCTGGTCAATCTGGGAATCTTGAGGCAATGTTACAATTGCCTTATGTACACAGACAACCCCCCTCCTTCTTCCAACAAACTCAACTATTTGTGAGAGATGCAACTATACATCCAAACTGGAGGCCGAGCTCTCTCAACCCAGAACTGGCACAGTCAGTCAGGAGGAGAAGGAAACCACTCGCACCACACAACCAGTCTCACATAGACCAAACGCACCAGCAAACAAGACACACAAACTCACAAAAACATACTCCGAGGCTCTAAATAAAAATCTGCCAAAGCAGCAGAGACCTCCAAAGCAGACACCCAAGCAACCGCTCCCCCACAACAACTTACACGGATCACATACTTCACGAAGTCAGTGTGCCACACAGTCGCAGCCCCTAAGGCTAAATAACACACCTAATACGCTAGTAATTGGAGACTCTACTGTCAGGCACACTGATGTCCCACTCACCAGACTGAACAAGGAGAGGGTCACTGTAAGCTGCCTGTCGGGAGCCAGGATCCGCCACATAACACAGGCACTTGGGTCACTCCACAGCAGGTACAAATATGACTCTGTCATTGTCCATGTTGGTGTGAATGACCTAAGATGTACCTCCCTGGACTACATGAAAAGAGACACAGAGGAGCTCTCTGATCATGTAGCCCAGGCCGGTATGACCCTAACCCTGAGTAGCATATTGCCCTCACCAAGAATGATGCCGCAGTATAAAGACAAAATTATCAATTTTAACAATTGGCTAAGCTATTGGTGTCATTCAAAGGGGATCCAGTGTCTGTCAGGCTGGGATGACATGCTAGACAAGCCACGTTGCTTCACCAGGGACGGCTTGCACCTGTCACCCTTAGGCTTTCGAATACTGGCTAAGGCTCTTGCCATCCCCATAGTGCCTTTTTTAGGCAAGGTTCAAAAGACAAACCCACCTCCATAGACAATACCAGAAACAAAAAACTAAGGGTAATGCTACTCAACGCCAGAAGTCTAAACCTCAAGATGCACGCACTCGAGGCACTCCTCAGTATGGAGAAAATCGATATCTGTGCAGTAACAGAAACCTGGTTCAAGGCTCCAGAGAGCACCCCAGCACTACCAGGATTCAACTCATACCATTCATTTTGGCCCCAGAACTCGGAAAGGAATACTAAAGGCGGGGGAGTATCCATTTTCATCAAGGATACCCACACCTCCAGGTTAGTGGCACTGCATGAGGCAACAGAAACCATCCATGTGCAACTAACAGTAGGTAAAACTGCTTTTCAGTTCATAGCCTGCTACAGATCACCCACCTTGTCTCAGGATCCTCACGCGGCATTCCTGAGAACATTGGAGAATATGAAGGTCTCACCAAACACCATGATATTGGGGGATTTCAACTACCCAAACATTGACTGGGAAAACTACTCAAGTCCCAACTATTTTGCCCAATGGTTCCTGGAGTTTATAAACTCAAATGCCATGGAACAATTGGTCAGCACTCCCACAAGAGGTGACAACATATTGGACTTGGTCATCACCAACATGGGGGCTCAATGTTCCACACCAGAGGTAAATCCCTCATTGGTAAGATCAGACCATAAACTTATCACAATGGACATCCACATCCCGACCCCACCCCCAGCCAAGGAAACCACTGAGAAAAATTTCTCAAAAGCAAACTTCACACTTCTCAAGACTGAGGAGGAAACTATTACAAGACAAGGCAAAATCCCAAAAAGGGAAGGCATCCTTGATCAGTACTAGCAAGAAACTTTGATCCCTCATAAAATCATCAAAGGACAGCTTAGAAAGAAAAATTGCCAAAGACTCTAAAGATGATCACAAGGCGTTCTTGAGCTACGTCAAAAATCTGGGTGGCAGCTCACAGATCTGCTCTGAGTTGGTGCAAAATGGCACAAAATACACTGAACCCACAGACATTGCCAACATCTTGGCAGATAGGTTCAGTGCAACCTTCACCCCCCACCCCCCCAAAAGGGCCTGTGTCTAGCCCAGAAGAATGCAGTCCCCCAAAAATCACAGATGTACAGGTGAAAGCAGCCCTCTCCAAATTCAAAAACACAGCATCAATGGGACCAGATGGCATCCCAGGCTGTGTCTTACACGAGTTCCAAAACTAACTAAACCCTCACATAAATTCACTGTTCCAACTCAGCCTTACCACAGGCTATGTACTCAAAGAATGGCGTACAGCAACAGTGATCCCGCTCCACAAAGGTGGCGCCACAACGGATCCAGGGAACTATCGCCCTATAAGCCTGACTAGCCTGGTCTGCAAGGCTATGGAGCGCATCATCATGGATCTCATAAACAAAGACATTGGGAACCTCCAAACACTGGACCCCACCCAATTCGGCTTTGTTAAGGGCAGATCTTGCCTCTTAAACCAAGTTGACTTCTTCGAAACAATTATCAAAACCTTAGATGAGGGAAAGGTAGTCCACACAGCCTACCTAGACCTCGCAAAGGCCTTCGACACAATACCCCACTCTGGTATTCATAAATAAGCTTACCAGCTTAAATATCAACCCATATGTACAAGATGTGTTGCAAACTGGCTCAGGGATAGAACTCACATGGTCAGAGTCGCGGGTGCCATGTCTGACTCTAAACCAGTTACAAGTGGCGTCCCACAGGGATCAGTCCTGGGACCCTTCTTGTTCGGTATATACTTCTCTGAGGTACAGGCAAACACGGGAGGACTGTGGCTGACCAAGTACGCAGACGATTGCAAACTGGGAGCCATAATCAACTCTCCGGCTGACACAAGCATCCTCCAGAAGGGCCTTACGGAGACGGAAAGCTGGTGTCAGAACCATGGCCTCAAGCTAAATACAAAAAAATGCATAGTCATCCCTTTTGGGAAAAACAAAGTGCCCACAAACTACCATATAGGAGGTAATCCACTAATTATGGAAGAAGTAATCAGGGATCTAGGGACCCAAGTAGATAGTAACCTCTCCTTTGACAATCACATTGCCAAAGTGGTTAGAAAAACCTTCTATATAGCCCACCTAATCACGAAAGGATTCACATCTAGAACTAGAGAGGTCATTGTGCCCCTCTACTCATCGCTCATCAGGCCCAAACTGAGTACAATACCCCATTTGGGATGTACATTACCCGACACC
The DNA here is from genome assembly GCF_019279795.1 of Protopterus annectens. Classification (NCBI taxonomy): domain Eukaryota; kingdom Metazoa; phylum Chordata; order Ceratodontiformes; family Protopteridae; genus Protopterus; species Protopterus annectens. Next base: position 301,496,022 of record NC_056745.1, read on the forward strand.
AGCAACAGCTGGAGAGACCTCAAAAATACCTCACCAAGAGGATCGTGGGCCTCAAACAGATGCCCTATGCAGCTCGACTAAAGAAACTCCAGCTCTACTCAGTTGCTTACCGCCTACTAAGAGGTGATCTCTGCCTGACATGTCTAACCCGGAATTGTTGGACATGCTCCACCTCAAGAAAACCAGATCCATTAGAGCTACACGCTCCAGGGACTTAAACCATAGCACAACAATACATAGGACATGCTGGAAGGACAGATTCATATCCCAAAGGCTTCCTGCGCTCTGGAATAGAATCCCAGTCCATGTTAGGCAGAGCACCTCGCTGACCCTCTTCAAGAGAAATCTTAATGAGTGGATGGGAAATCGTAAATTTGCTCCTGGGATCACTTCTATGGCCCTGCTGGACAGAGGCTCAGGAATCTAGTCTAAAAGGGAGGCGAAAGCCAGCACATTCTGGCTAGGCTTATAAATGCCCTAGGGCAGATAGCCTAGTACCTACCTATGAACCTATAAAAACTTTGCCCCATTCTTCTTCTGGGAGAGGTTGAATAGCCCTGATGCTTAAAAGAGAGAGAACCTGCTTTTGAGCCTCTGCCATCTGATTTGGGGTTGGTAAGGAGTGGAAGTGGAATCTGTATCCTTGGGAAACTATAATTAGAACCCATTTGTCCTGGGTAATGAGCTCCCTATTTTTTGCATGCAGGGCGATCTTTCCCACTAAAGGAACAGTCAGTTATCAGGGCTTGGAAGGTTTACAGTTAAGTCACTGACAGTTTACCATAGGGGGGAGTCTTACTACTCCCTGCTTTGGAAGTGGGAGCCCCCCACTGCTTAGTCCTGTGAGCACCCTGGGACTGAAGCCTGGGTGTTCTGCTGGTTCTGGGTTTGGACTGAGAAGGCCTGGAAGAGGCAGGAAAGAATCAATTCTTAGACAGCTAATGCCTAATAAATCTGGGAGGCTGTACTTGCAGGAAATCTTTAACAGTTTGCATAGATTTAGCTTTTTCCTCCATCTTTTTAAGTACTTCTGTTTTGTTGCCAAACAGGCGGTCTTGGTTTAAGGGAGCATCCAGTACTTTAGCATTAACATGGTCTGATAAAGATTGCTCCTTAAGCCAAGCATGCCTTCTAAGTACAGACCCAGTGACAGCAGCCCTGCAAGATGCCTCTAATGAATCAAAACCACATTGCAAAGTATGTTTTCCCACTTGTTCAGCAGAATCCATTAAATCCTGTAATTCTTTATTTTCAGCACAGTCAGGAATCAACATAATTTTCTGTTTAAGCAATCCAATAATATGCTGCTGATACTTCAACATATGCAACTGGCAGTTTAAGGCCCTAATGGCTAACGTTGCAGAAGTGTATACCTTCTTACCCCATCTATCCAGCACCCTGGAATCTCTATCAAAGGGGGTAGGATTTTTGGCAGTAGTGGCCTTAATGCCCTTGGGTCCCTGTGAAATGGTCTCTGGATCCGCAGTAGGATTTTTAAAGAGGACCTTGTGAAAGTCAGGTACCCTGTAATACCTATCAGGTTTTAAGGGAGCAGGAGGTAAAGTGTCAGGGGCCAGGCTAGATTCCAAGAAGGCATCTCCTACAATGTCCAGTACAGGACAGATAGCTAAAGGCCTGTGTTGAGGCAGGAATAAGAATTCCCTAAGCCTCTTTTTGGAGTCAGAGAAATCCTGGCTTTCCCAGCAGAAATGCTCACCAAGAGTATGCAAGGTTTCACCAAAAGAGAAATCCTCTGGAGGGGAAGCAGAGGGAATGGAGTCCTCTGCATCAGAATCCTCATAGGTAGATAAGAGCAAATCTTGGTAATCAGAAAAAACAAAAATTTCAGAATCCTGATCAGAAGAGTCAGAAGGAAAATTAGTTCTAGGTCTCTTAGAGGGAGAAGGGTGGCTTCCCCTGATTAGAGTAATAAGGTCTTCAGCCATTCTTATCATTTGTTTTTTAGGTATAGGGACCTGACCATGCAGTCTGGGTGTCGGTTTTCTAGGCATGGATCAAGTTTTAGGCCTTGAAGAAGAAGATGGCGTTGGTTTAATATGCAAGTCAGTAGGCCTGAATACACCCTCAGAAGCCGGTGCCTGCACAGCTGCTCCGGACCCATCCAAGGTAGAGACATCCGTAGGTTCCACAGTCGAAAAAGTATCTTGCGGCATACCGGACTCCGAATGGGTCTCAGTAGAGGCCTGCAAATCTGAAGTAGTGGATATCAAGGGCTGTGAAAGCACCTCACTGACTACCGGCGAACTGGCGACTAGCTTAGGAGAAGCGTCGTCGGCATTTTGGACCTATGCGGTCTGTCTCTGTCTCTATCTTTGTGTTTGTTTTCGGAATGTCGGTAGTCAGGTGGCTTACCGAAGCCATTTCTGGATAATTGAACAGAGTACCAAAATATTTAGATATGAAAATGAACAGACGACGAACAGTACGAGGTTTGAATAAGGCACAAAACCGACAGAGAGGTACGTCGTGGTCTAAGCCTAGGCAAGAAATGCAGTACGAATGAAAATCTTTATGAAGTATTTGCTTTCCACAAGAAATACAATTGTTAACTTTTACTGACATCAGTTTAGAGCAAGAAAAAGGTTCCCCAACAGGGTACTCAGCTTAATTGAAGACTTCGGATCTGAAACTCGAAAACGAAAATTTCAGGAGTTGGCCGACCAGCACTTGCGAACTGCATCTGCTTCGGGCACAGCACGGCAAGAAAGACAGATGTAATGGAGTCGGCTGCATGCTTTATACCCCTGACTACCTGACGTCATGGAAGATAAAAACAAAAAAAAAGCTTCACAGCACCAGGTATAAGAAATATAAAATGGTTTTAATATAAATATTCAAGTTTTACACAACAAAGCTTTCAGATAAAAATCCTACATCAGTGTCATCAGTTTTTATCCGAAAGCTTTGCTGTGTAAAACTTGAATATTTATATTAAAACCGTTTTATATTTCTTATACCTGGTGTTGTGAAGCTGTTTTTTTCTTTTTGATACTTGAATGTTTTACATCTTCACTTTATCTCAGTGGTGCTTTTTTCTGTTTTTGTCATAGAAGATGAGACAGCATCCGACGCAGGACCCAAGACTTTGATAATTAGGCCGACTGAGGGCTACCTGCAAGCAGATAACCCAAATGTGATGACTGCAACAGTGAAACACGAAGAATATCTATGGTTATGGTAAGATTTTACACAATTATTCTTTATTTTATTTTGAAATGACAGAACTGCACTAGTTGATTAGCTAAGTAGCGGGAGAGAGAATCATACAAGCAAAATTTGGAGGCAGTACAAGGAGGAAGACATACATAAAATGACAGATGAAAATAAACAGCAATGTACACTACAGTATACTCAGTTATAAAAGATTAAAGTCACTACCACAATTTTAACAAAAAATCACAGCTGTTGTAAATGTCAATAAAATTAGAGATTTTTTTGGCCTCCCTTAGACCTCACTGTTACTGGCTTGGCCCCCAGTACCCAACATCCATGACAGAGGTCTACCAACTACTCTCCAACCCCTGGACTTGTTCTTTCTTTGCCGGGGCCAACTGTGGACATCCTGGGGAACTGGCTCATCTGTGCTTCTATCTGGGTGGGTTATGACCTTGTATCGCTGTTTGACATGAGCTACTAACTGAACCCAGGCCAGCTAGGCCATAGTCAGGGATTTATTCCTCTATGCCACAGAAGTGGCCTAAAATCAGAGATTTTTAAGTTTTGTTTCTTATCTGTAACTGTTCTACACAACCTCAGAATTAATATAAAGAGTGTGTACCATAGACTACTGCTTAGAAATAATGCCAAAACTGGAATACACACACACACTTTCTCACACATCTTGCACATATTATATCTTACAAACTGTATTTTCTAACATAAGAGACAAAGTATCTGAAATACCAATTACCACAGATGTTCCATTTTAGCAGTGAGTAACATGACTGATGTGGGAGAAGTATCATCAGACATAAATGGCTATGCACAGCTTAATCAAAACATTGGCAGTACATTTCATTTTCATCTTTTACACATGATGCATATGGCTTTCCTTTGATGTTCACAGCAATTTACATGGTGGCACATTTCATGTTCTGGTCCTAGTATAAAGAAGCACAATTCAAACCCATCTGCTCATTACTGTAAATAGCAGCACAAGTAAAGTACTTACTTTCTCACTGAGAAAAGGCTCCACATTAGGTACAACTCCAGTTGCACTGACAACAAAGTCACAGCCATATGTCTTCCCACTGGTGAGACGCACATACACAGGCCAGACTTCTAAAGTAAAAATGCCAATAACAAACTTCCAGCATTAACAGCACAATACATTTAGTACTTAAACATTTACAGTAAACTCTCAGTTAACTGGAACTCAAGCAACCGGCAAAAAAAAAAATCGGAGAAATACAATACAATTTTCATGTGTTGTACTTTCTGTTTTCCCCCCGCAGAAACATACCTTACATTTTTAGAGTTTTAGCATTTTAAAATGGATAACAGGAATAAATGAGCAAGTCAAACCAAACAAATAGTACAGGGTACAGTATTAGTCAGGCCTATTTGTAATAGTAGCTCTCAAGCAACCAGAAACTACAGTTATCCGGCATCTACCAATCCCCAATCCCCAATCCCCATGAGTGCTGGTTAACTGCGAGTTTACTATAACAGTCAAAGCATTTAAACAATCAATTTCTGTTCAGCAGCAAATGCTCATTAAAACAAACATTTAGATACCAAATGTCCAACAACATTCATAATTCTCTGATTATATGGGGGTCAAGAAGCTACTACAGAACCTCCAGAAATCCTGTCACATTCTTCCCCAAATTTTGCTATGTAAAACTGCTGTTACTGCTAGATGAGAAATTCTTTGTCTGAAGTCTGCAGTGTAAATGTACCACTGCGTGCGGCGGCGCGCACACACACAAACACACACACTAACTTCTGAAAAAAATTAGACTGAGCCTGGCTCCAAGATGTAGAGGGATGATGCCCTGACTATGACCCAAAAGACCTAAAGTCAGTTAACCACTTGTGCACCAGAGGAGCCATGGAGGGGTGGACTGGCATGAGCAACAGTTCTCTTATCCTGAATTTAGGGGGAGGGCTGGAAGGCAGACTGGTCCATCGCAATGCCACCACCTACTGCAGAGAAAGATGCACTGGCAAACAGCACAACAGGCCGAGGACATGCTTGCCTCACCCAAGTTCACTTGCATGGTAGCCTTGAGGGGGTGTGGGTGGGAACATACAAACATATATGCCTTGTACAAGGTGCATTGAACCTTCACGTCAGCTGCCTATGGAGGAGTTAGGACATTAATAAAATCACTATTGGGATGCCGTTGAGTGCACAAGCAACTCCAATGGCTGCCTGCCCCTGTGCTGGGGATGACAGTTCAAGGGAATAAATTGGCCAATTCCAGTTGGGAGAGGCTTGGTGGTCAGCAGGCAAGAAAGCAAAAAGCTTAAGAGTCTGTCAAGATTACGCCACCTTTATAAAGACCTAACAGTTAAGCAAGAGGTTCAAGGATGTTACATATCAAAATGTTCACCAGGACTGCTGCCAAGGCAAGTACTATGACCATACATTCTCTCAAAGTCAGTGGCTCATTACACAATGCACACGCTGTTGTCACTAGAAAGACCAGAAGGCTGTGGTTCTATTCCTACAGTAGGAGCTTGGCTTCATGCTACACTATTTATACTGAACTGCAGCATCAGGAGTGGGGCAGTGCTAAAATCCTAAGGTATTGTCCTTCGAATGGACATTAAAAAGTGGTTCTATCAGAGTTGATGGTATCTTAGACGATGTTAAACTATCCCATGATGACTACTATTTACTTCACAATAAAATCTTAAAATCATACATTAAATAAAAACAAAAAAAATACATAAAAAGATTTACCTCAAATGAGTTAACATAATATATATTAAAAATGGAGTCCAAAATACTTGTTTACACTGCCATATTCCATCTGGTCACACACACACACATCTTTAGTTTGCTTCATTCTTTAATCTCTAATTTTAAAGCCAAAGCTCTTTTTTATTTTAAATTCTGTATAATTTCTTTTTATAGTTTTATTGTAGAATAAAACCCCAAACCTCTCAAACCCAGCTCTTTTGTTTCACATGGCTACTTAACTTTCTTTACACGATACACTATTGTTACTGTACAAACCATACAAAAAAAATATATATATTTTTAATAACAGCTCTTTTCCCCTCTATGGCTTTTTTATCATCTATACATGACTAAACTACATCTTATCACGTTTCCTCAACATCTAAATATTTAACTAGCTGCATATGTGCTTCATTTGTGCCTCATAGGAGATTCTTCAGTGTGCAAGGGGCCAAAAGAAATCCTATACTTTGTTTTTTTTTTACTCATCTTTTTTTCATTTGTGTACAGCTTCCTGAATTTCTAAGCTTAAAGTAGTCCACGGTTTCAAAATAACACTTCCTTACAATGTCTATGGCATACACCATCCATTAAAGCACATAACTACTCTCTGTTACGTTCAGTCCTCTATTCTTCTCCACTCTGTACAACAAACCAACTTTTAATGGGGGTTAAACTGGGATCCACACATCAATTACCTCTTTCTCTAAACACTGCAATATACATTATACACCTACATCATAATTCACCATTCCTAACTTTTCCCACCCAGTAAATGTATTTTTATCATCCTTGCATAGGTCTTTAGTTTAGGTAATATTAAATCTAAGCTATCAGTGGACAGTTATGCAACAGAACAGTCCTTAGAGTAATTAGGAAAGATGATGAATAAATTACTACTCTGATTAAGACTAGTCTCAATGACCACTCTAGGTATGAACTAGGGATTAGCTTTGACACTCAGCCTCAGAAAATATAAATATAGGGATTAGACACAAAGACTGTGAAGCTCAGAAATCCTCTTGGCAGAAGTAACTGCTGTCAGAAAGTTCATTTTTGGACAGGTATTTCAGGGCTATCAAAGAGGCTGGTTCAAACACAGAAAAGTAAGTTTCTCTGACATGTCCCAAGGTGGACCTGGATCCCATATGGGCAGGGGTCTAAGAAGAAGTTAATTTAAAAAAAAATGTCTTATACACTTTAGTGGTATCAGGGAAAGAGTCTAACCCAAAAGCAAATAGGAAATGGCTGAAAGACAAACTGAATGATGAACAACTATCCAGAATTTAAGATCTCAAAGACAGCCTAATACTGACAGGACAGAAGCACAAAAGAAATCTATGCCATTCTGTACAGCCCAAGAAGAAAAGCAAGTTCACTTGCCTTTGTACTTCATGTATTATGAAGGCTTCTGCGAGGAAAAGAGGATACAGACTTGTTGCATGTCTCGTGTATTCAAATGATATACTCAAGCTGGGTATGAGTTCAAGTCATTCATTGTATGTAAACACATCAGGAGCTGTAACTGGAACATAAATTTCAAACTTCATAATCTGACTGACTGACTTGTTACTTAAAACATTCTTAAATGTGCATCTCCATTCATATCTGTACTCAATCTGGCTGACTATACAAAATGGTACTGATCTTGCACGTGCTCAGTAATTTATATGCAAGTGCAATCTAGTTACAGTGGCTGACTAGGTTCAAGATGCAAACTGATCTACATCCTCTCTCTTTAATTTGTTCAACATGCAATAGGAGAACAAGACATTTTACAAGCTAGATATCACATCAACATTTCAACAAGTTTGAGCTCAAGTCAAAGTCACTGTGTATTTCGGACTGGGTCTGGAAATTCTACCCAATCTCGTCACACAAAAACTTTGAAGGAGTTTAGCAATAGGGACAGTCTCTGGGGATTCCTTCACAATTGGAACTTGGGGGGATTGCATCAGGATTATTTGAAGAAAGTACATTGTCCTCTGGAATTCAAACAGGTGTAGAGTAACTCTGAGAAATAGGCACAGGCAATCTGCTGCGTCACTGGTTCGGAGACTGGTAATATAAGTCTGATTCCTTCTGAAATCTATTCCTTCAGACTGTATGATATAAGATCTCGGTTCTTCACAAATGTTCTTGACAATTCCCACTCAGTTGTATCATTTAGATGTTTGCATTCTCAAAACGTCTTGTCTTAATGCTCTAAGAGGTTTACTGGACTTATTGTAGTACAACTTTTTGACGTTTCTCGAAAGTTCAGTTTTAACAATTCTGTTGTTCTTCTCATTTGGTACTAACTGTTTACTGATCAGAAGAGTTGTTCTAATCTGTATGGACATCAATCTCTGAGCAGGTGAGCCAAGCAAGTCATCTCGAGGAATGTTTCTGAGATGGAGTAAGTTAAGGAAAACATCGGTATTCTATCTCTTGGATTTCTCCAACAAACGTTATGCACTCTGAACTGCATGCTCAGCTAATCAATTAGACTGTGGATACTCAGGACTATGAGTAATATGGACAAAGTCCCAAGACTCAGCAAATTTCTTAAACTGCTGACTTGTAAACTGTGCACCACTGTCAGAAATGACTTTGTGCGGACGGACTACCAGGCACAGAAAAATGCCTCTTTAATTTTATAATGACAGTGCTGGACGTTAAGTTAGGAAGAAGGTCAATTTCAAATCAATTTGAATGAGTCTACTAGCACTAAGTAATGGTGACTATTCCATTCAAAAATATCAGCAGCAACCGTGGCATTTGGTATGAGAGTGGCTACTACTTCTACTGTGTGCATTGGATGATGATGGCTTTTAAGTTCTTTAAGTCTCTTGGATCACTACATATTAGAATATCATCTGAGCTTTTCTTATTAGCTACGACTATGAAGGATACCCATTCAGATGGTTCTTCTACTGGAGTAAGGGCACCTAAATTCGCCATTTTGTCTAGTTCTGCTTTTACTTTATTCTGCATTGCTACTGGAATCTTCCTTGCTGGTCTGACAACTGGGCTTACTTCATGGTTTAACTTCATGGAATATGTGACTGCAAGTTTGCCAAGCTCATCTTTGAAAATATCAGCATATTCAATAAAATATTCTGTGTAAAACTATCGTTGTTAAGACTTGTATGGTGAACCTCTTTATTAAATGAAATCAGCCCCATTCTCAAACTTTGAGGCCTAGCAGTGACTGCATGTGTCTTTTGACTATGTAAAAGTAGAAGTCATAGTTGTTTCCAGCAGTATGGCATGAAAGAACTACTGCACCATCAGTCTGAATCTCTTCATCACCATAAGCAACTAGTTTTGCACACTTTGTTGAATCAATTTTCTTACTAGCTCTTACTTTAGCAACCATTTGAGCTGATATAACATTGCACTTGGATCCAGTATCTACTTTAAGCTCTATAAGTTTCCCATTAATTCATAAAGTACAAAATATTTCACTCTTTGCTACCAACTGAAAGTCTACTGTATTAACTGCTTCATTAATCAGAGACATCATCAACATAAAAACTTTGCTCAGAGCTCTCTATCTGATCTACTTGCATCTTTGGATGCTCTCTTCTAATAAAAGATTGTGCCACTTTAGACTTGCAAAGCCTTTTGAAATTATTCCACTTTTTATATTTGTGACTTTGCCAACCAAATGATAAACACTTTTCTCATTTAAATTCATGACTGCCTCCACAACTGTGACAGTTAACAATAAGATTTATTGTTACATCCTTTGGTTTATATCTCTTTTTCATCTTAACTTTATGTTGTACACTATCAACATTCGCACTGGCAGACACTGCAAGCATGCTTTTCTCATTCATATGCATATTTGTGTGCTTTTCTATAAGCTCATGTACTTGATGAATCTCTATGTCTTTGCTCAAAGTTAATTCACTATCTCAAAGTAAAATCTCACTGCATCATTATTAGCAGCATGCACAAGACCGTCTTTTATCAGCTCATCTTGTAAATCACCAAATCTGCACATTTTTGCTTGATTTCTCAAGTCAGTAATATAGGCTGCTACAGTTTCACCAGGCTTTTGATTTTGTGTGTAAAATATGTGCCTTTTCATTGTAATATTCACTTGCGGGTTAAACATTTCTCTAACTTTACGTTTTAAGCACTCAGGGTCTTCCGGTGTTTCAGCCTGTATCACAATATGGCGGTTCTCCCCCACCCCTGCCTACACAGCAGGTGCATACACAAATGAATGTTCCCTCTCAATGACTTCTTAGCCAGCCAAACTGAGGAGTATAAATGCTTTTGTACATGCATCTTTATTCAGAAAATGCAACCTGTATGAAAATATCATATTCTTGCTCAAACACTCACCAATTCTTATTCTTATTATTATCAAACACCAGCAGTCCAGGTCTGTAAAACCCCCCTGCCATATCAACAAAATTCATTGAAATACAAGCACAGAACAGGTACTTGTAATTATGTTACAGTTGGGCATAAAAATGTCTCTGAAAAGGCTTTATTTCAATACTGCGAAAGAATATTCTTACCATAACCATAGATATCATTCTCTTCCATGTTGCAGGATTCTAAACATAAGGAATCCTCCGCCTGAGGCAACCCGAACGTCCAGCCCATATACAAAAGCTTAGCCTGGCTGCTGTATGGTGCATGGGACATCACACATGGTCCCCATAAACCGCGGGCCATAAATATGACGTCCGCACGCACAGACCTCAGAAATGAATACCCCAGTCAGACAATAGTCTAAGGGTAGCTGATCAGGATTCCATCCAGAAAGGAAAATAACAAACAGGGAGAAGAGGCAGCGGTCCTAAAAGAGGGTAGGAGGAAGGGACAGGAATACTGCAACATGAAAGACAAGCACATCTATGGTTATGGTAAGATATTACACAACTATTCTATGTTCTTCTATTCTCATGTTGCAGTATTCTAAACATGAGGAAGAGTACCAAAGCTCAGCATGTGTTATGGGAGGTGGAAGAAGAGGAACTCTCTATGAATCCATGCAGGATGGCTTTAGTAAAGCCCGTCCTAGCCCTGGAGATATTGCCCAGCATGTTTAGTGAATGTGAGGACTGAAGACCATGTGGCTGCCTCCAGGATAGTGGCTGTATCTAATCCTTTGAAAAAAGGCCTCAGAGGAGGCCACAGCCCTGGTGGAGTGGGCCCTCATAGTGTAAGGAAGGTGTTTTCCATGAAAGGAGTAGCAAAAAGAAATAGTGTTTGAAATCCAAGAAGATAACTGTTTGCTTGGATACAGCTTTTCCCAGAGCCCTGGGTTGAAAGGATACAAACAACTGGTTAGACTTTCTGATGCTCTTAGTCTTATCTAGGTAAAATCTAAGTTGTCTGTGAACATTAAGAGAGTGGAGCACTCTCTCAGTGTCATTTTGTGGGGATGAAAAGAATGTGGGTAAGTGGATGGACTGGTTAAGGGAAATTGCATTGACCACTTTAGACATGAAGGATGGGTTTGTATGAACAGAGAGACTCTATCCTTTTGAAATATCAGGTATGGTGGGATAGCCATGAGCACTTGTAGTTCTTACACCTGTCTGGCCAAAGTTAGGGCTACAAGAAGCACTGTTTTCCAAGTGCACATCTTCAATGTGGCTATAGCTGTTGGCTTGAAGGGGCAGTGGTAAGGAGGGGGATCAGGTTTCCTTGGAGGCCTGATATGAAGTACCCACTTAAGGAAAAGTTTTACCTCAAATCTGGATAACAAAGGTGGATTGAGAGGTAAGCAAGCAGAGGTAGCTGATAAATGCACTTTCACTTATGAATACGAAAGTTCAGAAATGGACTTTCACTGATGAATACGAAAGTTCAGAAATGGACTTTCACTGATGAATACGAAAGTTCAGACGTGAGGAGTTCACACAAATAGGACAAAACCAGAGGTACATTCTGCCTGAAACGTATCTAGTTGCCTGTAAAGACACCAACTGGAGAATCCTTTCCACTTGGATAGGTAGGATCTCCTGGTAGTGGGTTTCCTGGCCTCCTGCAGGAAAGAAAGCAAATCCTCTGAATAAAGGTGTCTAAAAGGGATCAGAAGTTTATCACCCACAGGATTAGTATCAGGGTGTGGATGGACAAGTGATCCCTTCTGTTGTGTGATGAGGTCTACACTGTGGGGTAACATGTGGTGATTACCCTTAGCTAGAGAAAAAAGTAGAGGGGACCAGTGCTACCTTGGCCAAAAGGGAGTCACCAACAAGATTTTTGGCTTGTCCTGTTGAATTTTCAGCAGGACTTTCTGTACAAGAGAGAAGGGGGGGATGCATAAAGAAACATCCCCTTCCAGGAGATTGAGAAGATGTCTACCCTCCAGGCTTGGGGGGGGGGGTTCTTGTGCAGAACAGCTTCAGTTGTCTTTTCTGAGGGGAGGTAAACAGATCTATTTGTGGTGTACCCCACCGGTGGAGTATGCCCAGGAAGACATCCCTGTGCAACATCCATTCGTGATTCTGTGATAATGACCTGCTGACAGCATCTGCCTGAACATTGTTTTGAGATGATTCATAGGATGGTACTAGGCTATCGGCCATAGGGCCTATACAAGCCTAGCCATAACAATTCCCTGGATATTTCTTCCCACAATATTTTCTTCCCTGGACCCCTGTCTAGCAGGGTGACTGACATGATCCCCGGGGAGAATTTCCTATCTCCCATCCAATCGTCAAGGTTCCTTTTGAAGAGGGCCAAGGAGGCGCTCTGCTTGACATGTATGGGAAGTCTATTCCAGAGTATGGGGAGTCTCTGGGTCAGGAACCTATGCCTCCAGCATGTTTTGTTCATTGTGATGACAAGGTTAAGATCCCTGGAGCGTGTGGCTCTGAGGGATTGGGATTTCTTTAAGTGGAGCATGTCCAATAGCTCAGGGTTTGGCATGGCCTTGTATGTTAAAGCAGAGATCGCCTCTGAGTAGACAATACGCCACAGAGTATAGCTGGAGTTTTTTTAGATGGTCAGCATAGGGCATCTGCTTTAGGCCTGTGATTCTTTTAGTGAGGGGTAAGGTTAGATGGGATGTAAACTGCCTGCAGCATCATCTTGGAAAGGGTAGATATTTCTCAAGCTTGGATGGCCAGCATGCAGAGCAAGTATGATTTTGTCCCCCCCTTGTTTGTTGATATACCACAGGACTGTGGTGCTATCTGTAAAGATTCTTAGAAGTTCTGTGAATATGAGGGTGAGGAATGCTTTTAGGGCTAGGATAAGGGCAGTCATTTCCCTGATATTGATATGTTTTTTTTCCAAAGACAGGAGTCCCATTGGCCCTGAACCTTCAGTCCATTCATAGTTGCTCCTCATACCCAGATCTAAAGAATTTGTGTACATCTGCTGTACTGCAGGGAGTGGTTGTAATGATAGTCCTTGACTCAGGTGAATTTGCTGGATCCACCACAAGATCTCTTTCTTGAGACATGAAAGGAATTGTATCTGAAACTCTAGTGCGTAGTCATGCTGGGACCAAGCATTCTTCAGGTACCATTGAAATTTTCTCATGTGTAACCTGGCAAGGGGTAACATGGGAAGCGTGGGTGCCTTCAACCCCAGAAGGTGTAGGAACTCCCTGGCCGAAATGTAGCTGGCTAGGAGTAGGTCCTGGAAACAGGAGGTCAGAGACGTGACCTTTTCTGGTGGAAGAAATGCCTTCATCAAATCTGTTTGTATTCTGCAACCCAGTAACACCTGGTCCTGGGAGGGGAGTAAGTGAGGATTTGAGAGGTTGATTGTGAAACCTAAGCATTCAAGGAGGGAAATCTTGAACTGTAGGTGCCTTAGTAGAGTATTTGGATGATCTGCCTGGATAACAAGATTGTCTAAGTATGGGAAGATTTGAACGCCTTTTGTTCTGCAAAAGGCTATCACAGGAGCTAGGCATTTTGTGAATACTCTTGGTGCAGGGGACAAAACAAAGGGCAAGGCAGTAAACTGAAAGTGCAAATAGTGCACAGCAAAATGCAGGAATTTCCAATAAGATGGGTGGATAGAGATGTGAAGATATGCATCCTTCAGGTCTAAAGTGGCCAGATAAGAGTTGGGGGTGAAGAGCGGAAGAAAGGTTTGGAGGGAGAGCATGTGGAAGGTGGGCACATGGAGGAAAGGGTTTAGAAAAGACAGGTCCAAGATTGGTCTCCATGGGCCATCCTTTCTTGGGACTAGGAAGAGTAAGGAGTAAAACCCTAGGCCTTCCTGTCCTGGAAGGACTCTCTGAATAGTACCATGTCTTACAAGATCTTGAATGACTCAGAGATGAGATGAATTTGGTCCTTTGGGGGAGGTGGTATACATTTTGGGAGAGGCTTTTCCCTCCAGGTCATAAAATATCCTTTTTCCACTAGTGACAAGACGCAGTTGCCTGAGGTGATCTGTTGCCACAGGGAAAGCTAGTGAGACAGGTGGGCAGAAAGGGGAAGATGGAGTGTTACGGTCTTACAGTCATGCATTATTAGGCCTGTCATGAAAGGGCTGTCTTGGAGTAGTTTGAGAGGAGGCAGATCTGGATGAAGAAGGCTTTCTGGCACCTTTTCTGGGTTTGGTGGAAGGTGGAGCGGACGTCTTCCTGACAAATGTGGGTTTAGCAGGATAGCTTCTATGAAACTTAGGCACAGGTGAGACAAAAAGATGTTTAAGGTCCTGCACCTCTTTCCTTTTTTCCTGCAGGTTTTTAAACAGTTCTCCTGACTGCTTTCCAAAGAGAAGGTTATTGTCCAGTGCAGCATCCATGATTTTGCTTTTAAAATCATCAGGAGTACCTACAGTGGGCTGAGGCAGGTGACCTGGCTGATGCTTCTGCAGTATCACAGCTGCATTTTATAGAGTATCTAGTGACCTGTGCAGCTAATGAAAGGGTGCAAGCCACCTGTACCTTGGTGGGAGACTCTGTTTTAGAATTCAGTTGATCCATGGCTTGTGAGACCAGGTCCAAGCCATATTTGACCATATGCATTTGGCAGTTGATGGCTCTGAAGGCCAGTGTGGAAGATGTGTAAATTTTCTTCCCTAACCTATCCATCATTTTAATATCTTTAACCGAAGGGAGCAAAGAAGAAGAGGGAATCTGTCTGGACTGTTTATCTGGAGAGAATGCATTAACAACCGGGTCTGCCATAGGAGGCTTGATAAGGAATTTGAAGTCATCAGGAACTTTATAGAACCTGTATGGTCTTTTAGGGACTGGTGGCTGCGAGTCTGGGGCCCTGGAGGTTGAGGCAAAGGCATCCAAGTAGGCTGGGATCACTGGAGGAATGGCTGAGGAAGAGGGGGATTCCATCTGTACCACTAGTGGACCAGAGTTTATTCTTACCTGAGATGTTTATGGTCACTGTTGATGTAGTCGATTTATTCCCTAGTATTCCACACAAGACGGGCCTGGAGTGGTTAGGTACTTACTTATCTAATGAAGTCCAACTGGGGGCCAAAGTTACTAACTTAATTTTGGAATTTATGGACTTAGTTTTAGAAAATAGCTTCATTCATTTTAAGGAGGAATTTTATCGTCAGAAAAAAGGTGTGGCAATGGGTGCCTCTTGTGCTTCCATGTACGCAAATCTGGTATTATACCAATGGGAAAAGAAATATATTTTTACTAGTACATGATATCAGGATATTTTGTACTATAGGAGATTTCTGGACGACATCTCCTTTATGTGGATGGGAAACGAAGGAAGTTTAATGGAATTTATGGATTACATCAACATGACGACCACATTTTTTAGGTTTACCTATAAGATCAGTAAACATCAACTTGATTATTTAGACATTTCACTGGTTAAGGACTATTCAAATATGTGTTTTCAGTCTAAGATTTACAGGAAAAACACTTTTTCAAATGCATTCCTAAATTATCACAGTGGACATCCCTTCTATCAAAAGAAGGCGATAGTGAAGGGCCAACTAATTAGGGCTTCACGAATGTCCAGCACGGACAAACTCTTCAATGAGGAAGTTTCCATTTTAAAGAGATTCTTTAATGAGAAACAATATCCGGAAGCCCTGGTAGAAGCACTAGTTGTAGAAATTTCTGAGAAGAGGGCAAATAAATATCCCCTTTATTGGGGTGGGGTTAATGAGATGTTACCAAACCCTTCAAAAGACATTCCACAGTCAAAAATAGTTTTATACATACTTTCTCTAACAACTCAGATCAGATCGAGAAGATTATCAAGAAATATTGGCCCATTCTCAGACTTCAGGAAGATCTTAAGGATTCTATGCCCAGTTTCCCCTCTTTTGTTAGGAAAAGGGGCAGGAATTTGAAAGAACTTTTAGAAATTAGGTTAGAGGATCCACAGAATCAGAATAGAAGGAAATTAGGCACTTATCCATGTGGGATGTGCAAGCAATGCCACGCTATGCTGAATTCGGGGTCCTTCTACCTTCCCTCTAGAAGATTTAAGTTCCACTCTAACAAACATTTTAATTGTGGATCTAAGGGCCTAGTCTATCTTGGATGCTGTGTTACGTGCCATGGTTTTTACATTGGGAAAACTGAAAGGGTGTTTAGGAGAAGAGTTTATGAACACTTCAATGACATCAATACAAGGAAGGAAAGTAATGCCTTTTATAAACACTCTTTAACATGTAAGGACATGGACATAAAGTTCATGGTTTTGGAACAGGTACAACCGGATATAAGAGGTGGTAGTTGGGAGTCAAAATTAGAATACCGTGAGCTATTTTGGCAGCTCCGTTTAGACGCTACTAGATACCCAGGTCTGAACGACAACCTTAACATTATTAGTGTTCTGAAATTAAGGCAAGCCCGTCTATAACACAGTTTGGCACAACATGACATTTATTGTTTTATTCACTTTTGAATTTACAAAATTTTATAATAAGATATATGGAATGTTATGTCATACACTTGAAACTTAGAAAAGAAATGTTTTACAATGCTATTCAGTAACTCTAGGTTTTAATTTGGAGTTTTGATTTTATCCCCGATGAAAAAAAGGGGTCACTGCACTTATTTGTGATTATAAAACTATTTTGCAGAATTGTTTTTTGGCACATTTTAACAGTTTGATTTAATTTTATGTTTAACATGGTATCCAGTTGCTGAGATTTTTTTAGAAAATTAATTTTTAATGATAATAAGAATGCATTTTAGAATTTCCTTATATGGTAATTTTCCTGTTGGGAAAGGTTCACAGGAAGTCATGTGATGATTGTGGAAGTATTTAATGTGAATGAACTTCCAGCAATGTTTTTTACCTTGAAAAAGCTCGCAAGTGGTCGAGTGAAAGCGCTTGGAAGATATTGTGGATTTTTACTTTGCCTAGTTATATTAAAGGAGCTCATTGAAGATCTAGCAGCTGTTTGATTTCTTCATCTGCTTATTTTGAAAGCCTTTGTTTACGTGCTTCCAGGTCCTGTGGTGCCAAGTGGTTTTCATTCTTGGTTTGATTCTACATCTGATAGGTATTTCAACCTACTAAAGTCTAATTTGTAATGAATGTCAGTGTCTTAACAAAGATGCCTTAACTTCAGGCCCTTCTGCAAATCGAACACATTTAAGTATTTATAGTTAAACAGACATGGCTTCAAAGCAATGAATGTACTCTGTTCCTGTGTTTAGTGCTTATCTACTGTTTAAAACATTTTTTAGTGTCTCCAACCTAAATAAGTGTGACTAGTAGCTGCAGCACAGCCTAGATACAGGTTTGCTGCATCTGAATCTGTTTGTAGTGACGGTTGTATTCAGACCACATTTTCCAAGCCATCAATGATTGGAAGGGGCCCTTCTGCACCCTTGTGAGAGAAGTGTGCTGATTGGAACTTGTCTGTTGAAGGGTGATTGGACTAGGGCTTAGAGTAAGCACCCTCGTTGGCTCGTTCTTTTGAGTTTTTTAAACTTTTTTAGCTGCTGCTATTTAAGCCCTGCATTTGAGTGGGTTTCTGTTTACCTGCATGTCATGCAGCACTGCCGTGCAATTGTGCGCCATATCTGGACAGATCATTTTGACAAATTTTCCTTTATATACAGCCATAGTACATTAGTGTAGTCCTCATATTTAGTACTTTTTCAGTCTAATTTGTATTGCTAGTGAGTAGTGAGCTGTGACCTATTAAACCACCAGCCAAAACCCCCGTCTGAAATATTCATCTACAGAGTACCTCCTGGATCAGTCCTGAAAGCACCCCCTTTGTGATTACAGCTCTTCAAACCTAGCATTATGGGCAGTTGGACTATCCCTGTTTCTCTTGCCAGCCAGGTTGACTTTGGTCTTCTGAGGCAGTGTACCAACTGCCTCAAGTACACTAACAACCCTCTACTAATAACTCACTCTAGTACAGAGTGCTAAAGATGCATCTACATCTGGAATCTAAAATCCCTGCTCTCTCACACTCGAAACAGTAACACAGATGAGGTAGTCAACCCACCCACCACTACTCAGGCACATAGTACCACTACTCATACACATAGTACGCATCCAACAGATAAATCTACATAAGCGTAGGTACTCTCAAAAAACTTACTAAAGCACCACAGACCTCCAAAACACAAGACTGCTACAACTACCACAGTTCCCATATCACCCAAGATACATAGCAACACTGCTGTCTCACCTACCAAACCCTTTAGGTATAACACTCAAACACCAAATTTTCTTGTCACTGGAGACTCCATAGTGAGACACATAGATGTCCCACAACCAGGTTAGATAAAGAGAAAGTCACGGTCAGCAGCCTGTCCGATGCTAGGATGCGTCAGATCATGCATGTGCTTAGGTGTCTCGCCAACAAGTACCACTGTGACTCCGTCATAGCTCATGTTGGAATGAACGTCCTGAGACATACCTCACTGGACTATATGAAGAGAGACATGATTATGTTCTCTGAGTATGTGTCCCGGGCAGGTATGTCTCTAGCTTTGAGTAGCATATTACCCTCACCTAGAATGATGCCACAGTATAAACAAAAAATGATCAATTTCAATAACTGGCTCAGTTTTTGATGTCATTCAAATGGGATCCAGCTTCTGTCAGCCTGGGATGACATGGTCAACAAACCTCGTTGCTTTGCCAGAGATTGTTTGCACCTGGCACCATTATGCTTTCGGCTGCTAGCAAAGGCTCTTGCCTCCCCCATAGTGTCTATTTTAGGCAAGATCTCAAAAACAAAATTGCTGATGTGAAAATTGCCAATCACAAAGAAAAAAAAAATAAGGGTTATGCTGCTAAATGCTAGGAGCTTAAACCAAAACCTGCACACCCTGGAAAGCACTTCTATCACTTGAAGATGTAGATGTCTGTATAGTCACATAAAACTGGTTCAGGGCTTCAGTGAGTACCCTGGCCTTGCAAGGCTACAATGCCTTCCACAACTTCAGACCGCAAGATGAATATGTAAGAAGCAAAAGAGGTCATGTTTATCTATATTAGAGTCAAATTCACCTCCCGACTAGTTGAACTGGACAAGTTCAGATTACTGTGGGTAAGACCCCCATTCAAGTCATAGCTGGTTATAAGCTGATTATAGATCCCCCTCCATGAATCATGATCCACACACGGCCACTTGAACAAACTAGAGTCAATCCAAATATTACCAAACACTTTGATCATGGGAGATTTCAACTATCCCACCATCAACTATGAAACTTACTCTAGTCCTAACTCCCTTGTGCAAAAGTTCCCTGACTTTGTTAACTCAAATGCCCTGAAACAAATTGTTCAAACCTCAACAAGAGGAACAAATGTACTAGACCTGGTGCTTACCAACATGACAAACAGATGCACCACCGCAACTGTCAGACCCTCATTAGTTAAATCTGACCACAAATCAGTTGCCTTCGAACTGCAGAACTCACAAAGGGAGAAGTCAGACTAAAAAACTTCACCAAGGCAAACTACAGTGGATATAAAAAGTGTACATACCCCTGTTAAAATGCCAGGTTTTTGTAATATAAAAAATGAGACCACAATAAATCATTTCAAAACATTTCTCACCTTTAACGCAACCTATAACCTGTAAAATTCAATTGGTTAGGGGAAACATATAAAAAATAAAAAACCTAATATAAGCTGGTTGCATCAAGTCTGCACACCCTTAAACTAATAATTTGTTGAAGCACCTTTTGATTTAATTACAGCATTCAGTCTTCTTGGGTACACACCTGCCATCAAGTAAAGAGACTCTGATTAACCCCAAATAAAGTTCAGCTGTCCTAGTAGGATTTTCCTGACATTTACTCAATTGCCTGCTACACCAAAAGCCATGGTTCCAGAGAGCTTACAAAGCATCAAAAAGATCTCACTGTTGAAAGGTATCAGTCAGAAGAAGGATACAAAAAAATGTCCACAGCATACCATGGAACACAGTGAAGACAGTCATCATAAAGTGGAGAAAATATGGGACAACAGTGATGCTGCAAAGAACTGGACGTCTCTCCAAAAATGATGAAAAGACCAGATGAAAACTGGTCAGGGAGGGTGCCAAGAGACCTACAGCAACACTAAAGGAGCTGCAGGAATTTCTGTCAAGTACTGGTTGTGTACTACATGTGACAACAATCTCCTGTATTCTCTATATGTCTGGTCTATGGGGTAGGGTTGCAATACGAAAGCCTTTTCTTACACAGAAAAAAACATCCAAGCCCAGCTAAAATTTGCAAAACTATACATTAAGTCTCTCAAAAGCATGTGGGAAAATGTGTTATGGTCTGATGAGGCCAAGGCTGAACTTTTTGGCCACAATTCCAAAAGGTATGTTTGGTGCAAAAGCAACACTTTGCATCACCAAAAGAACACCATCCCCACGGTGAAGCACGGTGATGGCAGAATAATGCTTTGGGATTGCTTTTATTCAGCTGGAACTGGGGCTTTAGTCAAGGGTGGAGGGAATTATGAACAGTTCCAAATACCAGTCACTTTTGGCCCCAAAACTTCAGGCATCTGCTAGAAAGCTGAAGATGAATTTCACCTTTCAGCACGACAGACCCCAAGCATACATCCAAATCAACAAGAGAATGACTTCACCAGAAGAAAATTAAAGTTTTGGAATGGCCCAGCTAGAGCCCAGACCTCAGTCCAACAGAAAATTTGTTGGGTGCTGTGCACTACAGATGCCCTCACAATTTGACAGATTTGGAGCATTTTTGCATGGAAAAGTGAGCAAATATTACCAAGTCAAGATGTGCCATGCTGATAGACTCCTACCCAAGAAGACTGAAAGCTGTAATTAAATCACAAGGTGCTTCAACAAAGTATTAGGGGTATTATGTTATGTAAAAGTCTGAAGAAGCCTACGGGTGAAAGCGCTTACTTATATCTGAATAAACGAAGCAGCTTATTGTATGTGTTTTATTTTTTATATTTTTCCCCTAACAGATTTGTTTGTTTTTCAACTGAATTGTACAGGTTATAGGTCACATTAAAGGTGGGAAAAGTTTTGAAATGATTTATTGTGGTCTCATTTTTTTTATATCACAAAAACCTGGCATTTTAACAGAGGTGTGTACAAGTTGTATATCCACTCTATAACCTCCTAAGGGAAGGTATAAGTGTATTCCAAGACCCACCACCAGCTGGAAGTGGTACCTACACTAACGCCCTGTACAATCACTTGTACAAAGTGTATAGACTTGGCTGTTTCAGACAGAATCAAAGCCAGAGCCACAAATAATAAAAGCCACCCCCTGGTGGACATCCAGCATCAACAAACTTTACAACAAACACAAAGAGTTGCTGCTTAAGAAAATCAGGGCGAGGCCCCAACAATGGAAAAGCACGCTACTCAGCCTCAACATGCAAATAAGACAACATGTCAAATCTTCTAATTGTAACTTTGAGAGAAAACTAACAATTACATCCAAGGATAACCAAAAGACGTTTAATAGCTACGTACATAGCCTAAAAGGCAGGACCCAAGCATGTGCTGAACTAGTGAATAACGATATCACACACACTGAGCCCGTATTGATAGCAAGCCTGCTAGTGGCCAGATTTGGAGAAAATTTCACTCACTTATCCCTTCCAAACTCATCACAAACCTTGCCCTCAACTACCCCCCACATATATGAAGAGCAGGTCATTAAAGCCTTGTTTAAGACAAAAAAGAAAACACAGCCTCTATGGGACCAGATGGCATCCCAGGCTGTCTTCTACACAAACTAAAACATGAACTAGTATCACCATTAAGTACCCTATTCAAGCACAACCTATCCACAGACTTTGTTCCTGCAGAATGGAGAATAGCAACAGTTATTCCCCTCCACAAAGGTGGCTTAGCAACAGACCTGAGGAATTATAGGCCCATAAGTCTGACCAGCCTCATCTGTAAGGCCATAGCGTGTGTCATTATGGACCTCATAAACAAAGACATAGACAGCCTCCAAATGCTGGAGCCAACCCAACTCAGCTTCATCAAGGGCAGATCCTGCCTGTTAAACCTGGTGGATTTCTTCAAAAATGTGACTAGGGACATTGATGAGGGCAAGTCTGTGCACACAGCGTACCTCGACTTGGCAAAGGCCTTTGACACAATCCCACACTCAGCCATTACTGATAGATTTAGCAAATGGAATATAAACCCCTTTGTTGTAAAATGGGTTGACAACTGGCTCACAAACTGGTCACACACTATCAAAATTGGTGACTCCACATCAACCAGCAGACCTGTCATCAGTGGGGTGCCACAATGGTCAGTGCTGGTCCTCCTATATGGTTTAGTATGTACTTCTCAGAAGTTCAGTCTAAAACTAAGAGGCTGTGGCTGATCAAGTCTGCAGATGTTGCAATTATTGAATCCTCAAAGGATGTCAGTATACTTCAGGAGGGTTTTACAAAGACCAACGACTGGTGTCTTAGTCACGGTCTCAAATTGAATGCAAAGAAATTCATCATCATTCTCTTTGGTAAAAAGAATGTCCCTTCACACTATCAAATTAACAACAATACCCTATGTACCTACGAAGTGGTAAGGGATCTGGGATCACAAGTAGACTGCAAACTTAACTTTGACCACCGTGTGTCTACTGTAGTAAGGAAGGCTTTCCATCACCTCTAGAGCAAAGAAGGTTTTAACCCCTCTATACACGTCACTAATCAGGCCCATAATTGAGAACAACACCCCTTTTGGCATGTACCGTACAAAGCACTTGCAGCAATTGGGGAGGCCTCAGAGGTTTCTAACAAAGAAGATCAAGGGACTCCTGCAAGTGCCTTACACAGACAGACTAAAAGTCCTTGTCACTATATTCTGTATTGTATTGACTTCTTGGGGAAGACCTATGCCAGGCTTACAGAGCAATCTCCGATGCAAACCTAATGAATCTGCTGCACATCTGTCAATCAAACGGGACTAGAGCTACCAGTTCCAGGGACCTAAATATGGCCTGTGACTTGAATAGGATGTGCTGGAGGGACAAATCTGTCTCCCAGTGACTGTCACATCTTCGGAATAGGCTGCTAATTCATATGAAGCAGAGCACCTCTATGAAACTGCTCAAAAGGAACCTGGACAAGTGGATGGGGAACCATAAATTCTTCTAGGAATAGCGCCCACAACCCTAATATGCATAGGCGATACGTGAAAAACCAAAACAACACCACAAACTGTTAAATCATTTAATAAAATGTAGGACATAAACGAATAAAACAAAATAAAATGAAGTCCCCTGTTTTTCTTAACGATCAGCGCTTTCAGGAATATCCTTCTTCAGATCGTATAGTGAGATAGGGGAATATTCAATTAAAACCATAAAACGTTAGTATGGAAACAACACCTTCTGTAGGATACATTCAGCTATGAACCAATGAAACTAATCGAAAGGCGGACATTCCTCCTTTACATCCATTTAACTTCCATCCAATCAAAGGTCAGTGTGAAGCCAACACCTTCTCCATAGTCCAATCAACTATAAACCAATGAAGATGGTCGAGAGCGAACACTCTTCCTTTTCATCCAATGGTGGGTCTCCTATTCTTTGGTATAGGTCATATAGGAACAATGGCATTCAAGCATGGTGGCTTGTCCGCTCGCAAGTTAATAATCCACTTAATTTCATTATGTTCTGTAGCATTAGTGATCTCCCCTTGTTTCATACCCAGGAAAGTAGTTTCTAACACTTTGAAATAGAATCAATGAGAAGGAAATTGCATAATATGGCTAGGAAGACAATTCTCGGGGTCTTTATGATGAATATCTCGGCCACTTGTTCAGACTGTTCTGCCTATTATGTAGGCAAAACTGACCAGTGCTTCAAAAACAGAGTTTTGAGACATCTCCGAGATATTCGTCATAAAGACCCCAAGAATTGTCTTGCTAGCCATATTATGCAATTTCCTTCTCATTAATTCTATTTCAAAGTGTTAGAAACTACTTTCCTGGGTATGGAACAAGGGGACATCACTAATGTTGCAGAACGTAATGCAATTAAGTGGATTATTAACTTGTGAGTGGACAAGCCATAAGGCTTGAATGCCATTGTTCCTATATGACCTATACTAAAGAATAGGAGACCCACCATTGGATGAAAAGGAGTGTTCGCTCTTGACCATCTTCATTGGTTTACAGTTGATTGAACCACGGAGAAGGCGTTGGCTTCACATTGACCTTTGATTGGAAGGAAGTTAAATGGATGTAAAGGAGGAATATCCACATTTCGATTAGTTTCATTGGTTCACAGCTGATTGGATCCTAGAGAAGGTGTTGTTTCCATACTAACGTTTGATTGGATGGAAATGGTTTTAATTGAATATTCCTCTATCTCACTATACGATCTGAAGAAGGATATTTCTGAAAGCACTTATCGTTAGGAAAAACAGGAGACTCCATTTTATTTTGTTTCATTCGTTTATGTCCTACATTTTATTAAAGGATTTAACCGTTCCTGGTGGTGTTTTGGTTTTTCACGTATTGTTTGGTTCATACCTTATACACCCTTTGGTAGCTACAAGTATATTTTCTATTTCTCCTATACACAGGAAGTCATTACTAAATACAATCCTGGGTACTGACTAGAGAATCTACAGTATTACACTGGGATGAAACAGCTAGGCTTGAAATAACCTCCAGGTCAATAGCCTAGTAACCTCCTATGATCAAGTCTTTAGGTATACTGAGAACTACATAGGAATAACAGTATTTATCAAGGATGTCACCAAATTAGGATGGATTCTTTGGGACCCTGTATATGAACTCTTGCCCAATCATCCTAAATAAGATTAATTACTACTTCACAGCAAGGCAGAGAAACCCTACATGTCTCTCTTCTGACCATGGCAGCTATCTGTACTTAATCCTCAGCAATTTTCTACTGGGGGAGTTCAACTATCTGTCAATAAACTAGACAACCCACAAAGCTAATATTTGGCCTGCCCAATGCTTCTTTGCCATTATAAATGCCAGCGCCATTGTATAAATAGTTAAGTTAAACATAATCTTACTTGGGGCCCAAATCCCCCTGATCTTCTTCTCACAAATATGGCTACTTTCTGCACACCTTCATATGTATCATCTTCCTTTATTTAATCAAACTACAAATCAGTGATGTACTCCTTTAAAACAGATGGTACCTCCCTGAAAATACCCTGTGTTAGGGACTTTTGAAAGACAAACCTTCAATTCACTGATAACCTAAATATTCCATTGTAATTCTCCTATCATGGATGTCACTGTTAAAGCTGTTGCTTATACCTCTGACTTCTCCTCCACCTTAAACAGTTGCATTGTTACGGCAGTTCCTGTTCACACCATTCATAATTAGAAATTTAGAAACAAGCCATCATAGTGAAATGCCTGTATAAAAGCACTATATAGCAAAACTAATTAATTACTGCTTAAAATAGGTGCCATTCTACATATCTTAGCAAAGAGCTTACAAGTACCAGTACGGAACTCATAGCTAAATATAAACCCCACAAATACTAACCACTTTGACCCAAAGGAAAGTACAGTTGTGAAAGCAAACTTACCATAACAGTAGATGCTGTAACGATCATTGCTGCAGTAGCCTAAGGTACATGGGTTATATCCTGATAAGGATTTAACAGCCAGGGCACCTTCCACATGCCCAGTTAGTCAGCTCAAGTTGAGATGACTAAAAATCAGGTATTGGCATGAAAGCCTGTCAGACCTTTCATGCCAAGACAGGACAATGCTAGGAATATAAAAAAGGCCAAACTCTGGCATAAAAACCATGCAAAAATAAAGGGAATGAAGAAAGAAAGCAGCTACTAAAGTAGTGATCATTCAATCATTCAAACATCTACCGTTGTATCAAGTTTACTTACACAACTGTACTATGTTCATCATTATGATTACTATGCAGTAGTCCAGTCGATATGGGAAGATTACCATGGCGTAAAAGAAGTGGGAAGAGGAGGAGGAGAGCCTAACAGCCCCTGGAGAATTGTCTTAGCAAAGCCTATTCTAGATCTGGAGAAAGAATGTATTTTAAAGTGCTTTATAAAAGTGAGCACAAAAGACCAGGTTGCTGCATCTAGATTATTTCTATAATCAAATCTTTTCCAAAAAGCCACCAATGAAGCCAAGTCCCTGGTGCAGTGAATCTTGACCTTGTTAAATGGTTTGTTGTGGTGAGTATAACAAAAGGAATAGCATGAAACAACCATTTTGAAATAGTTTGCTTAGACACAGGTTGCCCTCTTTTCTTACCCTACCAAGAAATGAACACTTGATCAGAAAACTATGTGCCTAAAATTTGGAAAAAAATCTTATAAACTATAAAATGTATAGCCTACCCCTGCACAAATGTGACTCCTCTACTGATGGCTCAAATTACAGGCCAGTAGCCATTCTGTTTACTCCTATCCAAAGTCTTAGGAAAATGTGCCCAAACCAACAATTTACTAAGCCCTACATAATGTAGTTTTCGGCCATACCATAGCACTACAAGAGCTCTATTTAGCTTTGCTACCACCAACCGTAACAGGAATGCAGGGAACAGCAACACTTTTCCTTAATTTGTCAAAAGCTTTTGACACCATGCCTCAATAAAAACTACTCTACAAATTCTCCTCTACAGAACTACAATACTCATTGCTCACTTGGTTCAACAGCTACCCCAGCAACAGATTTCAAGCCATAAAATGGGAAAATTACTTCTCTCGATTTCTCCCAGTGCATACAGGGGTGTCTCAAGGTTCTATTTTGGTCCCTTGCTATTCAACGTTCTTATAAATGACCTACAAACTCCACGTAAACATGCTACCATTACTCAGTATGCTAATTATTCCTCACTCATCTGCACTGCCAAAACTCTATAACAACTTCAAACTCAAACACAAGAATCCTTCAATTCCATTGAAACATGCATTCAGGCAAAGGCAATAATGCTCTTCTAACCTGACAATATACTAAAACAACTATTCCCATTATAAGTGTCCAAGTTGTTCTCAAAAATATATCAGCTTCCACTCTACTCCTTACCATACTTCCACACAAAACCATCTCCTCCCTCACACAAATAATTATTACTTTTCCATCTCCTCCTCTCTGTTTCAGCTCAACCCTCTGCACCTTTTTAATCCTAAAATTATTTCCACTACTGCTAAGACACTTGCTCTTAAACAAATAGTAGACCTTCCAGAATACCCTCAATCCAAACCAAAACACACTAAAATAACTTCCTTCAATAACCTCGTCTTAGCTGGAGACATTCAACCCAACCCCGGACTAACCCACCCACAAATAACAATTACCCTCCTCTTCCTCTAACCTTTCACCCCCCTACAATACTCTTAAAGTTTTCAAACTCAATTCCTACAGTCTCAACAACAAAGCACAGCAGTTTCAAGCATGGCTGAGTCATAACCAACCTGACATTGTAGCCATCTCTGAAACATGGATCAAACCCCACATCTCTGACTCTGAAATCCTACCCTCTGGATTTCACACTCTTAGATGTGACCACCCAAAGAAAAATGGTGGCAGCGTTGCATTAATCTATTCCAATCTACTTACCTTAATTCCCCTACCAAACCCCATTCCTAAATGTGCCAATGCAGAACTAACAATTGGTCTATTAAAAATGAATAATCACAAAAGCCTCTGTATCATCGCCCTTTATATCCCACCCGGAAATTACATCTCAATCCTTGAAGACATACTCCAATGGGCCTCAGCTGAAATTAACCTTGCAAACATCGACTGGTGTAAAATCAACAGTCCCATACCCTCCCTGTCCATTAACCTCTTTAACTTTACTCAAGTAACCAAACTCCATCACCAAACCAAATAAAACAAATCCCCCAGGATCCACTCTTGACTGGATCTTAGTCACCCATCCAAATAAAATTACCAACTCTGGCACCATCCTTAACTCTATCAGTGCCCACCTCCCAGCTTTCAATTACCGTGCAACCACCTCCCATCCACACCAACATCAATATACTCAGACCAACAACCTTAGTAAATCTGACCCCAATACCTTCTCTAACTATCTCAAACAAATGAATTGGAACATTGTAAAAACCCTTCCACTCGATAAAGCCATAGACCACTTTAATTCTACTTTCCTAGATACTCTAAATTCCCTAGCTCCACCAAGGGAAAAAAGAATAAAAACTGTAACTGCCCCTTGGCTAACCAAAGAAACAAAGCAAATTATGCATCAAGGAGACAAATCCTGGAAGCTTTACCAAAAGAATAAACTTCCCGAAACCCTTCTTCAATATACACAGCTCCATAACTTTGCAAAAAAACAAATTTTCAAAGACAATAAAATCCTACTACACTAAGCTCCAGTGCAACCATCCCCAAAACTTTATGCTTTTTTGGAACTCCATAAACTCACTCCTCAACCCAGGCTCCAAAAATAACCCCTGTCCGGACCCAAGTAAATCTGACCTCGAATTAGTCTCACTATTCAAGTCTTTCTTTATAGAGTCAATATCCGACCTAACAAAAATTTTCCCAACAACGACCCATCTCTCCTACATTCCACCTCATCTAAGTCCCCAAATAATTTCCCCCTATGTTTGAGCTCAAACCTGTCTCCACTAACTACATAAAAAGACTTCTATCCAAACCTAAACCCTGCTCCAATGCACCCAACATCCCCTCTTCCTTTCTCAAGTCTGCTGTCAATGGTATAGCTCTCCCAATTAGTACCCTAATTAATAGAGCCATAAAGGAATCCTATGTCCCTAAACTCTGTTGTTCCGCCTTTATTCTTCCTCTCCACAAGGGAGGCAAAAACACTAATATTTCAAACTTTCATCCTATATCTCTTCTCTCTCCAGTCTCCAAAATCCTAGAAAAATGCCTCCACCTCCAACTTATGCCTTTTCTGACTAAAAACCAACTTCTTACCCCTACCCAACATGGCTTCTGACCAGGATATAGCACCATAACAGCTCTACTCTCATTCTTAGAAACTGTCAATCAAGCCCGAGATTCTGGGAACTTGGTATCCACAGTGCTCCTCGATCTTTCTAAAGCATTCAATACTGTTTCCCATCAGCATCTTCTAAGTCACTTCTCAAACCTAAATCTCTCTGAAAACACTCTTTCCTGGTTCTCAAGCTATCTGTCAGATAGATCTCAGGCTGTGAAAAGGAAAAAAGGCACCTCACCTTTCTTACCCACTCCTACCGGAGTACCACAGGGTTCCATCCTCAGACCAATGCAGTTTAATATCTTTATCAATAACTTTCACTCTGCTATTCCTAATGCCAAAGTCATCCAGTATGCAGATGACTCTACACTTGTCTGCTCTGCCTCTAACCTCCCAGAACTCCTATCTAAAACTCAGACTGCCTTCTCAACTACTGAGATCTGGATGCTCCAAAATCACCTTTCTTTCAATGCTAACAAATCTAAAATACTACTATTCACACCCTCAAAATCTTTCTCTTTCGATAAATATTCCCTCCAAGTCCTTAGCCAAAGCAACTCTCCAATCGAAGTTGTTCCCTTTGCCAAACTACCGGTATAACTACAGACAAACACCTCAAGTTCGACATCCATATTCAGCAAAATATAAAGAAAACCCACCAAACACTAGGTACGGTATACAGGAACAACCACTTCCTCTTTACTTCTACCAGGCATACTCTGGTCTACTCTTACCTCCTTTCCTCCATTCTGTAAGTCACCCTGCTACTAAGTAGCCTATCCTCTTCCATCACTTCCAAACTTGAAAGCTGTTATAAAAAAATTTCTAAATTTGCCACCAAAGCCAAACATTCCACTCGTCATTGTGTTACCCTCCAATCCCTCAACTGGTTAGAATTCACAAATTACCAGGACTTCCTCCAGCTCACTACAGCACATGGACTAATATTTAATCTAACCAAATGCCCTGCTCTAACTAACATCCTTCCCCCATACACCATCTCAGATCTGAACACCAAAACTTTATTACTGTCCTCAAACCTAAACGTTCTGCTGGACAACTTCTCTCCTTCTCCTTAGGTAAGAAATGGAACTCTCTCCCTTCCACACTAAGGGCAATGTCAAACACAAACAACGTCAAAACTCAGCTTTACATCGACCTCTCCTCCAAATGGAAATGTAACTGCATTCTCCCTACCTAGAACTTGTTAATAAACGCCCCTGGGAGAGTATCCTCCCGAGTTCCTAAACACCTTATAGCTGGCTATAACCTTCTTTAGCTAATTCCCATATGATCTCTCACACTCTGTAAATAGCTTTTGACTTTAACTGTGTGAATTTATTAAAATGTATCTGCACAATATTTTTCCACTATGGGCAATAATGCTCACACTTTGTATTATTTGATATATATTTGCACTTGTACTTTTATTTTTATTAGATACTGTGGTGGTGGTGCTGCGGTAGCATTGTCGGCTCACAGTAAGACGTCCTGTTCGATTCTTAGCTAGAGCATCTTCTGTGTGGAGACATGCGTGAATGGGCGTACCTTCATTGAAGGTTGTGCGTCAGAGCTGGCAACTCGGCATGTAAAAATCTACTGCCAATCATTAGAGGACCGGAGTTCTGCTGTGGCGACCCCTAACCGGGAAAAGCCGAAAGACACAACAACTTTTATTTTCATTAGACTGCTATCTTTACTGTAATCTGTTTCATGGAGCTTTTCTCCCTGGGCCTGCACTGAAAACGGGCTCTCTGGGTCCAATGGACTTCCCCAGTAATCAAACTGGAAATAAATAAACAGTATTTGCTTTGATAGTCTAGCACATATATCAGCTACACTCTCAGAGACCTAATCAGCACATTCTTATTCCTTTATAATCTACCATATAGGTTGTCTGATTATGTTCTACTGCTCTTTGATAACCCCAAACATTCCCAGAGGCAGTTGTCTCTAAATGCCCTATATACCGGAATAAGGAATCCTTTTAAATATCTATGAGACAATGCAAAAGCTCAGATTTTATTTTTCATAATAACTTAAATTTTCATATCCATAGCTGCCCTTGGTATATTTCTGCTATACTCTCTCCAATGTACTCATACTTGTTTTCTTACAAGATTTCCAAATTATTATTCCACACTACAGTATCTAACTTACAAATGGATTTCATTTCAGATTCCTAGACTTCATAAATCTTTTTTATACAACCTATAGTTTGATAACAGTCATTAACCAAACTGGTTGATATGATCAGAAAAACTCAAAGCCAGATCTACCTGTATGTCATGTCCTTAAATGAATCTTCAATCACTGTTTGCTGTATTAAATATTCACCCTTCAATCTATGTCACCCAAATCTCATATACTTAGTTTTCAATATATTTATCAGCATATTATTATCCTGTGCCCAAAATGGTCAACTTATCAAGTTCTTTTGCAGACATGCCCTGTCTGTAAAAGATATAATCAGTTTACCTATTTTCAGGTCATATGGATACAGACTATAGAAAACCTAAGATGAAAAAGATAAATCTGACTATAATTATATACTGGTATAGTAATTAAGGAAATGTAACTTTATTCACAGATTATGATATTTTATGCAACATTATAAGACAGTTCAAGTCTGTAAACATGCAAGAAAGTACAGCTGTGTACACTTACCATAAATGTAGATGTTCGAGTGTATTCAATGTTGCAGTCATCACACTTGGGTTATCTGCCTGCAGTCGGCCCGAATACCAGTGACTTAGTATTTCTGTGTCGGTTGCTGTCGCTCCAGGACTGACGTCAGGTCATCAGGGGGTATATATAAACAGACAGCCAACATAATTACATCAGTTTTTCTTGCCCCAAATGTCAGGAGCACCTCCCCCCAATAGGGAGCTAAGTTATGGTGGGGAAAACACCACCAGTAAAAAGTAAATACCAATACCAATACCAATACCAATACCCCTGGAGGGGGTGAGTAAAAGAGAGAGAGAGAGCCAAGGGTGCTGGAGGGAGGGAAACCAGGACTGCAACAGTGAATACACTCGAGCATCTACATTTATGGTAAGTGTACTATGTTCTTCGTGCTTCACTGTTGCGGTCATCACACTTGGATTGATTCCCAAAGCTGAAAAAGGGTTGAGGCAGTCAAGAAGAATTGGGGCTGGCTTGTATGCCCTGCAGGACTGCTGTTGTAAAATCCACCCTGGATGTGGAAAAGATAGGCAGGTGGTAATCCTTGGTGAAGGTGTGTACAGAACTCCAGGTAGCAGCTTCCAGGATGTCCCTGGTAGTGACTCCCCTGAGGAATGCTGTAGAGGTAGAAGTTGCCCTAGTGGAATGCGTTCTGACCCCCTGAAGGGTTGGTTTCCCATGGTACTTGTAGCAGAATCCATTAGGAGACTGTTTGTTTTGAAATGGTCTTGCCCTCTGTCCCTGGTGCAAAGCTGACTAGTAACTGGTCTTATTTCACGAAGGGCTTAGTCCTATCAAAGCAGAATCTGAGCTGTCTCTGCATGTCCAAGGAGTGCAGGATCCTTTCCCCTTTATTTTGAGGATTAGGGAAGAAGGTTGGCAAATTAATAGACTGGTTGGGGGCCATACTGGACACCACTTTAGGCATACTTAGTCCTGAGGGAAACCCTGTCAGTATGGAAAATAATGAAGGGTTCCACAGCCATAAGTGCTTGTAGCTCAGACACTCTAGCTGAAGTGATGGCCAGAAGCAAGGCTGTTTTCCAAGAGAGGAATTTTAACTCTGCTGACGCTGCAGGCTCAACGGAGGGTAGCGTGAATTTTTCCAGTACAATGTTATGGTCCCAAGCAGGGGTGGGTGCTCTCCTAGGTTGTCTGCCCCACTCAGGAACTGTTTGATAACAGGATGAGAGAAAAGAGGTGGCTCACTGTTGTAATGAGCCAAAATGGCAGAGGCATGGATCTTAATGGAGGAGAAAGATAGGTCTCTGTGGAGTAGGTCTGCTAGGTAATCCAGGATTAGAGGTAAGAAGGGCAGTCCTGTGTCCTCTCTTTTAGACTGAATGCAGGAACAATACCTTTTCCACTTATCAGCACAAGATTTCCTTGTACTGGGTCTTCTGGCTTCAAGAATGACGTCCAGTACCTGCTTGTTTAGGCTGGTCACTGGGGGAGAATTTAAGGAATGAGCCAGGCTGCAAGATTCATGGTTTGCAGTTGAGGATGCAAGATCTGTCCCCCCTGCAGAGTGAGGAGGGTTGGGATCTGGGGTAGGTGCCAGGGTTGCACCGGTGACAGGCTGCACAGTAGTGGGTACCAGTGCGGGCATGGCCAGTCTGAGGCAATCAGGATTGTTCTTGGTTTGTCATGCCTTATTTTGAGTAATATTTTTGAGAGAAGAGGCAGAGGGGGGAATGCATAGATTGAGAGGTTTTTCCACTGGAAGGATAGGGCATCCACTTTCCAGGGCTTGCTGTGAGGTGTCCTGGAGCAGAATTTGCTGAGCTGGTGATTGCAGGGGGAGGCAAATAGGTCCACCTCTGGAGTCCCCCATTTCTGGATTACAATACTGAAGGTGCTGGGGTCTAATTGCCACTCATGTGGGTCTAGGAGATTTCTGCTTAAGTTGTCTGCCAGATAGTTTTGTTTGCCTGGCAGGAATTGAGCTTGCAGATGAATCTGCATGTCCAAGGCCGTGTTCCACAGTGCCATGGCTAGCCTGCAGATTGGGTAAGAGTGTGTTCCCCCCTGCCTGTTTATGTACCACATAACTGTGGTGTTGTCTGTTTTTATCAGCAGGGGTCCTGATGATAGTAGGTACCTGAAAGCTGTCAGAGTGTGCTGAAAAGCTAGCATCTCTTTTTGGTTGATGTGCAGATGAGATTGACTTGGGCTCCAGTGGCCCTGAATGCACTTGTCGTCCAGGTGTGCCCACCCAGGCATAGTCTGATGTGTCTGTGGTTAGGGTGTGGGTGGCAAGGGGTTGAGTAAAGGAAAGTCCCTTGTTGTGGTTGCATGCTGCTGCCCACCAAAGAAACTCTGTCCTTAAGACAAGGTATGACAGGAATGACTGTTTCCAAGTCTTGAGAATGTTGGCACCAAAGACTTTTTAAGTACCATTGAAGTTTCCTCATATGCAGTCTGGCATATGGAATTAGTAGGATGCAAGAGGCCATGAACCCTAGGGCCTGCAGGATTTTCCCTGTGGATAGTTGGGTTCTGCTGGCCATATGAGCAAAGTAGCCTGTCAGATAGGCTTGTTTTTCTGGAGTAAGGAATGCCATCTGGGATGTTGTGTCCAAGCTTGCTCCCAGGAATACAATATTTTGACTGGGGACTAGTTTTGATTTCTTTTCATTGATAGTGTACCCCAGGTAGGTTAGAAGGTTCTTTACAAATGTCAGGTGCTCCAACAGCTGTTCCTGTCTGTCTGCCTGAATCAGGCAATCGTCCAAGTACGGGTAAATTTGAATTTTTCTCTGTCTGCAATAAGCAATGGCTGGGGCCAAGCATTTTGTGAATTCTCTGGGAGCAGTGGATAAGCCAAAGGAACTGCAGAGAACTGATAATGCACAAATCCTGCCCTGAAACGTAGATATTTCCTGCATGAGTCCCTGATAGGGATGTGCAGATAGGCTTCTTTAAGGTCTAGGGTGGCTAACCAGACATCTTTGGGCAGCACAGGAAGAAGCTGCTGAAGGATGAGCATTTTGAGTTTAGGTACCACCAGGAAGGTGTTTAGAGTGGAAAGATCTAGGATTGGGCGCCAAGTGCCCTGTTGTCTGGGTACCAGGAAAAGTCTGGAATAGAACCCTTGACCTATCTGTTCTGCCGGAACAGGCTGAATTGCCCTTATGGAGAGACGGGATAGAATTTGGTTTTGTGCCTCTGCTCACTGGCTTGGAGGAAGGTCTGGATACCCTTTTGGGGTTGGCAGTGAGTGAAAGTAAAATTTGTACCCCTGGATTACAATGTTGAGGACCCATCGGTCCTTGGTGATGGAGGTCCATTTTTTTGCATGATAGGTAAGTTTTCCTCCTAGGGGCACAAGCAGTTGGGCAGAGGTGAGGAGAGGAAAAGAGAAGTCATTGTGAATTCTTTCTGTAAGGGGTGGCTTAGCACTCCCTGTTTTTGAAGTGGAGGTACTCCATTGCTTACATCTCTGCATACCCTGAGACTGGAGTCTGGGGGTCTGTTTCCCCTGGGTCTAGTTTGAGATGGCCTTGAGGGGGCAGGAAAGGACCAATGTTTCGAGGGTCAATGCCTACTGAATCTAGGAGGCTGCACTTGCAAGAAATCTTTGTCTGCATAGATTTAGCCTTTTCTTCCATCATTTTTAGAACCTCTTCTGCTTTGGTGCAAAACAGATTGTCCTTGTTCAAAGGAGCGTCTAGTAATTTTGACTTGACATGGTGTGGCAAAGTCTGCTCCTTAAGCCAAGCATGCCTTCTCAGTACAGAACCAGTGACTGCTGCCCTGCAAGATGCTTCTAGTGCATCAAAACCACATTGCAAAGTATGCTTGCTGACTTGGCTTGCAGAAAGCATAACCTCTTGTAATTCTTTATTTTCTGCACAGTCTGTAAAGGCAGCTAATTTTTGCTTAATTTGTGTCTTTCGGCTTTTGCCGGTTAGGGGTCGCCACAGCGGAACTCCGGTCCGCTAATGATTAGCAGTAGATTTTTATGTGCTGGCTTGCCGGGCCTAACGCACAACCTTCAACGAAGGAACGCCCATTCACGCATGTCACCACACAGAAGACGCTCTGAGGATTGAACGGGCAACATCTGTGAGGTGACAACGCTACCGCAGCACCACCACAAGTTCCATAATATGTTGCTGGTATTTCAGCATGTGAAACTGGCAATTTAATGCCCTAATAGCGAGAGTTGCAGAGGTGTATACGTTTTTTTTTACCCCATCTGTCTAAAGCTCTGGAATCCCTGTCTGAAGGAGTGGGATTCTTAGCTACAGTTGCTTTTATACCTTTAGGCCCCTGGGAAATGACCTCTGGGTCAGCAGTAGGATTTTTGAAAAGAAATTTGTGAGAGTCAGGGACTCTGTAGTACCTGTCTTATTTTCTTGGAGCAGGGAGTAAAGTATCAGAAGTTAGGCTGGATTCCATAAAAACATCATCCACAACATCCAGTACTGGAGGTATTGCTAAAGGTCTATGTTGTGGCAAATCTAGAAATTCTCCGAGTCTCTTTTTGGACTGAGGATAGTCTTGGCATTCCCAGTGGAAATGCTCTCTTAAAGCATGTAGGGTTTCACCAAAAGAAAAATCCTCTGGAGGGGAAGCAGAGGGAATGGATTCCTCTGCATCTGAATCCTCATAAGCAGATAAAGGCATGTCTTCATATTCAGAAACCTCAGAGTCGTCGAACTCTTGGTCTGTTAAAGCTGCTGGGGACAGGTCTCTTTTTCTCTTAGCAGGAGAAGGCTGGCTTCCCCTAATCAACATAATCAGGTCTTCTGCCATTTTAAGCATTTGATGTTGTGGCAAGGAAACAGGTGCTTGAGTTTGGGTCATCGTTTTTTTTTAGGTGTAGCTCGTATTCTTGGCCTTAAAAATGTGGTAGTTTCAGACAGAACTGAAGATGCGAAAGAAGTCATTGGTTTGTGTCGAGAACTGGTAGTGCAAAGAACTTCCTCAGAAGCCGGTGCCAGCACAGTGGCTCCAGACCCATCCAAGGTAGAGACATCCGCAAGTTCCACAGTCAAAGAAGAGTCTCGCAGCATAGTAGACTCCGAACGGGTCTCGGTAGTGGCCTGCGAATCCATCAAAGTGGGCATCAGGGGCTGTGAAAGCACCTCACTGAGTACCAGCGAACTGGTGACTAGCTTAACAGAAGCTTCATCGGCAGTTTTGGACCTGTGCGGTGTCTGTCTGTCGTTATCTTTACATTTTTTTGGAAGATCAGTAGTCAGATGGCTTACCGAAGCCATTTCAGAATACGGAGATCAAGAGCGAAAGTATTTAGTGACAATAAGGGCCTGATGATGAATAGTTCGGGTGTTGAACAAAGCACAAAACCAACAGTGAGGTATGTCGTGGTCTGGGCCTAAACAGGTGATGCAGTAAGAGTGGAAATCTCGGTGTGGTATTTGCTTTCCACAGGCAAGACCAATTGTTAACTTTTTCTGGCATTGGTTAGAACAAGAAAAAAGGATCCCCAATGGGGTACTTGGCTTTAGAAGACTTCAGTATGATTCAAACGAAAACCCAGGTAGCGGCCGATCGGCACTCGTTCGAACTGCTTCTGCCTCGGGCTCCTTGGCAAGAAAGACTGATGTAATGGCATTGGCTGCCTGTTTAGATACCCCTGTCGACCTGACATCAGTCCTGGAGCAACAGCAACCAATGCAGAAATACTAAGTCTCTGGTATTCGGGCAGACTGAAGGCTACCTGCAGGCAGATAACCCAAGTGTGATGACTGCAACAGTGAAACACGAAGAACATCCCTACATTCTCTACAAATGAAGGACAGTATACTTGCACATGAATCAGACATTTTTTTTTTCTCAAAATTTTTTTTATTTTTCAAATACTTTTGAATGAATTCCATAGTATTTATAAATAACATCTTAAATAACTATTCACACTAGTTACATTAGCCTGACAGTATAACAGATCTTAATGTATACATTTACTTTATAAGTATGTCCAATCCATTATCAGAGTGTCTGATCAAGACTTTTCTCCAAGGGTTGTTGATAAATGGCTTTGGATAAATTAATTTCCAATAATGCTGTGGTCTTCAGTAGGCTGCAGAAGTCTTCCAAAGTTGGCACTGTGCTTGTATTCCATCTTCTTGTTATACATTTCCTTGAAATTGCAAGTACAGTCCATACTAGATACATGTTTGACCTATTCAAATGAGAACCTGTGTTCACATTTAATAATACAACAGCTTTAGTTAAATAAAATGATTCATTAAATAAAGTTTGTAGAAAGTTATTAATACCATTCCAAAATGGCTTAATTTTAACACGATCAAAGAAAAGGTGGTTTCAGTCTGCATTGTGTACTTGCTCACATCTCCAACATATTCCTTTTATGAAAGAACTAATTTTACTGATTCTGTCTGGGGTTATGAATGCTCTGTGCAAGCATTTCCAATTAAAAACTTTCCAGCATTGTGTAAAGGATGTATATTTTATCGACAAGAAGATATTTGTTTAATATCTTCAGTTAACTAACTGTATTGAGTGTCCTTTTGTTATATATTTCCAATATTAGGTTTTGGGTGTTATAGTTTATCAACAGTTTGCAAAATTTTGAAATACTGCTTCCCATGTCAAAGTCATTATATATGATTTCATATATGTATTTCGTAAATTTAGGTATTTCTTTAAATGAAGAATTCTTAATTATTCTACTTAAATCTTGCGAATATGACAGAATACTCTGTAAAGTTAGCCAGTCCTGTTGTGGAATTTTGTATGTTGTTTTTATTACTTGCATATCTAAAACTTTTAGTTCTTTCATACATTGGAGCCAGCAAACAAATCCTTTCTGTTCCCAGGAATTAATATTATGTCTCTATATATTTTATGTGGAAAGTTCTTTGTGACAATAAATGGTGTTAAAGATCAAAACAGATTTTTAAATCTATACTTGCATTAATAATTTTCCTAAATGAGTCAATGTAATAATTAATCATACGATTTTTAGTGGGTTTCGTTATGCTATATTGCATTCTAATACATATGTGCCATGGCAAATTGTTTTTATCTGTTATTTGAATTTTTTTGTAAATCAAATTCATTTATTGATATTACAGTTAGTAATTCCTTCCAATTTGCAGAATAATTTGGACTTATCCAATCTGAGATTGTTTTAGATACTGATGCTTTTATATACGTTTCTATATCAGGAAAGTTTAATCCTCCATTTTCATGGTCTGATATGATGTAGTAAAGCTATTATGCTTCTTTTGAGAAACCATAAACATGTTATTAGGCATGAATTTATTCTGTTAAGCATATTCCTTTCTGGTAACAGTTGCATTGCCAAGGCTATATATAGGATATCCAATATACAACAAACACTGGATTTTTTGCTATATATATGATCTTGGGCAGTAAAACCATTTTTATTAACTGTAGTCTGTCTTCAAATGTTAATATTATTTTGTTCCATTTTTCCACAGAGATTTTAATTGCATTGATGATATTATTGTAGTTTTTTGAGACTGATTCATTATTATCCTTGCATAACTCAGTTTCCTAGATATTTTAAGGTAGATTCTTATTTCCCTATGATGTGATCCCCTTTAGTCTGTAGTTATTTGTTTTTTTATTTCAAAATAAAAATTTTGATTTTGATTTATTGAAATGGAGTCCTGAAGTCATGTGAAATTTGTCAATTAATATATCTAATTATTCTAATGTTTCTTTTATATTAGATAATGTTAGTAGTATGTCATCAGCAAACAGCATTACTTTAGAATTGTATTGTTCATAAACGTCTATTCCTTTGATTTTTATATTGTTACAAATTGAATCTGCCAATATTTCAATAGCCAGAGCAAATAGAATCGGTGACATGGGACATCCTTGTTTAGTGCCTTTTGTTATATGTACAGATTCAGAGGTAAAAGGACCTAACTTGACATACGCTAAATTATTTGTATATATATTCTTTAGGAGATGAACAAAGGATGCAGGAAATTCACATAGCATTAGGATTTTGAATACATAGTCCCAATTTAGGGAATCAAAGCCTTTCTCTATATCTAAGCAAATTATGAGTGTTTATTTATTAACAAAATCTATAACAGAAATTATCCTTTTAATATTGTCATGTGTAATCAGACCTTTTTTTCAAGGGGATCAGTCATTAAGGGATGCCATCCTTTACTTCCGTACAGTTTTATTGCCCTCTCCTCAGTTTGAAGTTTGGATATTCCTTCCTTAAGGTTCCTCTCTCAAACAACTACACAATGTCACTTCTTAATCTGTACCTTTTAAAATGTGACAGGGTACAGACAAAGTTTAGGACAAAAATAAGTATGGAACAAGACTGCTTACGGCTGCATATGGAGTTCAATTGCATCAATACTGGTTTGATCATTCCATAACAAGAATGTACAGAAATACTTCCATGACTTTCTTGTTCCTCAGAGTGGTATATTTCATAGTTCACCAGCTCATATGGGGTCTCTAGACACCTTGATACTAATTATTTTCAAAAAGCTGTACCTGCATTCTATTAAGGCCTTTATCAATGCATTCCTTTATGTAGGGTAACTCTGACTGGCAAGTGGACAGCGACAGTAATTTACATACATTTTATAGTACTCAAACTAAGAAAAAGGTAGCCCTATACTTGTGAACATGCACAGATCTACTGCAGGAAATTTAAGCATCAGTACAGTTTATGGTCAATTTAAAATCTCAGTTATTTTGTTCTCAAACAACTCTTGTGATTTAGGTTTTGGCAGGCAAGAAAACAGTGGCAATTTACCTTTATCTAACTGTAGTTCAGCATTTTCTGCCTTGTTTCCAGGAAATGATAGTGATTTTGCCTGCTGCTGTAGAAATTCTTGCTGTAAGAAGATCTGTTCAACCTCACACTGGTACTCAACATGGACACTATGAGAAACCTAAACAAAAAGAAAAGAAGTTTACCCACCTTAAATTCACTTATTTTATTTCTTAATCAGGGAAATGGCCTGTGGCCTTTAGACCATTTTTCATCCACATCCAGGACAAAAATATAAAAAAATGGATAATCAGCTCATAAAACAGATAAGCAAGCCTTAATACTATACACAGACAGAGAGAGATAACTGAGGAGAAAAACATCATAAATTAATGCTACTACCATTGTATCTAACAAATTTACCTTAAGAAAAAATACAGAAGCAAACTAGTGTACAACAAAATTTTTCTGAGTAATCACAAGGTTAGAAAGGCATAAAGAGTTAAAACAAAAAAGTAATTTGCAAACACTAGCTACAAACGTGGTTATTTTCTTTGCAACAAAGACAAAAGTGTTCCGTGAACTTAGTTTTTACATAAATTAAGTTCTGTTCATGCCTAACCTGTGAAGGAAACAGATTCCAAGTAGCAATGACAACCTTTAGCAACTAAAAAAATGAAACTTGCAAGAGTTTTAGTTACATCCATTAATTAGGAAACAAAAGATGGGCTTATAGCACCCCAGTTTGTTACCTTAGAAAATGTATCTCACAACAAAAACTGAATCACAAACCCTGCAGTGATGCCTGAAGAAGGTATGGTGCCATCTTACATGAATTTTTTTCAACTCACACATGCAGCTCTGTATTGTTAACTGGACAGTAGCAATACACAAAGGTTATCTGCTTACTTTCTAGTAATACAAGT
Source organism: Protopterus annectens (assembly GCF_019279795.1). Taxonomy (NCBI): domain Eukaryota; kingdom Metazoa; phylum Chordata; order Ceratodontiformes; family Protopteridae; genus Protopterus; species Protopterus annectens. Next base: position 301,537,583 of record NC_056745.1, read on the forward strand.
ACTGCATTTCATTAAATGTCAACAAGTACCAAACTTCTGTTTAACAGATCCAGCTGGGACAGTTTCTTTGAGAACGTTTGTATTACAAGACACTTAAAGCTGATTATGTGCAGCGGTCAAGCTCTGTTTTTTTGTCAGAAATCAGAGGTTAGGCTGTATGTAGATATTTTAGATTATGCAGCCTACCGAATGAGGTCTCATGCATATGCATTACCCTTGCTGGCACTGTGTGAATGGCAGCAGCCATAACTGTTTCAGGACACGATCAAGTTTCATTTGTTTCTCTCTCCACAAATCGGTCCGCAGTGGAAATGCTTACAGGGCTACCGGAGTAGAATGATCATTGTACTTCCTTTAGTATTACTCAAAGCCATTTTCAGATCCTGACTATAATCTGCTTTTAATGGCATTCATTTCACTATTTTTTTTTTTGAACAGCAGTAATCCAGGACTGATAACTGGGGATGTTTCTTTTCTGTGAAGGAAAACACTTCTACCTGCATGCGGCATACAATCCAGTATCCTGAAGGGATTACTTATTTGAAAAGGAAGGCAGCGACAAGAAAACTACCAAAAAAACAAACTTGCATTAGGTTCAAAATAAACATGAGAAATATAGTTAAGAAGTAACAGAAAATACTTAGAGGGGCTTTCAAAGGTTGAAGTATTGCAGAATCAGGGGAATATCACAGAACAAGAGGAGGAGCAAATGCAGTGCGTTAAAGAGAAAATAAGGGAATAGCTGGACAATATCTATGAGTTTAGAAAGATTGCATTTAAGCAACTATATTTTGATAACCCCATAGCACAAAAGCTTTTAACATGAGAACTTAGGCAACAAAACACTGAAAGGGTTGTTGCCAAACTTGGGCAGCCTATAACGAAAAATAACCAGAGATAGGTGGCACCCTTATCCCTGCCTATACAGCCTGTTGTACCCTCTGTACTTTTCCCAGCTACTTACCTTAATATCTCCAAAGGCCCAGACCTGGGCTTATTTCACCCTTGTCTAATTTACTGCTGTCTAAATCTACCTTTTGTAGACTCCCTCTTTGCTGTTACTACCCACTCCTGCCTTATCTGTTGTTCCTTCAGTAGCCAGTACTGCTGATCGATTTCCCCTCTAGCTGCTTCTTTACCTGTTTCTACCTGCTCCGTTTGCCCTGCAGGCTCACTCCGCTCCCCCTACCCTACCCCCATATCCCACCCACCCCCAGTGCTCTCAACCTTATACTTCCTTAACCACACCCCCTTCACTAATCATCCAATACCTTACTCCACCTCATTACACACATATTGCTTACTCCTAATTACTTACTACATCCCACCTCCTAAGTATTTACTAGATCCCACATACTGTTTTCTCTACAAATCACCCCACCCTTTTCCATTCCTTATTGCTTATACTCCTTTTATCTCTGATACATCTTTACACATCCACTTACTATGCCTATCTTCAGCTTACCAAGAAACTCTAATTCATTCCTCTATTTATTAATTCTTAATATTTTACTTGTCTCCCTTATCCTTACTTCCTATGAACACCTAACTTGTACCAATTTTCAACACCCACTAAGACAAACAACTCCTCTCTCTACTCTAAACTCCCTACCCCACAGTAATACAACCTCCTCATCTTCATACCTTCTCCTACATTTTCACAGACTTACACACATTAAATATTTTCAAACCAGAAAACCTTACCCTATTTTTTGTTATCTCACCAAATGTTTGCATAATCCTCAACTGTATCTATTACTACACGGTGACATGCACCTTAACCCATGACCAAGTAATACCATCCTAGATTCCCAATCAGTCCTTCTTACTACATTTCACACTCCCACTATATACAGGGAGGCTGGTACTTCTCCTTATAGAAAAGAGTGTTGGAAGAACACACTATTAGCATATGACAGTATGCATCCTAGATTTATTTTTTCGAATATAATCAAAGGGCAATTCACTAGAATTAACAGAATATGTCAAGATAGTAATGAACGCACTATCCATTTTGACCAACTTGAATCTCTTCTCTTAGATAGAGGCTACAATCAGGATGACATAACGTATATAAAAGACAAATTTGTCAATAATGACGGTTATAAACCAAGGACCATGTATCAACAATATGATGGTAATAGACAATCTGAAACTCAAGAGTATAAACAAATAAGATGTATCATCAGTTACACCAGTGATAACAGATACATCACTGATATCATCAGTAAGAACTGGTCAATATTAACCACTGATGATGAAATAAAAAGTTTAATAGGAAGTAGAGCTACATTTACATACAAAAACATGTTAAATTTAAAAAGAATTTTATGTCATGAAAGGCTCAATGATACAATCACCAAAAGGACACTAGGGGTACTACTCCATGTGGAGGGTGTACTTCTTGTAAATGGGTATCGAAGGACACGACCTTTTCACATCCTGAGCTAACACATGAAGTTGTCATCAAATGCTCAGCAAATTGTGAAGACACCAACATTATTTATTTAGCTACTTGTGGGTCATGCCCCGCATTTTATGTGGGCATGACAACCAGGAGGCTCAGGGATAGGATACAAGAACATCTGTATGCAATAAAGAAGAAAGATAATAAGAATGCACTTTTTAAGCATATTTCTGAACACCCAGATCATACTTTTGTTTTTAAAGTATTACAAAAAAGAGTGCCCAATATAAGAAAAGGTGACAACTTTAATGAATTAGAACATCTAGAGCTAGAATGGATATTCAGAATTAGAGCACACAAGTACCCTGGTCTCAATAGCTATGTCAGCATTAGATCACATCTAAAGAATAGGAAATATCACTAATAGGTGCACCTTATAGTGTCCAAAGTGAATTCCTGATCAAATGATATGAATTCATCAGGATGTTGTTATATATATTTCGACTAAGCCATTATATATATATATTTTTTATTACAGAACGATATGCCCTTCTGTTTTGTATATCTATATTGTGCTGTAAATACAATTTTATTATTTTTGCTATATAGTTGATTGATGACTCTAATCACATATATGTCTTATATAAGTTATGACTTTTTATTTCGCCTCCCTTCTATCACAGGCCTTTTAAGCAACTCTGAATTGACTACTGTTATTTGTCTTTAGGGTAGCAAAAATGGGAAGGAATGAATTTTATTTTATTATTCTATTTGTAAGGCTCATTTTTGATGACTCTTGTTGTTTAAATAATTTTAGAGATATTCCTTATAAAATGATTTTTTGTAAACACACATTATTCTGCTATATCATGAATGTCTTAGTTTGCAGGATATGAATTTTTAGTATAACATGATATACATGGTTCTTTACATATATAATGCATTTCTGGTATATATAATGTGTTTGTTTTTTATATATATTCCTCATTTTGCTTTTTATCATTATGGTTAGTTTTTAAAGTATGTGGTATTTCTGGCGCCCTTATGCATATTGTATATTAATATTCACTGATCATATTTGTTTTTTAAAAAAAAATTTTTTGATATATATAGTATTCATATCATATATATTATGTATATGTTCACACATCTACAACCCTTTGTGCGTGTACATCACGTATAGATACTAATAGATAATTAATTTATCAATAGTTTTTTTGTGTTCATCTCACACATCAGTGTTTAGATATATATATTCCTTTTCTTTATTTTAGATATGTAATGTTTATAAATATCTAGTATACTGTTTTAGCATAAAGCATTTTATACAGACGATGCATGTATACTGAGTATTTCTGGCAGATTGTGGTGATCTCGTTAGGAGATTGGCTTTTACATATTTATAATAGCGATCACCGCTACAACCAGCGGATTATGTTGATGTGAAGCAGGAAGTTACAACGTTTAGCCGCTACTTCATTCATTTCCTAATGCAGGCTATGGATATGTTACGCTGTAAGAATAAACATTGTGATTTTTATTGCGAGTAAAATGGTGAATATGGTGTTGCAGTATTCAACACAATGGGCAGTTTTAAATAGATGTGGTTTTCTTAAAATATGTGTTTTAAATTGGGATTTTAATATCCACTTTAGCGAATGCAATATTGTTTTAATACTGTCTTCTCATCTTAGATATACATACATATATACCTTTAAATAGTGGTTGAATCTAAGAGACTAATGAATTAATTGATTATCTAATTGAGTATTTGATTGATTCATGAAGAGTTGCTGGTTAAGATATAAAAAGGAATGATTCATTGTGATTTTATACTTGTCTGATGAAGCGTGCATTTGGTGGCACGCGAAAGCGCTTACTTTTCTTGGTTTTCAGAAAGAATTAAAGCTTTTACAAATAATCGTGGTGTTTGGTCTACCTCTATTCTTCACTATCGCTGGCTGTTTTGTGATAGACCGACTTTAAGGGACAGGTGTGCTTTTTTGCTTGGATAATTTTGTTTGCTTGGCTTTCACCGGTTCCTACACGATGGAGAATCCAACTGTTGAACTCGACTACCATCCAGAAAGAAATACATTCAATCTGAAATGGACTCAACTGATGGAACAGAAATCTAATCCGTTGCTAGACATGGATATGTCCACACAAGTAAATACAACTGAAACAGGTACTGTAAACTTGCTCAATGACTTTTATCCGTTATACAAAGAACTGGAAAATGACCTATATAAACTGTTTAGATTGATGTGGCAACGCCGCCACTTAGAGGCATGCCTCCACCATAAAGTAGTACCAAGGGGAATGAGGGTACTATGCATGCCCTCGTACGGCAACAGCCACCCTTTGCTATTGAAGAACTGGCAAAAGTTAAATATAGAACTTGGCTATAAGTATATTCAATTAATCATTGACTATTTCTAACCTATTGAGAATGAACTAATTTCAAAAACCGAGTCTCTATTTAAAGACCTAAGTAAGAGATTCAAAGGTGAAATATTCATGAATAAAATTGAAAGTTTAATCAATCAAGTCGGTGCCTATGGTGAACGCCTACAATTACTAAAACTACGTAAATTACGGAGAGATGTTTCGGATTTCTCCAACGGCCAAGTTTTTGTTTGGCCACGATACAATCAGAGGGAAGGACAGCAACGAGTCGAAGTGGCTGAAAGAGAATCCAGAGGAATGGCACATGAAAATGAAGAACATATTTCTTTAACTGACCCAGTGTTATCCGGTGACGCAAACATGGCCAGCACATTAAATACCTTAAGAACTGCGATAGATGTTAGCACACCTCCACCCAATCAGCAAGCTTTATTCAATTCACATGGGCTGGGTGCGAAACCGAAACTACAGCAATCTAATCTTGACTCTTTTTTACCCTTACCTGTGCGTCAACGCAGAGAGTCCAGAGGGAGGTCGACAAGTCACGGAAGACGGAAGAGACACACATCGGGAGAATCGACGAACAAAAGGGGTCGAAGAAAAGACTAAATAATTTGGTTTTCAACTTGTCGGATAGAATTTTGACTGAAACGGACTATCAGCTTTTAAATAGAGGGTTGAGTTTCATCCCAGCTCAGGCTAGTAATGTTTCTACTCTGTTAACTGAACTGCGCTGTTTTACTCGCAATATAGCTTTGGCATTGTTTTTTAATAAATCTAATAATAACAGTAATAGTTTGACTAAGGGAATGAGCACCTTTGAATGTTATAAAAGGAAGAGCATGTTTTCACCGGCTTTACATCCGTATATAGAATGTTTTTTAAAAATTTGCGAAAATGATTTATATAAACACTACAATAATTCTGATATAGGCGCCAGGAAGTTTTTCCACAATGTTTCTAAGGAAGAAAGATTAGCTTTGAACACCTTATCTAATGACAGAACAGTGACCATTAGGCCGGCAGATAAGGGAGGGGGAATTGTCATCCTTAACAAAATAGATTATATTGACTACATGGTCACACTTCTGAATGATGACCTCACATACAAAGAGATAGATAGGAAAATAGTTGACAAGTTAATATATGAAGTACATCATGAACTCTACGATATGATGGTAACTAGGCAAATTAGTCATGATTTTTACTTGTTTCTACTCATTGAACATCCGATGATACCCTATATCAAAGGGTTACCCAAGATGCATAAGGGTATCATACCACCACCCCTACGTCCGATAGTTGTAGGACACCAGTGGGTCACAGAAAACATGTCTATATTTATTGAAAGAAAATTAAGACCTATAGTTAATAACATCAATACTATTTTAAAAGACTCATATCAGTTGATTGATCATCTTAGTAATATACAGGAAAAGGTCTTAGAGAAACATCTACTAGTTACATTAGACGTTAAGAGTCTTTTTACGGCGATACCCAATACATTTGGCCTAGAAGCAATAAGACATATATTAAATGTTTCGAGGATCTACAATAATAGTGAACAAATTTTACTTAATGCTCTATTAGAGATAGTGCTTACCAAGAACGCCATGATGTTCAACAACTCTTACTACTTACAACAGTGGGGGGTGGCCATGGGCACCCCCTGCGCCAACTCATATGCTAATTTGGTTGTATATAAATGGGAGACTACATGTCTATTTACACATATAGCATATCACAAAGTAGTGGCGTACTTTAGGTTTGTGGATGATATACTGCTCATCTGGGATGGAACACCTGAGGAACTTGTAGACTTTATTAAAGACCTGGAAAAGTCTACTGATTTCCTTAGATTTTCCATTGAATACTCATACACAAGTGTCAATTTCCTTGACCTTAACATCAAGAAGGAAAATACAGGGAGGCTGGTTACTTCTCTTTATAGAAAAGAGTGTTGGAAGAACACACTATTAGCATATGACAGTATGCATCCTAGATTTATTTTTTCGAATATAATCAAAGGGCAATTCACTAGAATTAACAGAATATGTCAAGATAGTAATGAACGCACTATCCATTTTGACCAACTTGAATCCCTTCTCTTAGATAGAGGCTACAATCAGGATGACATAACGTATATAAAAGACAAATTTGTCAATAATGACGGTTATAAACCAAGGGCCATGTATCAACAATATGATGGTAATAGACAATCTGAAACTCAAGAGTATAAACAAATAAGATGTATCATCAGTTACACCAGTGATAACAGATACATCACTGATATCATCAGTAAGAACTGGTCAATATTAACCACTGATGATGAAATAAAAAGTTTAATAGGAAGTAGAGCTACATTTACATACAAAAACATGTTAAATTTAAAAAGAATTTTATGTCATGAAAGGCTCAATGATACAATCACCAAAAAGGACACTAGGGGTACTACTCCATGTGGAGGGTGTACTTCTTGTAAATGGGTATCGAAGGACACGACCTTTTCACATCCTGAGCTAACACATGAAGTTGTCATCAAATGCTCAGCAAATTGTGAAGACACCAACATTATTTATTTAGCTACTTGTGGGTCATGCCCCGCATTTTATGTGGGCATGACAACCAGGAGGCTCAGGGATAGGATACAAGAACATCTGTATGCAATAAAGAAGAAAGATAATAAGAATGCACTTTTTAAGCATATTTCTGAACACCCAGATCATACTTTTGTCTTTAAAGTACTACAAAAAAGAGTGCCCAATATAAGAAAAGGTGACAACTTTAATGAATTAGAACATCTAGAGCTAGAATGGATATTCAGAATTAGAGCACACAAGTACCCTGGTCTCAATAGCTATGTCAGCATTAGATCACATCTAAAGAATAGGAAATATCACTAATAGGTGCACCTTATAGTGTCCAAAGTGAATTCCTGATCAAATGAAATGAATTAATCAGGATGTTGTTATATATATTTCGACTAAGCCATTATATATATATATTTTTTATTACAGAACGATATGCCCTTCTGTTTTGTGTATCATCTATATTGTGCTGTAAATACAATTTTATTATTTTTGCTATATAGTTGATTGATGACTCTAATCACATATATGTCTTATATAAGTTATGACTTTTTATTTTGCCTCCCTTCTATCACAGGCCTTTTAAGCAACTCTGAATTGACTACTGTTATTTGTCTTTAGGGTAGCAAAAATGGGAAGGAATGATTTTTATCTTATTCTTCTATTTGTAAGGCTCATTTTTGATGGCTCTTGTTGTTTAAATAATTTTAGAGATATTCCTTATAAAATGATTTTTTGTAAACACACATTATTCTGCTATATCATGAATGTCTTAGTTTGCAGGATATGAATTTTTAGTATAACATGATATACATGGTTCTTTACATATATAATGCATTTCTGGTATATATAATGTGTTTGTTTTTTATATATATTCCTCATTTTGCTTTTTATCATTATGGTTAGTTTTTAAAGTATGTGGTATTTCTGGCGCCCTTATGCATATTGTATATTAATATTCACTGATCATATTTGTTTTTTAAAAAAATTTTTTTTGATATATATAGTATTCATATCATATATATTATGTATATGTTCACACATCTACAACCCTTTGTGCGTGTACATCACGTATAGATACTAATAGATAATTAATTTATCAATAGTTTTTTTGTGTTCATCTCACACATCAGTGTTTAGATATATATATTCCTTTTCTTTATTTTAGATATGTAATGTTTATAAATATCTAGTATACTGTTTTAGCATAAAGCATTTTATACAGACGATGCATGTATACTGAGTATTTCTGGCAGATTGTGGTGATCTCGTTAGGAGATTGGCTTTTACATATTTATAATAGCGATCACCGCTACAACCAGCGGATTATGTTTATGTGAAGCAGGAAGTTACAACGTTTAGCCGCTACTTCATTCATTTCCTAATGCAGGCTATGGATATGTTACGCTGTAAGAATAAACATTGTGATTTTTATTGCGAGTAAAATGGTGAATATGGTGTTGCAGTATTCAACACAATGGGCAGTTTTAAATAGATGTGGTTTTCTTAAAATATGTGTTTTAAATTGGGATTTTAATATCCACTTTAGCGACTGCAATATTGTTTTAATACTGTCTTCTCATCTTAGATATACATACATATATACCTTTAAATAGTGGTTGAATCTAAGAGACTAATGAATTAATTGATTATCTAATTGAGTATTTGATTGATTCATGAAGAGTTGCTGGTTAAGATATAAAAAGGAATGATTCATTGTGATTTTATACTTGTCTGATGAAGCGTGCATTTGGTGGCACGCGAAAGCGCTTACTTTTCTTGGTTTTCAGAAAGAATTAAAGCTTTTACAAATAATCGTGGTGTTTGGTCTACCTCTATTCTTCACATTCTCCTACATTTTCACAGACTTACACACATTAAATATTTTCAAACCAGAAAACCTTACCCTATTTTTTGTTATCTCACCAAATGTTTGCATAATCCTCAACTGTATCTATTACTACACGGTGACATGCACCTTAACCCATGACCAAGTAATACCATCCTAGATTCCCAATCAGTCCTTCTTACTACATTTCACACTCCCACTACTACAACTAACTCACTCTCTATAGCCCACCTCAATATACGGAGTATTAACAATAAAATTACTCAACTGCATTCCCTGCTACACACACATTCTTTTGATATCCTATGTCTAATAGAAACTTGGCTCAAACCAGTAACCAAGGATAATGACATAATTCCACCTGGTTATAACATCCTGAGACTAGACCGCCTGTTCAAGAAAGGTGGTGGGGTGGCAATATTGTATAAATCTAACTTACAAGTTACCTCACTAGATATACAACCTCCCTCACCCAGCAATGCTGAAAATTTGATCTCTAAGCTCCAGATAAATCCTAATAAAGCCTTGTACATTATTTGCTCCTATATCCCCCCAGGTAATAACATTAACACTGTTGAAAACACCCTTAGCTGGCTTTCTACATCCTTCCCACAAGAAACCATACTGCTAGGTGATTTTAACATTGATTAGAATTGTTGTACTCCTCCTAAACCTACCACTCATATAAACCTTTATGGCTTCCATCAAACCATTACCTCCCCCACTAGAAACCATAAACCTAGCAACAAACAAAGCATCTTAGACTGGATATTAGTGAACAGTAATCCCCTTACCTACAAAACAAATGTACTTTCTGATGATATTAGTGATCACTCACTTACCTTTATTACTAGACAGAAAAACCTTTATTCCCAACCCATTAACCTATAGAATAACTCGTAGCAAGAACAATCTAGACCTAGTTAGCTACCAAGCTGAGCTCAAAGCCTGTAACTGGTCACCCCTAAAATACCTGCCTCTTGATGAAGCCATCTCTTACTTTAATAAGACATTCTTGAAATTCTAGACCACCATGCCCCCTCCTGCAGGGTCAGAACTAGGAACAAACCTGCTCCCTGGCTCTCAAAAGAGACCCGGCAGAAAATACTCCTGAGAAATAAAATCTAGGACAAATGGAGAACTTAGAAATTTGACAAAAAAATTAATACTCCTTGACAAAAAAAACTATTACCTAAAATTCCAACAAACCCAAAATTAAAACCCTCAAAAATTCTGGTAAGGCATAAATAAACTACTCCATCCTGGACATGGTAAAATTCCCACCCCTTCTAATTTTACTCAGACTTCACCCAACCAAATTGCTGACACTTTTAACAAATTATTTTCTGAAACAGTGCAATCTTTAGCAAAGACCCTTTCACATACTAACACTACTGAGCCAATCTCTCATCAATAAATCCCCTGTATTTCAGCTCCAGCCAGTTCCAACATCTTTTATCCTTTGCCTACTTCGTAAACTCAAACCATGTACTCCTTCAGCTGATGCCATTCCTGCTGAATATTTACAGATGACAGCTGAAGCACTTGCCTATCCTATTTCTATTCTAATACACAGAACCATTACAGAGGGTACTATCCCAGCCCTCTGGAAAGTCTCTCATATTATCCCCACTGCATAAGGGAGGTAACTCAAAAGACCTATCAAAATTCCATCCCATAGCCCTTCCACTCTCCATTAGCAAAAATTATGGAGAAATGGATCCATCGGCAATTACTTGATTATCTCCTCCAAAATTACCTACTAGCTAATTGCCAACATGGTTTCAGGCCTTTTCATAGCACCACAACTGCACTCTTAACCTTTACTGACTATTAATAAGAATTGTAACAACAACCTACTTTCCTCATCACTCTTCCTAGACCTCTCAAAAGCCTTTGACATGGTTAACCATCAGTTAATGTTAGATATACCTAATTCACTGTCACTTGATACTCAAGCACTGAAATGGTTCAAATCTAGAGAATAGACAACAAGCAGTTCTCTGGGAAAGTAGCTTATCCACTCAACTCCCCATCACTCTGGGAGTCCCACAAGGATCAATCTTGGGACCACTTCTTTTTTCCATTTGTATTAATGATCTGAGTGCTTCCCTTCCCCTAACCACCACCTTACAATATGCCAATGACTCAACACTAATCTGTGCCGCTGACTCCAATACCGAACTGCAGACCAATACCCAAAAAGTTTTTACCTTAGTTGAAAACTTGTTCCACAACTGCCATCTCCTCCTCAACCCTAACAAAACTAAGTTATTATTGTTTACTCCTGCACAAAAGTCTTCCCCTATCTATTTCACAGTTACATCCAAAAATGGAACTATAATAGCACCAGACACAACCACCAAACTTTTGGGTGTAACAACTGACAATGATCTTAACTTTGACTCGCACATTAACTTGACCATTAAATCTGTAAATAGAAAACTTGGCTCCCTATACAGGCTTAAACCCTTTCTTACTCCCTCAGCTAGGACCACTATTGCCCAAACACACCTTATATCCACCCCTCTCTATGTCTCTCCCATCTATTCTAACCTTTCCAAAAGCAATCTGAACAAACTATCAACCTCATATAATAATATAGCTAGATTTGCTACTGGTTCCGCATTTCATACCCATCACTGCCAAAACCTTAAACAACTAGGATGGCTGGAATTACACAATCAGTTTCTTCTTCAGCAAGTTATAATTACCCATAAGATCTTTTATCATCCAATAAACTCTCCCATAATCTAACATTATCAAACCTTATAAAAATCTTACAACATTGCATTCAGCAAGCAAGTTACTAATAGCCTCCATTAAATCCAACAATAAATCTGGGGACTGCCTATTTACTAACTTTGTCGGAACAAGCTGGAACAAACTTCCATCTAATCTTACATCACTTATATCAACACCCCTTTTTAAGAAACAACTAAGAACTTTTCTTCTATCCCAGTGGTTATGCCCTTGTACTAATCCTAAATGACCTGCTTTTCTTTCTTGCCTATCACCTCTATGTCCTTATTACTCTTACCAATTTCCTTTGTACTTTTCGGTATCACCCTGCAAGTATGTGACTTTTTCTAGTAACAAAAAGTACTTCAACTCTTTGTTTCAATAAAATACTTCTACTCCCATTTTCCTTACCAGCTCTGATTCATCTGTTATGCCCTTCTCTGAGGGCTTTCAGTTAACAACTTGTTAGCAGACATACCCCTATGTACCTCCTTATTCTACCTCTCAGTGATATCCTGTTGTAATTCTGCTTAGTTAAGAAGTTTTTAGGCTAAACAAATTGTCAAATTTTGTTCTCAATGAAAATGTCTTGTATTCTTTCTCACTTGGCTACACCTATGTATTGGAGCTGTTTTTCTCCAATTTGTTGCTAATATATTGTTGTTTTTTGCTTAATTTAGATTCAATTTAACATATTAGAAATTTAATTATGCTTTAACTATGTAATTTTGGAGCTTTTCTCCCCGGGCCTCTACTGAAAATGGACATATATCCAGTTGGACTAGCCTGGTCAACAAATGTAAAATAAAATAAAATAAATAAATAAATAAATCCTGTACATGTTTTAGAGATATTCTAGAAATTTTATGAAAATTTCTATAAAACAGAGAAATGTGGAAATCAAGAAAGAGTACAAATGACAATATTTATGGAAGACATAATTATGCCAAAATTAGAGGTAGATAAGGCATAATAACTAACAATTAGGATAGGAGAGGATGAGATAAAGACAGTAATATATAATCAATCTTCAGGAAAATCTCCATGAACAGGTGGCATTCCTGTGGAAGTTTGGAAATTTGGAGGGAAGAAGGTGTTTAACAGTATTTTAATAAGAGGGGCAGCACCAAGATCTTGGAAGAAAGCTGTGGTGGCTGTGTTACCTAAAGATGGCAAAGACCCCACAGACTCAGCTTCAAATAGGCCCATTTCAATTTTAAACCATGATTATAAAGTTTAGCTAGCTAAAAGAATTGCAAAGGAGTTGCCAGAGTTGATAGACATGGATCAGTGTGGTTTTCTGGAGGGAAGGCAAACATTTGGCAACACTGACAGAATGATCCAGAAGGAAGCAGAATGTAATGATGGTGGGTTTTGATACAGAGAAAGCATATGATAGAGTAAGCTGTGATTTTATGAGTAGTGTATTGGAATCACTTGCATTTCCTGATACAATAATGAGGTTTACTGGAGGAATACATGAAGGATTACAGGCAAGAATTAAAATGGAAGGGTTCCTCTCAGATAACCTGTGTTTGAACAGAGGAACAAGGCAGGGATGTCTTCCTTCCCCTTTGTTATTTGCTTTATATTTAGAGCCATTGGCAATCCCCTTTCCTATTTGCTTTATATTTGAGGCCATTATCAAAAAGGGACTTGGAAACACAAGGATATAACTGGTATGGTAATCAAGGAAAACTGGCTTTATTTGCATATAATATTATTTTGTACCTGATAAATCCAGAAAAAGGACATCTCAGTGTTGTGGAACATTTTGAGGCAGTTTCAAGTATTTTCGGGATATAAAATTATTGAAGCTAAAACAAATGCTATAGCTGTAAATTATGTACCCTCACATGACTTTGTTCAGCAATACCTATATTTAAGGGAACATGACAAAATGAAGTATTTAGGAGTATGGATTAAAAAGACTTCTTTTAGTAGCTAAGGATATGTGGGAAGAGACTAAACAAAAGATAATACAAAAACTGAGAAACTGGAAACTCTTATTTATGGGTATGGATAGTAAGATACAAGCAGTGAAAATATTTTTAGTACCCTTTAGTCCTATACACAGGTCAGGCATACTCTTATAAACTCCAGGTGAAGTTGTGGATAATAATTAATAAAGAATTGAAGAAATTTATCTTGAAGGAAAAGATGGCAAGTGTTAAGTGAGATAAGTCGATTGTTCCAACAGAACAAGGTGGTTTAGGCTTACCTGATTTGAAGGGATATTTTAGAACTACACAGTTAAGGCTCATATAAATAACATAAGCAGAAGGTTACAATTCAAAGTGGAAAGGAATGATGATGAAGCAAGGGGGAACTTCAAGAGAAAGAAAGAGTGGTATATTGGAAGCAGATCTTAAGGAAAATAACAACAACTATACAGAATATTATATTCATAAACAATCAGAAAGTATTCCAAGAACTAAGCCGATATGAAAAAGGAGATTTTGCCAAAAGGAATGACTGCAAGTAGGGCTACAGAAAATAGGCAAGAGGGAGATGGAATTTATTGGGGTAACTTGGCAAAGGAACCAAGATATTGGGAGCAAATAACAGCAGGAAAGGTAAGAGTGAGATGAGGCCAAGAAGGATTGCAGGCCAGAGACTGCCTTGATCTCAGGCAAACAGGAAGACACAAGTTAATTTTAAGTGAAAGACCTGCTCTGGAAAAGTTTTTAGTTGAATCTAGAACAGGAGCAGCTGTTTAAAAAGGGATAATTAGTAGGGCATATAAAATATTGCATGATGACTAAAATAATTGATCAGAAGAGGCTAGAAAGGATTGGGAAGAGACAGTGGAAAAGAAATTTGCAAGAAAACAATGGGAAGACGTATGTATGGATCTCAAGAGTATGCAACCAAGTCTAGAAGGTTTAGGATTTTTGCTTGGAAGTGTTTGCATAGGTATTTTTATACCCCAAGCAGACTTCAAAGAATTTTTCCTCAGTTAGATAGCAAATGTTGCAAGTGCGATGGAGAAGAAAGAGGTAACAGGGAACATATGTTTTGGTAGTATAATGAGTTGGCAGATTTTAATAATTCCCTACAGAGTACTCTATCAGAAATATAGGGTGAGCAAACGGAAATGATTCTTTTGAGCTGAGATACAGGATCTGAACTGCCTAGAAATAGCAAGGCCTTATTAAGTTTAATTCTGTTGGCTGCCAAATAAATAATTACTAATAAATGGAAATCGAAGTCTAGACCAACTGTATTTGAGGTACTAAATATTATACAAGAACTGGAAGAGGGATCTTTAGAAAAGAGAAGCAGCAAATTACATAGAAGTAAATGGAAATTGTGAGAACAATGCATGCACAATAATGTTCAAGGGGACGAGTGAAGTTTAAGGGAAGCCAGGAATTCAGCAACTTTTTGTAATGTTAGACTCGTGATAGTAGCAAAGAAAATATATGTGATGTATACTGCAATTAAATGAAAAATGTTAAAAAGGTTTGTTTTCTTTCGGTTAATGTATGTCTATGTTTTAAGTTAAAAAAATGAAGAATCACCAGATTCTCTGCTGTAATTTTAAATTGCCCAGACCAAACATCAATAGCTTTTTGGCACCTTATTGTGTACTTTCTTTTAAAAGATGAACACAAGGATATGTTTTGAGAAAGATTATCTTACAAACTTTCAAAAAATTATACCTTTGGCATTTCTCATATAAGTAAGAAACATTGCAAAAGCCTCTTTTGCTTGGAGGGGCAATATCATTATGTAACAGCTTTAAAAACAAATGGATTAAAAACAAAGTATCCGATAGCAGGCTGGCTTTGTGGTTTTAGTGTAATAAAACCCTTACTTCAGCCCAGATGACTCAGTTGCAAACAACTGCCAGGTGCTGGATGAGCCAGGCAGGGAAGTAACGAGACTAATATCCAATGCCAGTTCATTGGTAAATGTCTAAATGCAAGGCTGCAATTTGGGGAGAAGTCCTCATATGCATACACCATGCAGAAAGGAGGACATTTTTGGGAGAGGGTAAACCCAATCAAGCCCAACCAAAGAATTCACTGCATTCCAGCTAAACATAGGAGAATGTGCAGAAACTAAGCTTAGACTAGAAAGGCTCTTCACTACAACTGCCAGCAAGCAAGAAGAGGGAGATAGGTGCACCAACAAAAAAACGTATCCATGCAGTAGCTTTTAGAAACTTGGCCAACTGTGAAAAGAAAGCAGTGATGCTTTTAAAACCGAGTGATGAAGATTGTGGTTTCATACCCTCCATCAGCTCTTTTAAAGCATACGGTGGTCTGAAGATTGCCTAAAGTTGTTAACATCCTTCATTCCACATATTTCTGCAGGAACTGCTAGGGCAAAATGAATCCTGTGCAGACTTCTACATAGGTTTAGGCAACAAAGCTGGGGTAAAACTAAATTACTTAGAAATATTTCTAGTATGTAACTACTCAGAAACATCACTAAATTCCAGCAAACATCTCCAATAAAGCAAAATAATGATAAGTGCTTGACATCCTAAAACCTCATGCAGATTTTGGGGGTGGGAGTTTAAGAATGCCCTGCCATCCAAATCAGTGTTTGAGATGACAGGCAATCGGCCAACAGACAGACTTGAAAATAAGAGTGAGTGAAAATTAACACACACTGCATGAGTTAGACTGTACAGAACAAGAGAGCTGACAGATATGTAGAACCACTACTAAGATTAAGAATACATATGCAAACCCAATTCTGTTTAAAATTATTAGAAGTGAGAGTAGAAAGACTTGATGCTATGTACAGCATTGTTTACGACTGTGAACAATGACTACATGAAAACTATTCACAGCTGATACACTCCGGTGATAGAATAGAGATGTGAATTAGAAGTACAAAAGCAAAGAAAGTTGGGGAAAGTACAGTTGTGTAAAATACTATCATAATAGCAGATGTCCTTCTCTTTATTGCTGCAGCATTTTTTACATAAGGGATTCCCTGCCAAGGGCAGCCCAACGTCCGGCTAGTATACCAAAGTCTTAAAAAAATATAGACGTCATATGTCACATGTATGCTTCCTGCTCAAGTCAAAGGGCATGCATATGATGTAAGAAGGTTCGTATTTCAGAAATGAAAAGCTCCAGGAGGAGCAAAGATTGCTGTGGAAATGACATCCAACTTGTAATGCTTAGTGAAGGCATTAACAGATGTCCAAGTAGAAGACTCAGGGATGGAACTGGTGTCCAGTCCTTTTAAAAAAGCACCAGGTGACGCAACAGCTCTAGTAAAATGAGTCTTAACAGAGGTAGAAAGACATTTACTATGAAATGAATAACAAAAAGATATGGTCTCAGAGATAAAGGAGGCCAAATCTAGAAACCTGGGATGAAAGGAAACAAAGTTGCACAGATTTGTGAACAGCCTTAGTCTTATCCAAGTAATATCTGAGCTGTCTATGTGAATCCAAAGTGTGAAAAAAAAGAAGTTATGTACTCACCATAACGTTCCATGTTTGTTGTCCAACTCACCGTTCATTCTTACAATTATGGGTTCAGAGCCGATCCTCAGACCTGGCTCATGGCAAGAAGGTATCCCACAATGCACTGGTGTAATTCCCCAGATCTTGTTTGCTGCTACTACTGAATGATATGTACACTATATACATATCTACAAACATATACATATCTACATATATCCAAGTCCAAACTACATGTACTGGAAGGAGAAACAAGCTGAGACAAAGAACTCCTGAAAGTAGTAAAAAAATCTACCAGGTCCACAAGGAGTCTTTGGCAGGGGGAAGGAGGGAGGGTTCATAAGAATGAACGGCAAGATGGACAACAAATATGGAACGTTATGGTGAGTACATAACTTACTGCGGTGGTGGTGCTGCGGTAGCGTTGTTGCCTCACAGTAAGACGTTGTCCTGTTCGATTCTCAGCTAGAGCGTCTTCTGGGTGGAGACATGCGTGAATGGGCGTACCTTCGTTGAAGGTTGTGTGTCAGGGCTGGCAATTCAGCACGTAAAAATCTACTGCCAATCATTGGTGGACTGGAGTTCCGCTGTGGTGACCCCTAACTGGGAAAAGCCGAAAGACACAACACAACATGGTGAGTACATAACTTCTTTATGTTATGTTGTCCTATCTTGCCTTCATTCTTACAATTATGGGAGAGCGTCCCTAGCACCTTTACCCTGGGTGGCTCAAGGGAGTACACCTTTAAACACCATGGAACCAAAGGACGCCCTGTCCCTGGAGGCCAAATCCACTTTGTAATGAGTGATAAAAGTATGTGGAGTAGACCAAGTAGCTGCTGCACAAATATTATCCATGGGAATTCTGGCTTGAAAAGCAGATGACATAGCCATTGCTCTAGTGGAATGAGCCTTCACTTTGAAAGAAATCTTTGTGATTTGAGTTATAGAAGAATGCAATACAATTTGAAAGCCAAATGGAAAGAGTAGTTTTTGAGACTGAGGTTCCTTTTTTTGCATCAGAAAAGGATACAAATAATTGGTCAGATTTTCTGAAGTCTTTGGTCCTATGCAAATAGAATCTGAGTTGTCTATGCATGTCCAGTTGATGTAATTTATGCTCTGCCTTGTTGCTATGATTAGGAAAGAAAACTGGAAGTTCTATAGATTGGTCTATGTTGTTTGGAGAAGAGACTTTAGGTAGAAAGGATGGGTTTGTACGTAAGGATACCCTATCATTATGAAAAATCAAATATGGCGGTTTAGCAGAAAAAGTTTGCAACTCTGACACTCTTCTAGCAGAAGTTATAGCCACTAGAAACAAGGTCTTCCAGGAAAGAAACTTGAGGTCTGAAGATGAAAAGGGCACAAAAGGTGGTAATGTGAGATGAGACAAAACAAAATTTAGATCCCAAGGAGAAAGGGGTTCCTTAAAGGGAGATCTTAATAAGGAGGCACCTTTTAAGAAGGCTCTACACAACCTATGTGACATTAAGTTGGAAGCAGAATCACCAATGTTGAAATTGCAGCGAGTTGTACCCTGATAGTTGCTGCAGCTGAGCCTTGTTGAAACAGTTCCACCAAAAATTCCAAAATAGAATGAATAGGTGCAGAAAAAGGATCGATGTTCCTGTCTTGAGCCTAAAGGGAAAACCTCTTCCATTTACTAGAATGCAGCTTTCTAGTGGAAACTTTATGCGAGGACATTAAGCTATATCTTAACTGCAGGAGTGAAACTGTGAAGCTTGACTAAATTGGGAAGGGGAGCAGCCAAGCTGTCAGTTTTAGGGTGTGGAGAGAAGGATGAAGCTCCCCTGACATAAGAGTCAGCAGATCTGGCACTGGGTCCAGAATCCAAGGCTTCTCCTGAAGATAAGGCCAAAGGAAGGGGAACCAAACTTGGCGAGGCTAGCAAGGAGCAATGAGAATTATCCTGCTTCCTGAGCATTGTACTTTCTGAATTACTCTGGGTATGAGAGGAAACAGAGGAAAGGCATATAGAAGTCCCGAGGGCCAATCGTGAGCAAGTGCGTCTTTCGATGTCTTCCCCGGAAGGGGAATTAGGGTAAAGTAGTTGCTGCACTTGGCATTCATGGGAGTGGCAAAGAGATCGCAGCAAAGCTGTCCCCATGTTTGGAAAATCATTTCCGCTACATTGCGATTGAGAGACCACTCGTGAGGCATTAGGATTGCTTTGCTCAGCTTGTCCGCTATCACACTGGACTTCCCCGGAATGTGCATTGTAATTAGAAAGCGCTGGGAAGAATCTGCCCATTGCCACACTCTTAGGGCTTCTTAACAAAGGGGGTAAGATCTGGTTCCCCTCTGCTTGTTTATGTGCCAAACATATTGTCTGACTGTATCGCAATAGTCCCTAGAGGGAGAGAGTCTTGAAGTGCTTGCAACACAAGAAGCACTGCTCTCATCTCTAGAACATTTATATCTAAGTGAGGTTTGTGTTCTTGCCATGTACCTTGGATTGTTCTTCCCAGATAATGCCTCCCCCACCCTATCTGAGAAGCGTCCGTGGTCACTGTCGCTGTTGGGTGATGTGGAACAAAAGATCTGCCTATTGACACATGAGTAGAGTGTATCCACCATCTTAAGTCGTTCTTGCAAGATTCCATTATTCTGATCAGATGACACATCGGAAGCTCTTGGAAGTGACCATTGGGAGAACAATAGCCATTGAAGGATCCTCATGTGCATTCTGGCAAGAGGGACTAGTGTAATCGTGGAGGCCATTGTGCCTAGTAATCTTAGAATTATCTTTGCTTTCACTTTGGTCTTGGGAAGGAGGTGAAGTATCTGCTCTCTGAGTGCTATAACTCTTTCTGTTGGAAGACGTGCTACCATAGATGAAGTGTCTAGATCTGCACCTATGAATGTAATATGTTGACAGGGCAACAAGGCAGATTTTTGAAAGTTTACTGTAATGCCCAGCTGATTGAATATGTCCAAAGTTAGGTCCCTGGCTTGTAGGAGCAGATGCTTGGTGGTGGCAGACAGGAGCCAGTCATCTAAATAGGGAAACACATGGAATTCCTAGACGTTTCAGGTGAGCCGTGACTACTGCCAAACATTTGCTGAACACTCTGGGGGCTGTAGTGAGAACAAAGGGCAGAGCTCTGAACTGGTAATGGCTGGCTCCCAGGAAGCATAAGTACCTTCTTGATGCCCTGTCCATTTTTATGTGGTAGTAAGCATCTTGAAGGTCTATCGAGCACATCCAATCGTCTTTCCCTAAAAAGGGAAGTATAGACTGCAGTGTCACCATTCGGAACTGACTTCTTGACAGCTTTGCTTAACTTGCTTAGGTCTAATATGGGCCTCCAGTTCCCAAAAAGAATCTTGAGTAAGTTCCGAATCCTATTTGGTCTGTGGGGACTTCTTGGATGACTCTTTTGTGGAGCAACTTTTAAAACTCTATAGTTGCTTTTTCCCTTTGATTGGGTGGAACATATGGGATTGTTTTGGTCTGTGGAATAGGGTTGGAGAAAGGGATGGAGTATCCTCTGGATATTATATTTAGTATCCATTTGTCGTTTGTGATATTTTGCCAGGCTTCTGGGTACATTGATAAACGTTCCCCGACTGCCTCCAGAGCAGAGCAGTCGGGCCTCCTTTCAGAAGCGCTGATAAGGGCGTCCACGAAAGGAATCACGGTCACCCTGGTTTTGCGAGCCCCCTCCGCCTCTGGGGTGGTGTCTACCGTTATTACCTCCCCCTCTGCTCCTGGGGAAGGTATCACCCCATGCGCCCTGGAAAAATCTCTGGGATCTTTTGAACCACATCTTTCCACTCTTCTGGCCTTTAGGTTAAGGTCTTGAAGGTACAGAAAAACATACTCCAATGGCAGAGAGAGTTTTCCCTTCCTGCTCACACTGGGTTAGAGTGTCTTTTACTTTGGGTCCAAAGAGTGAGGAACCATCAAAAGGGGCATTAGTAAAGGTAGACTTAAGGGGCTCTGCAAAAATTGCACAAGCGCATCCAGGAGCGTCTCCTAAGGGAAACTCCAGAACCCGCTGCCCTGCTCACTCCATCTGCTGCATAGGATATGAGCCTCATGGAGGAGTTGACAATGGAATTTAAGGTGAACAGCTGGGAGGAGACCTTCTCATTCACCCCTGCAGCTAATGAACTTTGTAGAGTATCTCTTAGCTCTTTCAGGAGATCTCTTTGTAGCCTTGTAAAGTAGGATAAGTAGTTCAGTGATCGCAGTGAGAAGGTAGCTGAAGAAAAGACCAGCTTCCCGTATCTGTCCATCGTTCAAGAGTCTTTATTCGGAGGATGAACAGATGAGGAAGTCTCTGCAAGTTCCTTCTTGGTGGCTGCTGCCACCACCATAGAATCTACAGGTACCCCATTGGTTAGAAAATCCTTGCCCGAAGGAGCTGACCAAAATTTGTTTGGCCTCCGAGGGACCGGTTCCGTAGTGTCAGGTGACTCCCACACCTTTCGACTAACTAGGTCCATTAGCTCATCAAAAGGTGGAGACATCCAGGAGGCTGAAGGTTGAGACCCAAAAGCCTTCAGGTACAATGAGTCCTCATCAGAAGTGGTGGCAGCCTGCCAGCCACCTCTTTGCTTGAGGATCTCTAGAATATCTGCAAATGAGATATCATCAGAGGACGACTGTGGGGACCTTTCTGACTCGAGGTCAGTATGTGAAGTGATGGACATGTCTGGGGAGTCAACATGCTTCCTCTTGCAGGTTGTCTTCTGAGGTGGCTCCTCAGAAGGATATTCTAGGGAGGCCTCATCCACTGGCTCCGAGGAGATAGAGGAAGGCAACGGAACTAACGAGATCGGACCCAAGGCAGATGTGGGAGCTGAACTAACCAGGGCCAATGCTCAGAGGGGTAGACTCGGCACTGAAGAAGACCAGGGCAGAGAATCCCCCCAGGGCCGACCAGGGAACCCTGGCTCCCAGACTCCCCGGACGGTGCTGAGAGAGTCGGAGCAGATGTCAGCTCCGTGAACACGGAAGGGGGTCCCAAAACCGACAGGTCTACAGTAAGCAGTACCAAGCACCCCGGCTCCAAAGGACCAGCTTGGCTTGGAGGAGGAACAACAGTGGTACACAGTAGGCTCTGAGACCAAATGGGTGGAATCCAAGAATAATTTAGTCAGTGCCGGCGACTTCAGGAGTCTGTGCACAACCCGTTCCACGTCATCACCTGATAAGTTCCTGGTAGACCTGGAAGATAGGGAAGGAGAGCGAGACCTATGAAGAATTGGCGATCTCAACGTTGGAGAAACTGGCGAAATATCAATGGACTGGCTCCGAGTGGAGGTATATTGCAGCTCTGAAGGCTTTGGAGCCAAAGTACCAGGCCTGTCAACCAAAAAGACCTCTGATGGCTCCGAGGACTGTGGAGCCAAGGAAGTAGTGGCCTTTGAAATTTTAGGAAGTTTGACTGGCGGCTCCAACTGAGCTGATGTTGCAGGTGAATGTCTTTTCTGAGACTTACCCTTTTTAGAGGAAGGAGACAAAGAAGAGGAAGAACTATGGATGGCTTCCTCAAAAGAAGGATTTAAGAGCCCTTTCAGAATCAACTTGTTTTTCTTTTCCTGAAGTACTCTAGCACTAAAAGAATGACAGAAAGTGCAGAATTCTTGGAGATGAATGGCACCAAGGCAATAAACACATATAACATGTCCATCCATGATGGACATTTTTTGTGAGCACTTTTGACATTTCTTAAAGCCCGAAGGCTTATGTTCTCTCTCTTTTTGGTCTTTGGACATTTTTAAGGTAAGACCCTAAAGGCAACAGCAACAACAAGAAAAAAATTAACTAAGATTAATAAAGCTAAAGCTACACCAAATGTTACTACAGGACAACACAGGGAGCGACAACCAGGGGAAGAAAAATAAAACCTCTAACTCAAACGGTTCTACTTTCTAGACAAGACAATAAAACACTACAAGCCCTCTAACTTAAACGGGCAAATAGCTCTCTAACTTAAATGAGCTATAAAGAAACTAACAGATGAACAACAACCACTACATGGGATACCAAAAGGGCCTACAAAGCGATGGCAAAAGCCATGCTAAAGGGGAAAAAAATGCCACTACCTAACAAAGGGCAGAAAGGAGGCACAATGAGTTAAATCTAATAAGATAAAAGCTATATATATATGCAAATATAACAAGTTTAGACAAAGGTAATAGAAAAAATTGACACAACTTAGCCACGGCCAAGATGAGCGCATCCAACCTCGTAAAACGGCAAATGAGATCTGGGGAATTACACCACTACATTGTGGGATACCTTCTTGCCACGAGCCAGGTTTGAGACTTTCAGCTAAGTATTCGGATGAGTCAAATCCATAATTGTAAGAATGAAGGAGAGACAGAACAACATAACATCCTTCTCACTAGCAGATTGTGGAGAAGGAAAAAAGGAGGGCAAATTAATAGATTAAGAGACACTTCAATAACCACCTTGGGCATAAAAGAAGATTTACTGAGAAGTGACACCCCGTCCTTATGAAAAACCAAGAAAGAAAGAACAGTCATAACAGCCTTGAGTTCAGAGACTTTCTTAGAAGTGAGGGCTAAAAGAAAAGTCTTCAAAGTACAATGCTGCAAGGAAACTGAAGTTGTAGTCTTAAAGAAGACTGAGTCCATTTTTCAAGTACAAAACTAAAGTCCCAGGAGGGTGAAATTGGCATATTAGGAGGCTTGACATGGAGGATGTCTAAGAAACTGTTTGACCTCAAATCTAGAGGCAAGAGAAGTAGTCAATGGCAGACAAACAGAAATTGCTGAAAGGTGAGCTTTAACCAAAGAATTTGCTAACCCAGCATGAAGAACCAGAGAGATCCCCATAGAAAAGGGATCCTGGTTACGAGAAAGGCTTCAGACAGAAAATCTCTTCCTTTTGGGCAAATATGATTTCATAGTGGCGGGTTTCCTGGCCTCCTGTGATATTAAACAGGACTCTCACAATCAGAGGAAGGGGAGGGAAGGTGTAGAGAAACATCTACTTCTATGGAAAAGATAGGGTGAAAACCTTCCAAGCCAGAAGACTTAGGACTTTGACACAAAAAAGAGGAAGTTGTCTGTTTTCAAAGGGGAGGAAAAAAGATTTACCTGTGCAGTACCCCCATTAATGGAAAATGTCCAGAAACACATCTCTGTGAAGCATCCATTCGTGAGCATGTGTACTGGACCTGTTCATTGTGAGCATGTGTACTGGATCTGCTCAGAGTCTACCACTATATTTTGCTCTGAAGGAATGTAGACAGTCTGAAGAGTCACTTGATACTGCACAGCTAGGTTCCAAACCTAAAGGGCAAGCCTGAAAAGAAGGCAGGACCATGTCCTTCCTTCCTTGTTGATATACCACATCGCTGTGGTGTTGACTGTGAAGATTTTGAGAGGCCTTGAAAGAAAGAGGGAATGAAAAGTCTGAAGAGCTAAAAGGAGAGATATTATCTCCTTTATGTTGATGTGGTCTGACCTCTGATGAGGCATAAGACACTAGAACTTGAGGGAACAAAGGGAAGCACAGCACTCAACGTCCGAGGCATCTGAAAAAAGTGCCTGAGATGGGACACGGGGTTGAAAAGGAAGTCCTGGGTTGAGAGAAAGCTGATAAATCCATTACTAAGGTTCGAGTTTGAGACATGGAAGAAAAGGAACTAGAAAATCTAGTGGATGGCAGTGTTGAAGCCACACTAACGTTAGGAACCATTGTAATTTTCTCATATGGAGTCTGGCTTGAAGTAGCATAGGAACAGTGGAGGCCATGAACCCTAAAACCATGAGAAAATCCCTGGTTATGACAGAAACCAGAGGAAGAAGAGAATGAAAAAAAGGTAATTAGAGACAGACTTGGGCGGAGGCAGAGATGCTAGCATGGGAATGGTCTGGATCCTGCAACCTAGAAAAAAAGTGATCCTGAGAAGGAACCAGGACTGATTTCTGAAAGCTTATGGCAAACCCTAGACTTTGTAGGAGATACACCGTAAACTGGAGGTGCTGAAAGACCTCAGACGATGAAGCCTAAATGAGCATGTTGTCCAGATAAGGAAAGATGTGAACCCCTCTCATCCTGTAAAAGGCAATGACAGGAGTAAGGCATTTGGTGAATACCCTTGGGGCAGTAGAAAGGCCAAAGGGCAAAGCAGAGAACTGAAAATGCAAGGAAGAGACAGAGAAACGTAAAAACTTCCTGAAAATAAGCATCCTTGAGGTCCAGGGATAATAAAAAAGCCTAGGGAAGAAGAACAGGGAACAGGGTGTGAAGGGACAACATCCAAAAGGAAAGGACCTTCAGAAAGGTGTTGAGCTGAGAAAGATCCAGAATGGGTCTCAAGGTGCCTTCCTTCCTATGAATCAAGCAACATTCTAGAATGAAACTCCTTCTCTTCCTGGGCAGGGGGCACGACTTGAATAGTGCCCTGTGCCAAACGGCCATGAAGCAATTCTGGAAACAAAAGAAGTGCTTGAGGAGGTTGAGGGATGTCCAGAAAAGGAGGAAGAGATTTGGACAGAACCCAAGAGTCTTGAGTGGCCCTTAAACAATTGGGAAGGGACAGGGAAAGATGATGGGTAAGGGAACTTGACAGAAGGAAAGGGGAAGCAAACTGTCAGACAGAACATGGTTTGTTTTGAAAAGAGGGCTTCTGAGAAGTATGAATCTGTACAGACTTAGCAGGAGGTACATGCCTTTTACCTTTCTTACTTTTATGAGGTGGGCGAGACTGTCTGCATACTAAAGCAGATTTGGAGGGATAATTGCTCTGGAACTTAGGGATAAGAGAAAAAAATGTGTTTCAAATCTTGCAAAGCTTTTCCTTTATCCTAGAGGGACTTAAAAAGTAGAGCAGCAGTGAAACCAAAAAGGGTCTTCTAACAAGAGTAGCATCCAACAATTTAGCTTTAATATCATCAGGTGAGGGCTGGAGACAAAGTCAAGAATAACTTCTCAAAACAGAACCAAAGGCCGCACCCCTAGAGAAAGCATCAGCTGCAACACAACATTTAAGAGAATGGTGAGCCACATGAGAGGTACAACCCAATACAGAAACAGCCGAGATCTTCCCTTCTGAATCGGGGAGGTCAGAGATAGTCTGTGAAAGAATGGCTAAAACATACTTAGAAGTTTGGGTTTGTTAATTAATAGCCAAAAATGCCAGGCTGGCAGCAGTATACACCTTTTTGCCTAAACATTCCATAGCTCTACTACCCTTGTCTGAAGGAAGTAGTTTAGTAGAAGGCAAAGGTTTAGAAGTTTTTTCAGATGAGACAGACACTACAAAAGGATCAGCAGAAGGACTTTTGTACAAATACAATCACCAGGTACTTTGTAAAATCTATCAGGTTTCTTAGGGGCTGGAGGCTGAGAATCAGGGGCCACAGAGGCTGTTGAAAAGGTATCTAGAAGGGCAGTAAAGACTGGAGGTACAGCAGAGGGCTTAGGAGACTCCATCTGGAGGAGTTCATAATAAAAGTTCCCATTTGAAATATTTCATCATAATAGGATAGTGTCCCCAAAGAGTTCTTCCAAGGGAGAATCTGGACTAAAAGAATCTTCTTCCTCAGATCCATAATTCAAAGGAGAAGTGATCTGAGAGGAATATGCCAAAGACTCTTCCTCAGAATCCAAATTCTCCTCAGCGGATTACTGCTCTCTAGGACTCTTAAGGGGAGTAGATGACCAGGGAGGAGCAGGAACAGAAACTCCCTGGGGAAGATTCAAGGCCATTAAGGTATTATACAACCCCTGGGTAAAATCCTGCCATTCATGTTGGGCATCTTTAGTAGCAGGGGAAACATGCTTGTTTTTCTGTTTTTTCTTTTGAGGAATGTCTGACCTAAAAACCCTTGGAGGTTTGAACTCTTGCCTGCACTCAACCAATGTAGTGGGAATCTCCTCCCAAATTAAAATTTGTGGCATCTCCCACAGTCGTCCTGAAATATGCAGTCAAGGTTCCCCCTGAACATCCAGAGTAGGATGTTGGCAGAGCCTCCGAGGATGTGTGAGAAGGTGGATCCATGCTGGCCTCTGACAGGGTTACAGTAGAGGAATAGAAGACAGCAACTGGGTGATCCACTGGGCTTTCACCAGTCTTGAGAGAGATGTCCAGGGGAGGAGGGACAACAGCCGAATCAGACCTGATTTTTTTATCCTTTTTCTTGGCAGGAGGTTGACCTTCGAAATGGGAAGATTCCACCATAGCATCTTGCTCAAACAGTTTAAGATGTTGGTTCTCTTGGTAAGTCGACAAGGAGGAGAGAGGACAGCATAGGGTCTTAGGGACAAATATGTGGCTATGTAGCAGACAGAGCACTACATATGGTCATGAGAAGCACCCAAACAGAAGAGACACTGCTCATGATGATTTTTATGGGGAATCTGCCTCCCACACTGACATTTCCCCTTTCTGGATGACATGTAAACTCACAAAAATAAAAGTGGAAATAGATAAGAAGGAACTCCAATGGGTCACTTATCTGAAACTAGGCTCAGTAACCAGCACAAAAGAAGGAGAATTTAAACTGAGGATCAATAATGGCATTTGGAATGGCGGCAAAGTTGGTGTCCTTCTATATCACTTTTGCAGTATTCTGCACTTCAGAGATCCCAGCCAAGGGCAGCCTGACATCCGGCCAGTATACAAAAGCTTTAGGTTGTTATAGGGGCACCATAAGTCACACATATGCTTACCACTCTCAGTGCAGGGCATAAAAGTGGTGTACGCATGTCCATACCTCAAGAACTTCTTTACTGCCAGTCCGAATGCTGTCTCTGATCATCAGTCTGAATGCTCTTTCGTTTGCTGTTTTCAGATAAGTGCCCCATTGGGGGTTTTCTTCTTATCTTTTTCCTTGTTGTTGGATGATATGTCATCCAGAAAGGAGAATACGAGTGTGGGAGACAGATCCCCCAAAAGGACCATCACAAGCAGGGTTTGTTTTGCTTAGGTGTTTCACATGACCATATGTCTTGTCCTATTTGTAAAACATTTGTCCCTAAAACTCTGCATAGCCGTCTCTCCTCTTTAGCTACTAACCTACAGAACCAATGTCTTAAACTGTTGGCACAGGGTACAATGGTGGAATCTGCCAAGCCTGAGGGTCAACCGTCCACAAAGAAAAAGGCAAGAAGAGTTTAGTCAGATTCTTCTGCTGTACTACCTCCCCCGGACATCTCTCTCAAGGCTGGTGAAGGCTGATTCTTCAGTCAGATTCCTCTGCCACAACCTCTTTGGAGGCTAACATGGACCGACAGCCTTTCACATATCCTCATAGGCCCTGCAGATGTCTATTTCGGATGTTCAGGGGGAAGTGAGGATGATTATTCCCAAAAGGCCTAGGGGTATTCCACAGATTCTTGTTATGGAGGAGATTCTCACTATGCTGACAGTCAGCAGGGGTCTGAATCACCGAAGATGTTTAGAGCCGATGTTCCTTTTAAAAAGAAACAGAAGACTGAGCATATTTCCATTGCTCCAAAGGATGCTCAGTGTGAATGGCAGGATTTCACAAAGGGTTTTTTTAATACTCTTATGGCTTTAAAGCCCTCTCAGGAAATCTCTGTTCCTGCCTCATTTCATCTTTTACTCTCCTTAAGAGGCCTAGAGAGCAGATTTCTTCTGATGAGGAAATAGATTCTGATGAAGAATCTTTGGCCTACTCTTCCCAAATTCCCTCTCCCTTTTAATATGGTTCTGAGCAACAGGACTCTATTAGTCCAGATTCTCCTCTTTTCCTCTTTGAGGAGATTTCTTTTAGGGATACTGTCTCCTATATGTTCAGAAGCAATATTATGAAATCTTTCAAATGCAGTATCCTAAAGTCTTCTGTTGTTTCTCCTGTTCTTGCTGCCTTGTTGGACACTTTCTGCAGCTTCTCAGGCTCCTGACTCACAACCCCCCTGCTCCTAAGAAGCCTGATAGGTTTTCTAAGGTGCCTGATGATTGTAAATTTTTTTTTACAGGTGTCCCTCGACTGACCCCTCTGTTATTTCTGTTTCTTCTGATAAGCCTTCCAAGCTCTCGCCCTGTACTAAACTGCTTTCTTCTGACAAGGACAGCAAGGTCATGAAGAAATTGGGCAAAAAGTTCTTCACAGTGCTGCTACTATGGCCTTTCAGGCTGTGAATTACCAGACCCATAGGAAAAGACAGGTTTTAGACCTTCTTTCTCATGCTTTTCAGGTTATTTCAGATCTTCCAGACTCTAAAGAGAAAGCTTTGTCCCTTTTTTTGTTGGGGTCTTCTTTTCGGGTGCCCCCCATTCCAATGCAGTTATGACACAGCTGATGCTTTTTTTGAGAGTTACTGCCATTGGCTCTGTCTTGAGGCATTAATCCTGGCTTTTCCTTCAGCCCTTGCCTGACGACATTAAGGCTAAATTGATGAATGTTCTTCCTGACAATAAAAATCTATATGGTTCTGCTGCTGCTCAGCTTTTTAAGTCTCTTTAAGAGAAGGGAAAGTTCATGCAGGAATTGAAACATATTTTTGTTTCTCGTTCCTAAATTTCAGAAGAATTATCCTTCTAAACCTGCTTTTGTCCGCAGATGGTCTTGCCCTCCTTCCAATGGCAAAATGGATTCTAGGAGGGCTCCTCCTGCCAAGTCTACTCAGATTTCTTCTACTCAGAAGCCTTCTTTTCCAGACAAGCCATGTTCTATCTTTTTCACTCCCTTCAAGTCATGTTCCTTTATCTCTTTGTCTTTCCATGTCACTTCACAATTGTTTAAGGATCACTCAGGATTCTTGGGTTCAGTCCGTCATTCTTCAGGGGTATTTTATGGTGTGGAAATCCCTTCCTCCTTTTCTGAGCATTCCCTCAACCTCCTCTGGAACAACCACCCTTTTTTTCCAGACGTGCTAGAGAGTTTGTTGTTTCAGTGTACTATCCAAGCAGTGTCTGCTCCTCAAAGGGGAAAAGGTTCTATTCAAGGATGTTTTTGGTCCCCAGGAGAGAAGGCATCTGGAGACCAATCCTGGATCTTTCACAGCTCAACACCTTTCTGAAAGTTCTGTCCTTTCGAATGTTGTCTTTTCAGACCCGGTTTCCTCCTCTTCTTCCCTGAGATTTCCTAGTTCCTCTGGATTTCAATGATGCCTATCTTCACATCTCTTTTCAGCCCCTTTACAGAATGTTTTTGTGATTCTCTGTTTCTTCCTTGCATTTTCAGTTCTCTGCTTTTCCCTTTGACCTTTCTACTGCCAAAGGGTCTTCACCAAATGCCTCGCTCTTGTGATTGCCTTTTGCAGGTTGAAGGAGATTCAAAATGTTCCCTACTTAGATGACCTGCTCAATCAGGCTTCCTCTACTGGGACCCTGTACTAGCACCTTCATTATACTAGCTGCCTCGTGCAAAGTCTGGGATTTACTGTGAATTTCCAAATACCCTTCCTCACTCCTTCTCAGGATCATGTTTTTCTAGGCTGCAGGCTCCAGACCATCCCTATTATGCTGGCATCCCTGCTGCCTCCCAAGGCTCTGAATCTAATTGCTTATCTTCAAGTCTCTTCTTCCTCTGGGTTCAGTCTTCACCAAGGAAAATCTCAGGGCCCTGGGTTACACGGCCTCCACTATCGCTATGCTTCCTTTGGCCAGACTCCATATGAGGAAGCTTCAATGGTTCCTGAAGTAGGTTTGGCTTCAACATTCTCATCCTCTAGATTTTCTAGTTCCTCTTCTGCCATGCCTC